>NW_024070201.1:35918939-36325904 GCF_014754425.2 Oryx dammah | reverse complement strand
GTGTGTGCGTGTGTGTGCGTGTGTGTGCGTGTGTGTGCGTGTGTGTGGTAGTCACATTGTCATGTTTGACTTTCTGCGACCCCGTGGACTGGGGCCCGCCAGGCTCCTCTGTCCATGGAATTCTCCAGGCAAGAATATTGGAGTGGGTTCCCATTTCCAGCTCCAGAGGATCTTCCTGACCCAGTGATTGAACCCGGGTCTCCCACATTGCCGGCGGATTCTTTACCGTTTGAGCCACCAGGGAAGCCCAAATTAGCCTTACCTGAAGGCTTGTTTTAAACATGAATACACCAGTGCCTTCTGAGAAGGTTGTTTTGCTCTAAATCAACATGAAATCTGAGACAAAGAAGGAATGGAAACCCAGAGAGTCTTGACTCCTGGTTCCATGCACCTTCTACCATATCACATCAGGAAACCTTCTGGTGTCAGGAAGACAGGTGATCTTCCCAGAAGCCCTTAGGAGAGGCTAACTTTCTACAGCAGAGCACCCCCATATACTTTTGGGGTGCCTGTATGCTTTCTAGTTGTGCAGGAAGCTGTTCTGAACATCTATAATACACCCCTGGGTCTCCTCAGCCTTTCTCAGCCTTATCCCAGGTCAGAAGCTGGCCCACCTCAGAATGAGGCCACTCTTCCCTCCAAATGAGAACTCAGTCTCCAGCCTGATGAAGATCCCTTTGAAAGAATGTGGGGCTCAGGAAAGAAAGACTGAGAAAATGTTGAGAGGCTGATAAGATTTCACAGAAACACAAAGTGAAGTCAGCAGAAGAGAATCTTCAATTGAACAAAGATAGAATCTGAGGAGAATTTTCAGCATTACTTTACTAGCATGTGAGATGAGTGCAATTGTGCAGTAGTTTGAGCTTTCTTTGGCATTGCCGTTCTTTGGCATTGGAATAAAAACACCTTTTCCAGTCCTGTGGCCACTGCTGAGTTTTCCAAATTTGCTGGCATATTGACTGCAGCATTTTCACAGCATCATCTTTCAGGATTTGAAATAACTCAACAGGAATTCCATCACCTCCACTAGCTTTGTTCGTAGTGATGCTTTCTAAGGCCCACTTGACTTCACATTTCAGGATGTCTGGCTCTAGATGAGTGATCACACCATCATGATTATCTTGGTCATGAAGATCTTTTTTGTACAGTTCTTCTGTGTATTCTTGCCACCTCTTCTTAATATCTTCTGCTTCTGTTAGGTCCATACCATTTCTGTCCTTTATCGAGCCCATCTTTGCATGAAATGTTCCCTTGGTATCTCTAATTTTCTTGAAGAGATTTCTAGTCTTTCCCATTCTTGTTTTCCTCTATTTCTTTGCATTGATCACTGAGGAAGGCTTTCTGATCTCTTCTTGCTATTCTTTGGAACTCTGCATTCAGATGCTTATATCTTTCCTTTTCTCGTTTGTTTTTCGCTTCTCTTCTTTTCACAGCTATTTGTAAGGCCTCCCCAGACAGCCATTTTGCTTTTTTTTGCATTTCTTTTCCGTGGGGATGGTCTTGATCCCTGTCTCCTGTACAATGTCACGAACGTCCATAGTTCATCAGGCACTCTGTCTATCAGATTTAGTCCCTTAAATCTATTTCTCACTTCCACTGTATAACCATAAGGGATTTGATTTAGGTCATACCTGAATGGTCTAGTGTGAACTTCCAGATGTTCAAGCTGGTTTTAGAAAAGGCAGAGGAACCAGAGATCAAATTGCCAACATCCACTGGATCATCAAAAAAGCAAGAGAGTTCGAGAAAAACATCTATTTCTGCTTTATTGACTATGCCAAAGCCTTTGACTTTGTGGATCACAATAAACTGTGGAAAATTCTGAAAGAGATGGGAATACCAGACCACCTGACCTGCCTCTTGAGAAACCTATATGCAGGTCAGGAACTGGACATGGAACAACAGAGTGGTTCCAAATAGGAAAAGGAGTACGTCAAGGCTGTATATTGTCACCCTGCTTATTTAACTTCTATGCAGAGTACATCATGAGAAACACTGGACTGGAAGAAGCACAAGCTGGAATCAAGATTGCCAGGAGAAATATCAATAACCTCAGATATGCAGATGACACCACCCTTATGGCAGAAAGTGAAGAGGAACTAAAAAGCCTCTTGATGAAAGTGAAAGAGGAGAGTGAAAAAGTTGGCTTACAGCTCAACATTCAGAAAATGAAGATCATGGAATCTGGTCCCATCACTTCATGGGAAATAGATGGGGAAACAGTGGAAACAGTGTCAGACTTTATTTTATGGGCTCCAAAATCACTGCCGATGGTGACTGCAGCCATGAAATTAAAAGACGCTTACTCCTTGGAAGAAAAGTTATGACCAACCTAGATAGCATATTCAAAAGCAGAGACATTACTTTGCCAACAAAATCCATCTAGTCAAGGCTATGGTTTTTCCAGTGGTCATGTATGGATGTGAAAGTTGGACTGTGAAGAAAGTTGAGCACCAAAGAATTGATGCTTTTGAACTGTGGTGTTGGAGAAGACTTGAGAGTCCCTTGGACTACAAGGAGATCCAACCAATCCATTCTGAAGGAGATCAACCCTGGGATTTCTTTGGAAGGAACAATGCTGAAGCTGAAACTCCAGTACTTTGGCCATCTCATGCGAAGAGTTGACTCACTGGAAAAGACTCTGATGCTGGGAGGGATTGGGGGCAGGAGGAGAAGGGGACAACAGAGAATGAGATGCCTGGATGGCATTACTGACTTGATGGACATGAGTCTGAGTGAACTCCAGGAGATGGTGATGAACAGGGAGGCCTGGCGTGCTGCGATTCATGGGGTCGCAAAGAGTAGGACACGGCTGAGCTACTGAACTGAACTGAAGTGAGAATCTGAGGAATAATAGGCTCCTTAAAAATGGCTTTTTTTTTGCCCCCCTTGGTCAGTTCCCTTCCTCTTTGGTCTCATCTTTCCCCATATTCTCCTTGAAACATGTCTAATATTTGGAATAGCCTTTTTAATTTATGGCATCTAAGCTTTTTCACATATAAGTCAGGTTTATAGATGAGGAAACCAAGGCTCCTAGAGATAACTAATTTACCTAAGGTCACATTATTGTTCGGAGGAAACCAGAACACTGCTTTGGGCAGCCTGGTTTCCTTCTTTGGAGTCTTGTGGGGTCATGTAGCATGCAGGGTAGAGAAATTTCAATAGCCAGGGTCTCATCTAGTGTGGTTGGAGAAGGAAATGGCTCCCTGCTCCAATATTCTTGCCTGAAAAATCCCATGGACAGAGGAGCTACAGTCCATAGGGTCACAAAGAGTCAGACACGACTAAGAAACCGACCATGCATGCATCCAATATGGTAATACTTTCTCCAGTAGTACCCAGGATTCTTTGTCCTGCCAGCAGGTTAACTGACATCAACCACTCTGCCAGGCTCTACACTGGGGAAGAGGAGAGAGGCTCACTGGTGCCACCTGGTGGTTATTATGCTACATCTCACTGTGCCCTCTAAGGCAGGGGCAAAAGGTTTCCCTGTGCTTGACTGACTCAAGTGTGAATGACTACCCATCTCGTCCTCATCTTCTTCCTCTCCTCCTCCTCCTGCTCCTTCGTTTTACCTTCTGCTTCTTCTTCATCTTCTTCCTCTTCTGCTTTCATCTTTCTACTCTTTCTTCTTTCTGTGTTATCTTCCTTTCTCTTTTTTCCTTCTTTGCCCTCTTTTTTAAACATTTGCTTTATCTTTTGCCTGCAATCCCCAGCAGGACACCACTTTTGACCGTGACTCTCATTGGTCCTTGGCATCTCATTTACTATAACAAGGAATCAACAGCTCTCTCTTTTCTCCTCTGCCTCACATCCCCAGTCTTGGGCAAAGGTCTAATCTTACATAGCACTGTGCTATGTGAGTCCTGAGGGTCTAAGTCAGGACACGTGTGTTTGATTCAGGGATTGCTTTAGTTAGAGTCTAGGAGACTTCAGGTAAGACACTTCACTACTGAGAGCCTTTGCTGCCTTACCTATTATTGTAGGGATGATCAAGACTACTTTGCTAGACTGAGATGAGGATTAAATGAGACAAGACACTATGATGGCATCTGGTCAGCTACAAGTTCTCAAAAATCACAGTGCCTGGAACACCTGCTAATCCTGGGAGGCTACCATCCTCCGTGTGCCCCATCACCCAGTCTCTGATCTAGGCACCTCTGGTCCCCTCACTGCCACCCTGCCCCAACATAGCATTCTGATTGTGTTTGTGCCTTAGCCCACAGCCAGCTTGTGCATCTGTCATCTGTCATTTGTCAGAGAACATTCCCTCCAGCACTATGCTCTTCACTCTCTGTCTGCAGTGAAGGTACAAGCAAGAGGTGAAGGAGAAAGTATTTTCCTTTTACACTCTCTATGACACTAATAGCTCTAAGCACAGAGGTGACTCTCAATCAGTATTTGATTTATTGATTTCCTAAAGCTCTCCAGAGCACTAGCTTATTTCAAGTGACCTGAAGGCTCGTGAACCATGTCAACACCCCTCTATGTTTTTCTGCAGAAAGCCGTGCATGAAATCATTATAGGATCAGACAGAAAAGGTTTTGAGCCCCAACTTCACTACTTGCTGGCTGTGTGATGTCAGATGTAATACTTAACTTCTTTGACCCTGACTGCTTTTTTTCCCTGTATAATGGGAATATTACTAGTATCTACCACATAGGGTTGTGGTGAGGAGTAAATAAGATAATGGTTATTAGATTCCTCCAAAAATTAGCAAGAGATTCATTTTAGCTCCACTTTCTCTACTTTTCCCCAAGTGATGCATCTGTCCTGACTCCATTCCTTGTCAGATGGATTGGAGAACTGAGGAATCTGTAAAAACTGATGGCTCAAGAGGTCAAAGCCATACTCACAGACGCAATGGCCTTCCATCCAGTCATTGAGAGCAACCTTACTGCTTTTTAATGCTACGGACATTTTTACACAGTTCTCATTTTCCCTTATCAAGTCATGGGTACAATAGACACTATTGTTTTCTCACTTGCTTCTATCTCATCCTTGCAACCCACATCAAAACAGCCTAAGCAGAATCCCCACTTTCGGGCTAAAAAAGTCTGAAGATGCAATCCCACTGTTAGGGCACGATGGATTCCACCATACCACTAAGCAGTTCTTGGTTGTCAAGCCAGGTGTCCTGTAGTTCAACTCAATTCTGCCACCATCTATGAAGAGATAGCATCAGACTCCTCAGGGTCAGGGCTCAGTCCCACAGGATGGTCCCCACCTCAGAGGCCAACCACTAGTCCATGTTGCTACCTGCACTTCTGCCTGGTTATACATTACAGTTCCTACAGTCTCCTTTTGGGTTTGATTAGTTTGGTAGCTTGCAAACTCAGGAGGCCCATTTACTCACTAGATTAACACACTATTACAAAGGGCATTAAAAGGTACCCAACCCAGGGATCAAACCCATGTCTCTTGCATCTCCCATATTGATAGCTGGATTCTTTTATGTATATATACATTACTCTCTCTCTCTCTCTCTCTATATATATATATATATATATATATAACTTCTTTTTATGATTTTTATGTTTTATCATCCTCAAAAGCATATTTGAGTCAGGTCAGAGATATGTGCCTGGCACTTAGCATAACACTTGGCATATAGCAATACTTATGGGGAAGAATGAATGGATGGATGGATAAATGAATGAATGGGGTTATTCTTATCATTTCATTGATGCAGAAACTGAAGCTCAGAGAGGTGAAACCCTGTGGCCATGATCAGTCAGCTAGGGAGTGTCCAAGCCAGGATTTAAGCCCAATCTTCTCAGCTTGAGTGCAGCCACGGCCTAGGCCGCTCCATGCCTCCCTCATCCAGGCAATGAAACAGAGGCAACAGGGCACGGGAAGTATCAGGCTGAAGTTAAGTGGGAAGGAGAAGCTGAGATGTTCCCATAGGACAAGTCTGAAGAAATAAAAATTGGTACATAGAATGCATTTAAACAAACTCTGTTGGAAAGCAAACCTGGGACAGCTAACGCCATAGCTTGTTTTCAAATTGAAAGCTAGAAATGAGGTGTGAGGTTAATGGTTATGCAATCTACTTCATCCTCTATGAAAATTAAATTTTATCATCAGCCTCATTTTATAGGTAGGTGATTATATGCTCAGAGCGTCTGAAACACTTTCCCATAGTTACAGAGTCTGGGTCTTGAGACCTTCACCCCACACCTTCTTTTCCACGCTGCCTCCCCCTGGTACCTAGAACACAACACCTGGAACACAGAGAGAGGTGTTCAGGACACCCCCCACCTGGCAAGGGGGGACCACCAGGCTACCTCACGAGCTCGCTCCTACATGACCATATGTGGGCTGCCAGATAAGCTCTGGGCTCCTAGCACGCAGCCTCTGCTGGCCTGGATTCCTGCCGGACTGATCAGCTGATAAACCTCACTTACAAGGCCAGAGAGATGTGGGTTCATGTCCTAATGCTGCCAGCGCAGTCGCTATTGAAGTCACATGACCTCCAGGAGCCTCAGAAGATTTATCTGCAAAACAGAGACACTGATTTGAACCTCAGGGGCTTTATGAATTAAATGAGAAAACAGATATAAAATCTTTGTTCCAACACAAAAAAACAGCATGTGATGGCCAGTATTGTCATCATCTTTTACCTCTAAAATATAAGAAGTCCTATAATATCCTGAGCTTTGATGTTATTCTCTTTAGCATAGGCATGCATGTGCATATATAGAAAGAAGATATACACATATTTGTGTATCAGCACATGCATCTGTCTTCACTATACTCAAATATACGTGCCTGTGAGCCTGCACGATAAGTAGGAACATAGTCACAGCTGCGCACACGTATGCACACGCATGCACACTTTACGGCCTCCTTGTTCTTTCATGCTTTCTTCATCCACTTGGACACTGGCCTCCTTTAGCTTTCTAAATCCCAAATATGAACAATGCTGGTGAGAAGTTTCTTGAAGATTTTCTGTTTCTTTCTTTCTTTCTTTTCTCCCCATAGCTTACTACCTTCCTCTGCTCCATACTCACTTCCCCTACAAGGAGACGGTTGACAGAAGATAGGCACTCCTTTATCACTAGGAGTCAAGGTTCTGAGTTGATTCAAATTGGGAATTTTTATTCCTGCTTTTCAAACTTTGCCTTTAGTATACTTTCTGGGATTGCCCAGTTTCTCTCCAGTAAACTCTAGGTTTTAGTTCTATCCTGGGAGGAGTTCATTCAGCTCAATCACTACCATTAACATTTCCCTTCATCCACGTTAACACCTTTGGGTTTCTTCAGAATATTTGTAACTAAAGGTGGGCCATTAATCCTCTCTTCTCAACTCTGAAATCTGCAAAATGAATTCCCATCAGACCTTCATCCATGCATGGATAGAAATGTATGCACTTGCACTCAGAGCCTTACACACACATTCTCTGTACCTTCTTTATTTTATTGTGGTTTCTTTCTACAGCCCTTTCACCCCATTACTTCATGTTCATGTGCTAAAAGAACTTAGGTAAAAGAGAAAGTTGACTTTACTATTTCAGTGATATGTTTTATATTTTCTCATTAAGTCTTTATTTGCACCCAAATGAACTCGAAATCCTCACTTTTTTTCTTATTCCTTCCGTATACTTAGTAGAGATTGACATGTGAGTGAAATGGACCTAGGAGGTTGGTGAGGGAAATCGAAGACTGGTCCCCTCTGCAAAGAGATTCTTAGGATCTTCTCCAGTAAGAATCAGGCTTGACTGTGAAGATTCCCTGGATGTCCTCCAAACCCCTGGAGTTGGCTCATGTAAGACACACTTCTTCCCATGTAAGATAGGATGTAGTTCTTACAACCAGTCTATTGGGCATCTGGAGTGGAATTCCAGGTCTAAACTGTACAGTAGGGGTTAGCTCTAGGAATCAGAACAAGAAAGATGCCTTAACCTATTCAGTAATTCAGCGAATATTTCTGACCCCGTGTTTTGCAGCAGACATCACATTAGGTTTTAAAGTTGGTTGGCAAGACAGATTTAAATCCAGATAACTCTCACAGTCAAATGAGGTTGCTGCTGCTGCTGCTGCTGCTGCTGCTAAGTCGCTTCAGTCACATCTGACTCTGTACGACCCCATAGACGGTAGCCCACCAGGCTCCGCTGTCCCTGGGATTCTCCAGGCAAGAACACTGGAGTGGGTTGCCATTGCCTCTCCAATGCATGAAAGCGAAAAGTGAAAGTGACGTCTCTCAGTCGTGTCCGACTCTTTGCGACCCCGTGGACTGCAGCCTACCAGGCTCGTCTGTCCATGGGATTTTCCAGGCAAGAGCACTGGAGTGGGGTGCCATTGCAGATGAGGTTACATGGCATTAAATGCAACAGCACACTAACAAAGTTCCAAGAACAATTGTGATAAACACTATGGGGGAAAAAAGTGAGGTCTGTGGCAATGAGACTAGGGATCTTGACCTAGTAAGAGTTGTGATGGTGTTGGAGAGGTGTTACTTAGGAAAATGTCCCTGAGCCAGTGATGTTTTACACAGCAACTTGAAGGATACACAGAAGTTGGCCAGAGGAAGAAGTGAGGAGAACATTCCAGAAAGGGGAATTGTACATGCAGAGACCCTGATCCATTAGGTTATCTGGCTCATCCACAGAGCGCAGAGCTAGAGTGGTTGGAACATGGTAGCAAGGCAGGGTGTTGTGAGATGGAACTGGGACAGTGGAGGGGAGCTGAGCAGTCTGACACTTCCATAGCTGACCCTGATCCCTCCTGGTGCCATGGCCGCGACTGCTAGACAAACAACACCAAGATACATGAGGAATAAAGGATGGCTTCTTGAATGCAAAGGTCTACCAGGACTTTCACGTTTGCCTTTAGACTTTGGCGAACTTATTTCTCTCTAAGGAAAAACTCTTCAAATGACAACTTGACATATTTCCCTGTGGCAAAAGAGCCATATGAACATATGTAACACACCACCCCACCCCACCCCCCAAGTTGTTGAAATGACCTTCTTAAATGGCTTGTTGTGATCTCAGAAATTCTGCCACAGGGCAGAGGCACCTAGAAGCCAAACCTTTTATTTCCCAGGTTAGTGTGTACCTTTAATCCTTGTTATGTCAATACAACTGTGAAGCATCTTAGTTGTTTTATGTCTGGTCAACTTGGTCTAATCTGCAAAGAAATCTTTAACCTGATTTACTTCCCAACAATCAGCAAACTAAAAACATTTGTTAATGAAGCTTTTTAGCTACTTGTCCATGTGAAAGATAATTCTTTAAATTTATTTTGTTTGTATGTTAAAAATGATAGAATAGCAGCCTGAAGAAGTTGAAACGCATTTTCAGGAGTTGGCTGCTTTACAAAAATCCATGGGTTCTCTGAATGTGACAGTTAGGCCAGTTGACGTTCTTCATGCAAATGCTGAAGAGATTGATGGCACTGTGAGAGAAGATAGCATATTAAACCCACACAGGCCCTGGGCATTTCCTCAGGCGCCAACTTCTCAGGCAACTCTTTCCCTTCCTGTCAGCAAAAATGAGGTTTTTGACACAAACCAGTAATTACAGAAGACACCTTAAGTAGAATAAAACCTGATCTATATTCACTCCTTAGCCATAGTTCTAAACCTCAACACCCATTTGAGTGTTACCATTTTTGACTTTAAGAACTGAAAGCCTTTATAGAAAAGAGACATATGCTTCTTGGATTGGTTAGGAAAGAGCCGTTGAAATTTGTGAAAGGTCCAATTATTGATCTATTTTTTTAAGCAAAAGCATTTTGATTCTTTAGAGCGCTGATGAGAATAGAACTGACCCAGAGGAAATGAATTCTGTAACCTCTGCCCCTTTCTCTTCTGGTTTCCCCAGTCTCCTGGGTCATTTATCAGATCCCATACTACTTTTTGTATACGATTTTTGGTTCACCTGTGTATTGGTCAGAAAAAAGATGAAACACTTGGAGTGGGTAATTTAAGGAGAATTTAGCAAGAAGCAAGCATGTACAAAGATGGGAACAGGGATTAAGAAGAGGAGAGCTGGTACAGGACCCTATAGGGTATGCTTACCATGCCAGGGCTGAAAGGGGAAGGCGTGGTTACCAACAGGAGTTTGACCTCTGACAGAGGGACTCAGCTGACTCTTGGCATCTCTGCTTGGAGGGAGCTGGGAATAAATACCTGATCTCGTTTCTCTTCCACCATCTGATTTCCAGTGCTTCTTGTTGACCAAACCAAACCAGAAGCCAGTAGACAAGGGAACACCCTGAAATTCAGCAGCCTTCTGGAACAGAGTGGGGTCAAGAAGAGTGGAAAGGGAATCTCAGGGGTGTGGGGGTGGAATATCAGTGAATGCAACATTCAGAACAAAATGCTGGCCTCCTGCACTTAAGACCGTGAAAGCCCTTTCAACAGAGGATGTGTCTTTCATTTGTGTAGTCCAAGCTCCAAACTCAAGCCCTGACAAATAGAAAGGACTTAATAAATTCTGAGTAAATGAATGGATATAGGGATGGGGAATGGATGGGTGATTAAATGACTGGATGAATAACCAAGTGACTAAATGAACGATGGTAGGATAAAGTTTTCCCTACTGGAGTCCTTTAGATGATCTGCTCTGGTAACTACCTAGGGACAATTTGTAATTAACATATCAGATTCTTCTAAAGGTCTTAAAAGAGTTTGTCTCTTCTGCTGCTTAAGCAGCCTGCACAGAAGCTTGAGTACTGGATAAAATTGCTTCCTACATAGCAGAGACAAAGCACCGCCTACCTCCTGTTCCAAAGACCTCAAATTCTGAATTAGGAGAGACATGAATTAATGAGTTCTGCATGTAACAAGAAAAACCTCTTTTAATAACTGGGAGTTAAACAGAGTTTGGATCCCTGCTGATCTTATTGGCAAAATTAAATAAAAGTGACATTCTGCTGGCCCAAGCAAATTAGCAGCCAGCCTGTGTAAAGGCTCAGTTAACCCCAGACATTGTGTGATGTATTACCCATTGTTTGACGTACTTTCATAAGAGCAAGACGAAGTGTCCCATCCTTTAGACTCTGGTAATGTGCTTCATTGTTAAATTCAATAGGAAAAGCGATTCATACTGTGGTATGATTGAAAAGAAAATTGAATCCTTTTGATGTTATAAATGTGTCTATTACTGCGTGTGCACACAAATTTTCCATGGAAATTATGGTGAAAGTAGTGATTCTCCTAGAAAAATGCATTAGTGTTGACACGTTCAATTTTATCTGCATCAGAATATAAATACCCTTTAACCACGGTCAAATTGTGCGGAATGTATATACCATATCTGCATAAGTCACTTGTCTATCCATCTCTTGGGAAAAAAGCATTGAGCTCTGAGATCTATCCTGGTTCTTCATTTGCAGTTTTGAAAATACATAATACTAAGAGCGTTGGTACAGGATTTGTGTGAGGGTCTTTTTAATTTGAGAAACAGCTTCATAAAGCAAAGGTCTGTAATTTCATGTCTTAGTTACACAAAGCTAGTTTGTAGGCTTTGGGAAACTTGGCAAGTTGCAGTTTGAGCATCATGTTAGCACTGGCCACCAGGCCATTATTGGCTATGCCCTGATCGAGTGGTCATGGAACCTTCTTACAAAGCGGTAGGTGATGTCAGGGACATACACTCAGCTTGGCTCTGTGATTTCAAATCCCACTGCTTACAAGCTAAATGAGGACAGTAAAATGCCTGTCATCTCTTGCCTCCCTCCACCTAAGATCTGCCCCTTTTCTGCTCTGCTTCTCCTTCCTCCTGACTTTGTCCTTCTTTATTCAGATCTGAAACTCAAGGGAACACTTCTCCTCTCCAGGTTTCAATCCCCTCTTCTACACATCAAGGTGGATGTCTCTTTGTCCTTCAAAGTTAAATGCTTGGTACTATTTGAACACAATATGCTCTTTTTTGCTTTCCTTCCTATATGCCAGGACTTTGGGGGTCACAAACAGTAAAAAAAAAAAAAAAATTTTAACACAAAATGGCCTAAGAAATTCATTGCTCCTCCATCGTACCACTTCACACTCTGAAAAAACACTCAAAGGGAAATCTGCCAATGGGCATTAACATCAGAACTGACATCCCCCTTAGGATTGAGTCCATTTGCAAATTCTCTTGGTGGTCTCTTCTCCTGGTGGCAACGATACTGACCAGGGTTCTTGGCTTTCCCCAATCAATAGAAACTGACTAGAGGCCAGACAAATTCAGGTTTTAGTGGGGCTCCTGTGTCAACTGCTGGAGAGATGAAAACAAGTTAACATGTTCCCTTGCTCACTCGCCAATAGGGAATGAGCTCATTCCTTAGGTGAATGAGGGTAGGGGAGTGTCCGGAGGGTGGGCTGGAGGGGTGGCTTAGGTGGTCTGCCTGCCCCTTTGTGGTACTGAGTGCAGGGGGACATGCCCAGTACCCCTGTTTTTGCTCCCAACACCCAGTTCCTTTGCTCCCAGTTCTTCAGAAATGGCCGCTGAGGTTTCTGTCTTTTTGTGTCTTTTGGTCCAAAATTTGTTCCAACTGCACATGCACACAGCTATCTTTAGTCCCATATAGTTTCTTTGTATTTTGTGTTCAAGGAAAAGTGTGTCCAGATTTAAACACTGCAGCGAACAGTCCCAGGTCCCAGGCCTGTCTCAGCAAGATGGCCATATTACTTGTTCACATCCTTCCCACTCCAAAATCAACCATACAAAAAGTCATGAATGTATTTTTGAGCAATGTTCCTGGGCCAGACTCTCCTGGTTCCAGATTAAAGTCAGTACCTATCCATGAACCAGTCACAGCAGTCAGAAGCAGGCAGTGCTCTGATTAGCCAGGCTGCAGTCACATCTAGCCTTGGAGTTGAAGGGTAGACTAAGAGTGGGGAGAGTAATCACTCTGAGAAAATTTATGTCCATGTTATTAAAAGAAGGATAAATATGTGATGGAAGGGGATGGACAGACACATCTATTGTACTGTGTTCATGTAAGCAGTTTCTGCTGCCTGAAATAGTTCCTTTTCCTTGTCAGTGTGATGAATCCTTGCTTATCCTTTAAGATGTGGTTCAAAAGCCCTTCTTCAGTGATTCCTCTCAAGTCCCTGCCTGTCTTTACTTTCTTAGCACTGAAACACGTCTCTGTTACAGAATCTGCAATGCTTACCTCATCCTTCCACAAATATTTATTGAGCACCTACTAGGTACACAGAGCACCGCAGGCTTGCTTTTTCTAAGGAGTTGAAATACCAGGCTCTCTGTGCCAACTGAATGATATGATAGAAAGAAATGGGGGGCCAATTGAAGGAGGAGAGTGGTGAAAGTGTTGGCAGGGGAACAGAGAAACTCACAGGAAAAGTTAACAGAATAACTTGTTCTTCTAGGAGGGTGCTGGCAAACCAAGGTCACTCAACATGTGCTGTTGCTGCGTATCTACTAAGGACCAGATACTGTCTCAGTGCCTCAGGGGTAAATCAATTTAAAAAAAAAGTGCGGTAATATCTATCTTTGTGGAGGGAATCTGGAGGAGGGAGTTCCAGGCTAAAGAAATAGCCCAGTGCAAAGCCCTGAACTAGGAATATGTTTGACTTACCACAGGATAAGCAAAATGGCTAGTGTGGCAGAAAGAGAGTATGGAGGAAGTGATATTGGAAAGATACCAGGGCCAGATCATGGAGAGGCTAATAGGACTTTAGCTTTTACACTTCAACCCCTCTATCCAACTCCGGAAGCAATCCAGAACTGTACAAAAATACATTATCAGTCTGTGGAGATAATGAGACTAGGATTAGACTTGAAACAGGGACCCTGGGTTCTTACCAATTTATCACCTTCCTCATTAATGTATCACAAGTTATGAAAATAGACTTCTGCCTCAGTTTCCTGTTAACAATTCTGATTGACAAGCTAGCTCTGCTGAGACTCTGACACCTTCAACATAACCTATAGCTCCTTGTATGGGAGTTGGGGGTGGTTTCAGGGGGCAGGAGGTTGGAGGATAGTAGGTGAAGGGTAGAGGGAAGGGTAGAGTTTAATATTCAAGGACACGGTCTGAGTCAAAGTGTTGTATTTGAACTATGGCTATGCCACTTATTATGTATATAGCACTGGGTTGTTACTTACTCTGAGCCTCATTTTTCTCATCTGTTAAATGGGAGCAAGAAAACCTATTCCACAGTGTGCTATACAAGAATGAATGTAAACTGCACAGCATAGAATAATCCCTCACTAATTACTCTCCTGGATATTTCTTGCAAATCCTCTCCACCTAGAGTTGACAGAGTTCTTTATTCTCCCTAGCACTGGCTGAGATCTGTTTTCTAAGCGCCATGAAGCTGCTGCATACTTAGACTTTCAGTGTCATCAGTCACCTGGGTTTTGACTCTTTATCACCCTATTCCATTCCTTCTCAAGAGATGAACTGGATCCTGTTGGTTCTTAAATCCTGTCTGAGTTGATGACACATCAACTCCCGTTGACATGTTGACACATCAAGGCATGATGACACCATGCCTATTTGGACATGAACTATTTGGCTGCTGACCATTCCTCCAGTTGTGGAGAACAACCTGAGAACTGCCTTATTTATGTCCACAGAGGTTCTATCCTGCCTTGTCCCCATTCCCATCCTACAAGGCTGGCTGGTCCCAGCAGGACTTGCAGCATCCAGTCCTTAGTAGAATCGTGCCACAGGCCCACCACATTCTTCCTCATCCAGAAAGCAGTTTCTCCAGGTGCTACATAAGCAGCAGAACTCATCTGTGGACTCTTTCATACAGATGTTGTCTCTAATTCACCTCCAGGGCAAAACCGACCAGCACAGTGGCCTTTTTCTAGGGAAAAAGTCTCTGGTGTCGTTTCTCTGCCTCTCACTCCTTTCTCTCTCTCTACGTGGAAGTTTGTGCCACTCTCTGCCTTGTATCATGTGAGTGTTGCCTCGTAAATCATTCAGAATCCAAGTCTGGGTGGGATATTTACCCAGAGCGAATTATGACTGGTTGCACTCCTATGTCAACATGTGCCATGCTCATTTCTTATAAAGAACTTTATTATTCTGTGGGGCATAAATAGTATTACCAGATTGATATGATTAAAGCTAGTGAGTCATTAATTAGCATCTAATTAAAAGAGATGAGTTACATACCCATGTACGGTAGCTAATGTTATGTTTTCCTTGAAAAAGAAATGATTAAGTGTATAGCAATTGTATTTTCAAAGAAACCACACGAAACGATATGTGCAGTTCTCTAGGGCTGCAGGGACAATGTGTGCCTTAGGGCGTCAGAAAATTGAGTAATGCTCCTCCCCAAGGAATTGGGTGCCAACACGGGCTAGGATCATTCTGGTCATAGGAAGCTGGCTTGAGCTTTGCATGGTTTCCAGAAAGAGCAACAGAGAAGTCATAGAGACAGCTTCCTAGAGCCAGAGCCTAGGTTCCAGGGCTATGTCTCCTTCTGTTCAACCTTCTACAGAGATTATGAACTCACACTGCCAAGTGATTACATCCTTTATCTGATTTAATTTTCAAAGAATCCATATCCCCATTTTATAAAACAGAAAACAAAACCTCAGGCAGGACTCAGTTGTGGCTGACGTGATAAGACCAGCAAATTTCTGCAGAAGCACCAGGATACAAGCCAAGGCCTTCTGAAACCTGACTTTGATCCTCCAACTAGCCTTCCCTCTCTATTCCTTACTTCACACCTTTTCCTCCTGCTGAACTGCTCTCCACCCTGTTTCTTCTAACAGCCTCATTCTGCTCACAGCCGACTGAGAAGGCTCTCAGTTTATCCTCCCTGTGTCCACATCCCACTTGAACTTCTGGATGCAGATCAATCCTAATTTCATCAGCACTGACTGACCTGTATGACAGTCATTCTTCCTCTCAGAGAATTCTTGGTAGATTTGTATAATAGAACTCAAACTGGAAGACGAAGAGCGTTCATCTGACTATAGCTCTCCACAGTGCAGACGTTTCCATTATGACACCCTACAAATGTAGTCACTGAGCCTCACTGAGCAACTGAGTTTGTTGTATGTCATTTCCATTTTTATAACTTGCTACCTCTGATTATCAAAATAATACATAAAAATGATCTGGAAAGAAGAAAACCATGGTTACTCCTATAGAAGGGATTAAGGTGGGAATAGGAAGGGAGCAGCTGAGAATATCAAAAGGAACTTTTATTACTGGTACTTGTATCTTTTACATCACTATTTTATTCATGTATTTCTTATGTAATAAAAAACAATAAGCAAAATCAACATGTTCCCATTGGAGGAATCTTGTATATTTATAGGAAGGATAAACAAATAGAACAAACTGTAACTCTCTTGTGTATAAGTAACTGCTGTTATCTACATTTGGTATCTTTATTCTACTTTGTTTTTCATTACATTTATATTTAAATATTATGATACTGTATAAGAATTGGGGACCCTTATTTTTAATACGTTAGCATGTGCATCTCCCAAATTATTAAAAAAAATTATTCCTATAAAATTTAATTATGGCATGATATTCTATTGAGGGTTGAAACATCACTCATATAACCTTTCCCTGAGGTTGGACGTATATGTTTCTAATATTTTCACAGTATAAATATTGCTGAGGAAAACATCTGTTTTTAATTGGAAAGTTTAAATTATTTATATTTCTTGTCATAACTGGTATGCTCGTTTGTTCTTGTTCTATTATGTTTATTATATTTGATCCTTCCTTGCTGTTTTCTTTGGATCATCTTCTCTTTCATTATTTTTTCCCCATGGTAGTTTTAAAGGTATATATGTTGTTTTTAACTCTACTAATGTTTCCTTTTAAACTTAGTACTTAATAGAGAACTATTGAAAGTTCTCTTCTAAAGTTTCAAATCTTGCTTCTCCAGCACAATATGGCTAGCTAATCTTACTGTTAAACTCATCTACTGAGTTCTTAAATTCAATCATTATATTGTTCTTGAGTCTATAATTTCAGTTTGATATTTTTTTCATAGATTCCATTTCTCTGGAATCTTAACCAAATTGCTGCAAATTTTAGAAGATTTAGAATTTTTATATCTTCATGGGGGAATTTGTCCTTTGCCATTATGAGTTATATATATTTAAAGTATATTTGCACTAAAAATTTCCTTGTCTGGAATTACTGTGGTTATATCAGATTTTAGTTCTCTTCTTTTTTGTAATACAAATGATATAGGCTAAAATGCACTTCAGTGAGTTTTAACAAGTTCACATAAATATGACGCTTATATCCCTAAATATATACAAAATATTTTCATCACTTGAGAGAGTCCTAAGTCAGTTTTTTTAAATCCTTTGCAATAGTAAAAAGAGATGAGTTATGTACCCATGTAATTATTGCTTATTTACATATTACAGTATATACTCTCTTATACAATACACACTCTTTTGTATCCAGCTTAGAATAAAATTTGTGAAATTCATCCATGTTGTACATGAATATGAAATATTTCTTTTTGTTTTGGCACAGTATTCCATCATATAAATAACCAAAATTTATATATGTACTCACCAGTTGATAGACATTTATACTGTTTCCAATTGAGACTACTATGAGTAAAGGTTTTATGAATATTCTTGTAGAAGCTTTTGTATAGATCCAAGTTTTCATTTCTTCTGACTAAATGCCTAGGAAAGGGATTGCTAGTTCATAGAGTATCAGTTCAGTTCAGTTCAGTGGCTCAATTGTGTCTGACTCTTTGCGACCCCATGAATCGCAGCACGCCAGGCCTCCCTGTCCATCACCATCACCCGGAGTTCACTCAGACTCACGTCCATCAAGTCAGTGATGCCATCCAGCCATCTCATCCTCTGTTGTCCCCTTCTCCTCCTGCCCCCATTCCCTCCCAGCATCATGGTCTTTTCCAATGAGTCAACTCTTTGCATGAGGTAGCCAAAGCACTAGAGTTTCAGCTTCAGCATCATTCCTTCCAAAGAAATCCCAGGGCTGATCTCCTTCAGAATGGGTTGGTTGGATCTCCTTGCAGTCCAAGGGACTCTCAAGAGTCTTCTCCAACACCACAGTTCAAAAGCATCAATTCTTCGGTGCTCAGCCTTCTTCACAGTCCAACTCTCACATCAATCCATGACCACAGGAAAAACCATAGCCTTGACTAGACGGACCTTAGTCGGCAAAGTAATGTCTCTGCTTTTGAATATGCACTCTAGGTTGGCCATAACTTTTCTTCCAAGGAGTAAGCATCTTTTAATTTCATGGCTGCAACCACCATCGGCAGTGATTTTGGAGCCCCAAAAAATAAAGTCTGACACTGTTTCCACTGTTTCCCCATCTATTTCCCATGAAGTGATGAGACCAGATGCCATGATCTTAGTTTTCTGAATGTTGAGCTTTAAGCCAACTTTTTCACTCTCCTCTTTCACTTTCATCAAGAGGCTTTTTAGTTCCTCTTCACTTTCTGCCATAAGGGTGGTGTCATCTGCATATCTGAGGTGATTGATATTTCTCCCGGCAATCTTGATTCCAGCTTGTGTTTCTTCCAGTCCAGCATTTCTCATGATGTACTCTGCATATAAGAAAAAATAAGCAGGGTGACAATATACAGCCTTGATGCACTCCTTTTCTTATTTGGAACCAGTCTGTTGTTCCATGTCCAGTTCTAACTGTTGCTTCCTGACCTGCATACAGATTTCTCAAGAGGCAAGTCAGATGGTCTGGTATTCCCATCTCTTTCAGAATTTTCCACAGTTTATTGTGATCCACACAGTCAAAGGCTTTGGCATAGTCAATAAAGCAGAAATAGATGTTTTTCTGGGACTCTCTTGCTTTTTCCATGATCCAGCGGATGTTGGCAATTTGATCTCTTCTAAAACCAGTTTGAACATTAGGAAGTTCACGGTTCATATATTGCTGAAACCTGGCTTGGAGAATTTTGGGCATCACTTTACTAGCATGTGAGATGAGTGCAATTGTGTGGTAGTTTGAGCATTCTTTGGTATTGCCTTTCTTTGGGATTGGAATGAAAACTGACCTTTTCCAGTCCTGTGGCCACTGCTGAGTTTTCCAAATTTGCTGGCATATTGAGTGCAGCACTTTCACAGCATCATCTTTCAGGCTTTGAAATAGCTCAACTGGAATTCCATCACCTCCACTAGCTTTGTTCATAGTGATGCTTTCTAAGGCCCACTTGACTTCACATTCCAGGATGTCTGACTCTAGATTAGTGATCACACCATCGTGATTATCTTGGTCATGAAGATCTTTTTTGTATAGTTCTTCTGTGTATTCTTGCCACCTCTTCTTAATATCTTCTGCTTCTGTTAGGTCCATAGCATTTCTGTCCTTTATCGAGCCCATCTTTGCATGAAATGTTCCCTTGGTATCTCTAATTTTCTTGAAGAGATCTCTAGTCTTTCCTATTCTGTTGTTTTCCTCTATTTCTTTGCATTGATCGCTAAAGAGACTTTCTTATCTCTTCTTGCTATTCTTTGGAACTCTGCATTCAGATGCTTGTATCTTTCCTTTTCTCCTTTGCTTTTCGCTTCTCCTCTTTTCACAGCTATTTGTAAGGCCTTCCCAGAGAGCCATTTTGCTTTTTTGCATTTCTTTTCCATGGGGATGGTCTTGATACCTGTCTCCTGTACAATGTCACGAACCTCATTCCATAGTTCATCAGGCACTCTATCTATCAGATCTAGGCCCTTAAATCTATTTCTCACTTCCACTGTATAATCTTAAGGGATTTGATTTAGGTCATACCTGAATGGTCTAGCGGTTTTCCCTACTTTCTTCAATTTAAGTCTGAATTTGGTAATAAGGAGTTCATGATCTAAGCCACAGTCAGCTCCTGGTCTTGTTTTTGTTGACTGTATAGAGCTCCATCTTTCGCTGCAAAGAATATAATCAGTCTGATTTTGGTGTTGACCATCTGGTGAAATCCATGTGTAGAGTCTTCTCTTGTGTTGTTGGAAGAGGGTGTTTGCTATGACCAGTGCATTTGCTTGGCAAAACTCTATTAGTCTTTGCCCTGCTTCATTCCACATTCCAAGGCCAAATTTGCCTGTTACTCCAGGTGTTTCTTGACTTCCTACTGTTGCATTCCAGTCCTCTATAATGAAAAGGACATCTTTTTTTGGGTGTTAGTTCTAAGAGGTCTTGTAGGTCTTCATAGAATCATTCAACTTCAGCTTCTTCAGCGTTACTGGTTGGGGCACAGACTTGGATTACTGTGATATTGAATGGTTTGCCTTGGAAATCATAGAGTATACATATGCTTAACTTTATCAGAAACTGCCAAACTACTTTTCAAAAAGGTTGTACCATCTACACTGCTACCAGAAGTATATAAGAGTTCTGGTTGTTCTGCACTTTCAAGTTGAGGAAGTCCCTTCAGTTTCAAGCCTGCTGAGAGATTTTATCATTAATGTATATTGAATATTTCAAATGTTTTTCTCTTGTTGTTCAGTCACTAAGTCATGTCTGACTCTTTGTGACCCCATGAACTGCAGCATGCCAGACTTCTCTGTCCATCACTATCTCCTTGAGTTTGCTCAGACCCATTCCATTGAGTCAGTGATGCCATTCAGCCATCTCATCCTCTGTCTCCCCCTCTTTCTCTTGGCCTCAGTTTTTCTCAGCATCAGGGTCTTTTCCAATGCGACAGTTCTTCTCATCAGGTGGCCAAATTATTGGAGCTTCAGCTTCAGCATCGGGCCTTCCAATGAATATTCAGGCTATTGATTTCCTTTAGGGTTGACTGGTTTGATCTCTTTGCAGTCCAAGGGACTCTCAAGAGTCTTCTCCAGCACCACAGTTAAAAATCGTCAATTCTTTGGCACTCAACCTTCCTTCTGGTTCAGCTCTCACATCCATACATGACTAATGGAAAAACGATAGCTTTGACTAATGGACCTTTGTTGGCAAAATGATATCTCTCTTCTTTTTAAAACACTGTCTAGGTTTGACCTAACTATTCTTCCAAGGAACAAGTGTCTTTTAATTTCATGGCTGCAGTTACAGTCTGCATTGATTTTGCAGCCCAAGAAAATGAAATCTGACACTGTTTCCACATTTCCTCACCTATTTGCCATGAAGTGATGGGACCAGATGCCATGATCTTCATTTTTTGAATGTTGAGTTTTAAGCCAGCTTTTCATTCTCCTCTTACACTTTCATCAAGAGACACTTTAGTTCCTCTTCACTTTCTGCCATTAAAGTGGTATCATCTGCATATCTGAGGTTGTTGATATTTTTCCTGGCAATCTTAATTCCAGCTTGTCCTTCATCTGGTCCGGCATTTCACATGATGTACTCTGCATAGAAGTTAAATAAATAGGATGACAATATATAGCTTTGATGTACTCCTTTCCCTATTTTGAACTAGTCCGTTGTTCGATGTTCAGTTCTAATTGTTGCTTCTTGTTAGAAACCTATATGTCTAGATCTGCATACAGATTTCTCAGGAGGCAGGTAAGGAGGTCTGGTATTCTCATCTCTTTAAGAATATTCCACAGTTTGTTGTGATCCACACAGTCAAAGGCTTTAGCATAGTCAATAAAGCAGAAATAGATGTTTTTTGGAATTCTCTTGCTTTTTCTATGATACAGCATATGTTGGCAATTTGATTTCTTGTTCCTCTGCCTTTTCTAAATCCAGCTTGTACAACTGGAAGTTCTTGGTTCACAAAATGCTGAAGCCTAGCTTGAAGGAATTTGAGCATAATCTTGCTGACATGTAAAATGAGTACAATTTTATGGTAATTTGAGCATTCGTTGGCATTGCTTTTCTTTGGGATTGGAATGAAAACTGACCTTTTCCAGTCTCATGGCCCCTGCTGAGTTTTCCATATGTGCTGGCATAATAAGTGCATCACTTTAACAGCATCATCTTTTAAGATTTGAAATAGCTCAGGTGGAATTCCATCACCTCAACAACTATCTTTGTTCATAGTAATGCTTCCAATGGCCTACTTGACTTCATATTCCAGGATGTCTGACTCTAGGTGAGTAATCATATGATTGTGGTTAACTGGGTCATTAAAAGATTTTTATATAGTTCTTCTGTGTATTCCTGCAATCCTTTCTTAATCTCTTCTGCTTCTGTTAGATAGTAAAATTATCACTTTTTTCTTGTTTGTTCATGAATCTCCTTTAGTCTGCCAATTAATATTTTAAAGTTATATAACCTTGTATTCCTAGAACAAATTTCTCCTAGTTTTATATATTATTGGATTCAATTTGCTAATATTTTATTAATGATATATTTGTAATTTTTGTGTTCATGAGGATTATTGTTCTGTAATTTTCTTTTCTTAAAGTATAGTTGCCTGATTTTGGCATTAAGGTTTTCCTGGCCTCCTAAAATTACTTCAAAGGTGTTTTTGCCATTTTCTGGAGAGTTTTGGTCAAATTAACATTATTTCTTTCTTTAAAATATGGTAAAATCAACTAATAAAGGTACTAAGTCTAGAGTTTTCTTTAAAATAATGTTGTCAGTTACATGTTCAGATTATGTAAATAAGGGACTATACAGCTATTTATCTTTTCTTGAGCTAGTTTTGACAGTTTGCATCATTCAAGACATTTGTCTAATTTATCCAAGATGTAAAATTTATTGGAATAAAAATTTTCACAATATGCCCATATCCTTTTGATATCTGCAGAATCTCTAGTGAAGTCCCCTGTGTCATTTTTTATATTGGCAAATCGTTATTTCTTTTTTCTTGATAGTTTAGCTAGAAGTTTGACAGTGTTTTCTTTTTTTTTTTCTTTTCTTCTGTTTGTTTTGTTTTAACCTTTTCTCCAAATACCAGATTTTGGTTACACTCGTTTTCTCTGTTGTTTATTGCTGGGAGCCAGCACGGGAGAGCCCACCCATGACAAGGTCATGTGGAGAGACCTGACGGGCAAGGCGAGTCAGGTCTCGAGGGGTCCTCTGCCTGAGCATCTACCCTGAAACCAAAATCTGTCTGTTTACTCTCTGCTATACTATACTCTTCTGACATAACAGGGGCTATCCCCAACCACCTTTCTCTGGAAAGAGTTAACTCAGAGCTCCAGTTAACAGTCTCCTGCATATAAAAAGAATGTCTAGGTTTAAACCCCTTTGATTGCTTTCTAACTTACCTGACCGGTCTGCCTGGACTGCTGAGTTCAGTTCAGTCGTTCAGTCGTGTCCAACTCTTTGCGACCCCATGAATCGCAGCACGCCAGGCCTCCCTGTCCATCACCATCCCCCGGAGTTCACTCAGACTCACGTCCATCGAGTCCATGATGCCATCCAGCCATCTCATCCTGGATTGTCCCCTTCTCCTCCTGCCCCCAATCTCTCCCAGCATCAGAGTCTTTTCCAATGAGTCAACTCTTCTCATGAGGTGTCCAAAGTACTGGAGATTTAGCTTTAGTATCATTCCTTTCAAAGAAATCCCAGGGTTGATGTCCTTCAGAATGGACTGGTTGGATCTCCTTGCAGTCCAAAGGACCCTCAAGAGTCTTCTCCAACACCACAGTTCAAATGCATCAATTCTTCGGTGCTCAGCCTTCTTCACAGTCCAACTCTCACATCCATACATGACCGCAGAAAAAACCATAGCCTTGACTAGATGGACTTGTTTACAGCCCCCCAACCGTGAGAGGCACGAAGCTTAAAATATTTTAAAGATATAGAGCCTTTTACAGTTAAGAATTAGTTTGGTGAAGAGTTTGTTGAGTTAATGTTTGCTGCCAGGCCTCCATATCCTTTATCTTTTAGGCACCTGGATATTAATCAATGTAGGCACTCCAGATATTAATCAATGTAAACGGGATGCAGAAATAGGAATATAGTAGTTTGGATGTTAGCAACACTAGACTTTTGAGTTAATTAATTTTCTCTTTGTTATAAATCACTGTACTCCTCTTTCATTGTTATAAATTGTTGTGTCCTTGCTATGTAAGAATGTAACTTTATTTAGTGCTTTCTGAGAGTGGCACCAGACTTTGGAAAGAACACTATTAAGGCAAATAAGTTCTCTGGTTGACAGACCCTTATCCAAAAAGGGCTGTAAAATGTTAATTGGCCTTCTGGCCAGAAGATGATGTAAATCACTGAAGACCTGTGTATACAACTAGGTATGCAGAGAGAAAGCCTGGTCTCGATAAGAGTCAGGGCTGCTGATGCTGCATAATTTTGTATTATCCATTGATCTCTATGTACAACCAAAAGTATAAAAAGCCTTTACAGACAATAGAGGATGGGCAAGTCACTGGAAAGACTGGTTTCCCCCGTGTCGAATCTCTCTCTCTCTTTCTCCCTCTCCCTCCCTCTCCTTTTCAGGCTGAATTCCCATCTGGGGCGTGGAGGCTCGCCATGTCTACTTACTTGCCCTGGCTTCTAAGACCCACACGAGAGGGAGCCCAAGGCAGGGGACCCTCCGCTATTCAAACGGGTGCTGGTGGCCTAACATAGATGGTGCAAACCTCTTGTCTCAAGGTTTCATTAGTTCTCCACATAAACCAAGTTATTCAGCCTCTTTTCTCCACTAATTTTCCTACTACACTGTTTTTTCCTAATCTCTCTTTATATTTCTAAATAAGTAAGTTTTTCCTCTCCTACTCCGTCTCCCCTTTGAATTACCCTGGATCCACTGGCACAGGACCCCAGCAGTTTATCTGTTTTATATTTCATTGATTTGTTCTCTTCATTATTTTCTTCCCTGTTAATTAGGTCAAATTTGCTCTTCTTTTTCTAGCTTCCTAAAGTGGGAGCTTAGATTACTAATCTGTTTTTCTTTTAAGTTAGCTTAATTAAGATAGAATTTAAAACAAAATCCATCAAGTTTAGGGGGAGGGGCATATAGTTCAACAAGATATGAAATGTGTATACACCTAGGTCTTTAACACCAAAATCAGTGCAGTAAATATTTTCATCTGTTGAAAGTGTCCTCAAACTCCTTTTTCAGGAAATCCCCCAACTTTATGGCAACCACCATTGTGATTCTTTTCCATGATGAATAAATATTTTCTTCAGTCAAAACAATCCTTTTGGAATTTATCCATGTTATTGTATAGATCAATAATTTCTAATATTCTACTTCATCAATATACCAAAATTTGGGTTTTATTTTTTGCTCACCTATTAACAGATATTTAGGATGTTATAAACTTGATATTTTCTTTCCTACCTTTTGACCCCCTTATTTTTCCCACTCACCCCCAAAACCTTGCATCTGGCAACTACCAATCTGATTTCTGTATCTATAAGTTTGAAGTCAGTCACTACTTTTATTTTTGTCAGGAAACATCCTTGAGCCTATACAATGAAAATATATGTGATTATTTACCTCCTTCAGTGAAGGTGGATAATACATCTCTTCCCATCCTTACTTTACATACTACCACCAGTTTTAATTGGTGTAAGATAGTTTTACCAAGTTAATTATTGCTCCTTTTATAAATTAAGAATCCTCTTTTTCAAGAATTATTTATGACACTTTCATTCTGTTTTGTAACCATGTTTACCACAGTTATTTAGAATAAATTACGTACCTGAATGCTTTTAGTTGCTCATTACCAGTTCTTCCACACCATGATGTTATTATTTATGATTTTAAAATTTTGATTCTTTTTTTTTATCTGCCTGAAATAGATCTTGAAGTAACCTTTCAGGAAGGATGCATGAGTCAAATACTTTGTTAGTCCTTCATAACTGAAGTTATTGGTCTGTTGACTTCATATATAAAACACAATTTTCAAGTATTCAATCATTTACCTAAAAAAAAGCAAATGCTAACCTGAGCAAAGTACTGTGCTAGATGTGGAATACAGCCATATTTAAACTGTGCATGGTTGATGTTTTCATGAATCTTACACTCTGGTGCAGGAAACAGACATTAACAGCTGATTCCAGAATTAATTACTGGTGATCGTAGTAACAAAGGAGACTAACAGAGTTCTAGTTAGGAGAGAAGCAAGGGGATGGAAAAGGCTTCTCTGAAAGGGTAATAATTAAATGAGGACACCTAAAATGAATGATTGACATGGAATGTTTTATTTGGGAAGGAATGATAAATTCTAGGGCTTCCCTGATGTATTGGATGGTAAAGAATCTGCCTGCAATGTAGGAGACCCGAGTTTAATCCTTGGGTTGGGACGATCCCCTGGAGAAGGGAATGACTTCTCACTCTAGTATTTTGGCCTGGAGAATTCCATGCAGAGAGAAGCCTGAATGGGCAACGTATGTAAGAACTTGAGGAAGGATGGAATATGAAAGAAAGGCAATGTAGATGCTATGCAGGGTAGGGAACAGAAGTATGATATATGGCTGGTAAAATGGCCAAAGGCTGAGGACACAGAACCTCAAAGGTCTCATTCAGGGTTGGAATTTTTGTGTAAGACAAAATCACTGAAGTGGTTGGAGCAGAGATGTGGCATGATCACATGACTTAAAAAAAAATTCACACTGATTGTGCTGTGTTGAGTGATTCAGAAAGGGGTAAGGAGATGAAGATGGGCCAACCAGGAGGCTATTTGCTGTTGCAAAGGTTCTAGTGAGAGATGATAGTGGCTTGGATCAGAGTGGTGGCAGTTGAAACTGTAAGAAGTAGATGCATTTAAGACAGTGTAGGAGATAACTTTCATTCTTCTCACATACCCAATATCAAATCCATTGGCAATCTGTTTGCTATACCTTTGAAATATATCCAGTCCAATCACTTCTTACCACCCCCTCCACTTTCACCCCAGTCCAAGTCCCCGCCATCTCTTATCTGCAAGGTATTACTATTGCATCATTATATAATCCCTGTAGCTTTGTAGCTATTCTTTCTGTATTTACTTTTGCTCTGCTTCACACAATGGCCTTGTTAAAATGTAAATCAAAATCATTCATTTCAAAACTCTTTAACAACTTCCTATTTCACTCAGATGTTCTAACAATGGCCCACAAAGCCAAATGTGATCTGGTCTTGTTATTTTTGATAGCTCTTGCCACTGTCTGCTTTGCTTATTCTAGTTCAGCTACACTCTCCTTGTCATTCTCTCACTGTACCCAGGACCTTTGCACTTGCTGTTCTCCTTGTGAGGAACACTCTTCCCCTAAATTTTTACATGACCTGCTTCATTTATTTCATGACTGGAATATATTATTCCAATCTACTCAAATGTGTCAGCTTAAGCGAAATCCTCCCTGACCATCCTATGAGAACTGCTGCACTACCAGCCTCTGTCCTCTGATCCTGCTTCACCTTTCTTCGGAGTCCTGACACTTGGATAGCTTTATATATTGTCTGCTTTGCTCAACTGGAATGTGAACTCCTCAAGAGCAGACATAGTGTTTTATTTATTGTTACATGGTCAGAAACATCTACCATATGAATGATTTGAAAAATGTGGCAGTGAGGAAGGAGACAGCGCTGAGCACAGCTCCCAGGTTTCTGGCTTATAATGTAGGGTAGCTGGGAGTGCCATTAACTGATATGAGGAAGTTGGAGGAGGAAGGGTTTGGGAGAGATCAGGAGTTTGAAACTGGGCAGGCTGAATGTAAGATAACCTTAAAAACATCAAAGGGGATGTCTAGTAGCCAAATGGATATATGGGTTTGTAAAGTTATCCGTGTACAGAGGCTCTAAGCCCTAGGTGACCAACTCTTCCCAGTTTGCTTAGGGCTTTTCCTAATTTAAGCACTGAGTCCCAAGGCCTTGGAAACTCCTCGGCCATGAACAAACTGCTGGCTGATCACCCTACAGTCAGCATGCGTGGAAGTCATGGCATGACTATGGGATCACAGGCAGAGTGTGAGGAGATGCCAGTCCATGCTTGAGCTCTGTGGAATTCCAGTGATTAAGGTGTGGCGAGCCTGTGCCATCTCCCACTGGGCTCTGGGCTCCCTGTGGGCTGGGAGGCATGATGCATGATAACTGCCCAATCATATTTGTTATGAGTGAAAAAAATTAGAGGTTGAATAAATGAGGCACAAAGGAGAATGAGAGAAATAGAAAGGGGTAAGAGACATGAAAAGCAAAGGAGAAAAGGAAAGATATAAGCATCTGACTGCAGAGTTCCAAAGAATAGCAACAAGAGATAAGAAAGCCTTCTTCAGCTTTCAATGCAAAGAAATAGAGGAAAACAACAGAATAGGAAAGACTAAAGATCTCTTCAAGAAAATTAGAGATACCAAGGGAACATTTCACGCAAAGATGGGCTCGATAAAGGACAGAAATGCTATGGACATAACAGAAGCAGAAGATATTAAGAAGAGGTGGCAAGAATACACAGAAGAACTGTACAAAAAAGATCTTCATGACCCAGATAATCACGATGGTCTGATCACTCATCTAGAGCCAGACATCCTGGAATGTGAAGTCAAGTGGGCCTTAGAAAGCATCACTATGAACAAAGCTAGTGGAGGTGATGGAATTCCAGTTGAGCTCTTTCAAATCCTGAAAGATGATGCTGTGAAAGTGCTACACTCAATATGCCAGCAAATTTGGGAAACTCAGCAGTGGCCACAGGACTGGAAAAGGTCAGTTTTCATTCCAATGCCAAAGAAAGGCAATGCCAAAGAATGCTCAAACTACCGCACAATTGCACTCATCTCACATGCTAGTAAAGTAATGCTCAAAATTCTCCAAGCCAGGCTTCAGCAATATGTGAACTGTGAACTTCCAGATGTTCACGCTGGTTTTAGAAAAGGCAGAAGAACCAGAGATCAAATTGCCACATCTGCTGGATCATCCAAAAAGCAAGAGAGTTCCAGAAAAACATCTATTTCTGCTTTATTGATTATGCCAAAGACTTTGACTGTGTGGGTCACAATAAACTGTGGAAAATTCTGAAAGAGATGAGAATACCAGACCACCTGACTTGCCTCTTGAGAAACCTATATGCAGGTCAGGAAGCAACAGTTAGAACTGGATATGGAACAACAGACTGGTTTCAAATAGGAAAAGGAGTATGTCAAGTCTCTATATTATCACCCTGCTTATTTAACTTATATGCAGAGTACATCATGAGAAACGCTGGGCTGGAAGAAGCACAGGCTGGAATCAAGATTGCCAGGAGAAATCTCAATAACCTCAGATATGCAGATGACACCACCCTTATGGCAGAAAGTGAAGAGGAACTAAAAAGCCTCTTGATGAAAGTGAAAGAGGAGAGTGAAAAAATTGACTTAAAGCTCAACATTCAGAAAACGAAGATCATGGCATCTGGTCCCATCACTTCATGGCAAAAAGATGGAGAAACAGTAGAAACAGTGTCAGACTTTATTTTTGGGGGCTCCAAAATCATTGCAGATGTTGACTGCAGCCATGAAATTAAAAGACGCTTGCTCCTTGGAAGAAAAGTTATGACCAACCTAGATAGCATCTTGAAAAGCAGAGAATTACCTTGCCAACAAATGTCCATCTAGTCAAGCCTATGGTTTTTCCAGTAGTCATATATGGATGTGAGAGTTGGACTGTGAAGAAAGCTGAGCACCAAAGAATTGATGCTTTTGAACTGTGGTGTTGGAGAAGACTCTTGAGAGTTCCTTGGCCTGCAAGGAGATCAGCCCTGGGTGTTCTTTGGAAGGAATGATGCTAAAGCTGAAACTCCAGTACTTTGGCCACCTCATGCTAAGAGTTGACTCATTGGAAAAGACTCTGATGCTGGGAGGGATTGGGGGCAGGAGGAGAAGGGGACGACGAGGACGAGATGGCTGGATGGCATCACTGACTCGATGGACGTGAGTCTGAGTGAACTCCGGGAGTTGGTGATGGACAGGGAGGCCTGGCGTGCTGCGATTCATGGAGTTGCAAAGAGTCGGACACAACTGAGCGACTGAACTGAACTGAACTGAAAGGAGAGTTTTAAAGTAAAGCTTTAAATATTGTATCACTTCTACCCTTTGCTCAAAACGTTTCAAAGATTTTTCTCAGGTAAACATTCACTAATCTGATTCGCAAGGTCTTGTCTGCTCTGCTTCTTCCAACCCCATCACCTGCTTCTCTTTATCTTGCTGCCTGTGCATCTCTGCCTGTTGTGCTCTTCCCAATACCTGCAATGCTGGAAGAAGAAGAAAGTGGAATCAAAAGGGATTTTAAAAAATCTTTTAAAAACTCCCTCTTTCTCTTATGTGTGTATGTGTGATAAGTTTCTCTAATTTTAGTCATCTTGGTGGGTGGGTGTGTATAGTGATATATCATTATGGTCTCAGTTTGTACCTCTAGAACAAGAAATGATGTTGAGCACTTCTTTTAGACATTTGGCCACCCTGTTCTGTGAAGTGCCTCTTAAAGCCTTTTTGTCTATTAGATTATCTTTCATTTTCTTATTGTTTTGTACAAATTTACATTTCTAGATACTAATCTTTTGCTGGATATGTATTATAAGTATCTTCTACTCTGTGGCTTTCATTTCCCCCATTCTAATGGTATCTTTTTCTCCAATATCTTGAACCAATCTTCTTTGATAAATTCTTAATTTAAAAGAATTCCAGTGTACCAAACTTCTTCATGGTTTATGTTTTATATGTCCTACTGGAAGAATTTTCTTTGCCTCCCTGAGGTCATGAAGACATTCTCCTGTATTTTCTTCTTGAAGCTTTATTGTTTTACTTTTCACATGTTGTTCTATGCTTTCTGGAACTCCATCCTTCCCATATTCACTATAGTGCCACTGTTCTTTCAAATCAAGTGGCCGTATGTGCAGGTCTGTCTAGATTTTCTGTTCTGTTCCATTAGTTTCTCTATCTTTGGACTAATACCACACTATCTTTACTATTGTAGCTTTACAACAAGTCTTGTTATGGCATGGTGTGTCCTCACCCTATGTTGATCCCATTGTCTCTAGTATGAAACTCAAACTCCTTATCAAGGTCTACAAAGCCCACATTCCCCGCCTATGTTCCCAGTCTCATCTCTCCACTCTCTCAACTCATTATGTCCCATTAGGCTTTTCTGTTCCTTTGAAAACAGACATTCCGGGCTTGTTCCTGTCTCAGTATCTTTGTACTTGCTGTCCTTTTTCTCTGGATCTCTCTTCCCCAGATCAACACAGGATTAGAGATTTCTTGTTATTCAGATGCCAGATCAAATGCCCCTTTCTCAGAGACACTCCTGATCACCTTTCCTAAATAAATTTTCCCTCTCCCTCCTGCCTTTGCCCACACTCTATCACCTTGCCTCATGCAATTATAAGATTTACCATTATCTGAAGTGATATGTTTGTTTATTTATTTGGCATAGTATAGTTCTTTCACCCACTAAAATGTAACTTCCAGTGGCCTCAGGACCTGGTTAGCCTTTTGTATCCTTGCTGGATGGTTATCTACTAGAACAGTGCTTGGCACATAGAAAATTCTCAATAAACTTTGGTGGGCAGAATTTGCATTTCTTTAATTCATCAGTCTCAGTATCCTCTGGAGATTTTCTTCCTCTTCTCAGTGAAGCTTTAAAATATTTGAAAAAAAATTTCTCCCTGAAATTTCTCTTCTTAAATGTCTTCGGTTGCTTCCACTTATACACAGAAGCATCTCTGGTTTAGCTGTTTGGTTTAATCATACAGTGAATTCATCAACACTGTAGATCACACTTTGTATGTCCTCTCTTTGAACCTGTTCTACCAGCTATACACACAAGTACATCTTGGCTTCCCCAATGCTGCTCATGGCTGGGAGACTCAGGAAATGTTTGCTGAGTGTAAGACTGAACGCAATGTCCTACAAGCAGAGAATCCCTGGTACTTGGGCCTTGGAGGGGAAAAAGATCAGCATGGCCTCCCTGGCCAGATTTATTACTCTCCCTTTCACTGCATCCTGTCGCCCACACTCCCAGAGCCTTTGTAAATCACTGGATGTTATTCCTTCACTTACACATTTTTTATGACTGTCCTTTTAGGACCACATAAATCAGATGTCAAATCAGGTTATTAGTGGGGGCTATTTTTTTCTCCCCTGTCAACAACCTGGTATTTTAATTCACTTTGGACTTTTCTATTTCTGTTTGCAACCCTTCTCTGGGATGGTGAATGCTGGCAGAAAGATTTGTTCTGAAGGAAAATTGAAGGGAGTTAGGTCAGATACCAGACAACAAGGGTATAGTCTTAAAATTGTGAGACTGGTGGGGGAAAAGAACTTTCTACCTTTGTCACTGAAAAATGACCTTAATCCCTGGGTTAATCAGAAGGCTTTCCTTGTTAGCTAAGGAAAAATGAAGAATTTCTCCCAGGCACAAAGAGTTGGAGAAACATCAGGTTTAGGGTAGAGATTAAAGGTCATTCCATCATTCAGAATGTATTTGAGTGAACCAGTAACGAAAGATGAAGAGGGAGGAAGTTACTTAAGTTAATGGCAGAGATGTGTTCTGAACTCAGACCTCTTATCATTTTAGATGTGAACAAAATTTTTAATGTCAAAATACTATAAAATACAAAAATTTAAAAATCCCTCATATTCCCTCTATCAAAAGTTGAATGTGTTAACATTTTCATGTACTCTTTACTTCTACACCCGTTTGATTTCCATCTTCAATCTGATCTTCACTCCCTCTCCTATATGGGCTCATTATTATGCTTTTTTATGTTTTATTCCCAGCCTTTTAAAATTTAACATACTTATGCATTTTGTGGTATCCATAGAAGTCTATAATATTATTTTGTGTGTATTTTTAAAGGTTGTAAATATAATCACAATGTTTATAGCAGTTTGCAACTGGATTTTCTCAATCCACAGTGTTTTTTAAGACCTTTCCATGTTGATTCATATTGACCTACATGTTTACTTTAATTGCTGCATGAAAGTTATGTACTCCCAATTTTTCTTCATTCCTTTTTTTTTAAATTGTTGCACGCATAGATGGTTTCTGATTTTTCCAATTCCCAAATAAGGATATTATGAACATTCATGTAATGGTCTCAGTGCTTATATGTCTGATTATTTTTCTAGATAAATAACTAATGATAGAGTTGCTGGGTCAAAAAGTATGCACATTTTTAGTTTCAATAGAAATAGTCAAAATTTCTCCAGATTAGCTAGCTATACTAACTTACATTCCTTATTAGCAGTGACTGCTTGTGACTAGTGACTCTTTTCAACAAGCCCTTGTTGAAACACTTGGTATTATCAGAATATTTAAAGTTTTCCATTTGACAAACTTTTAAAATTCTCATTTTTGTTTTAAATTCATAGAACTTAATATGTTTTCTTATGCTTATTGATGATAATTATATTATCCTTATATCCTTTGCTTCATTTTTTATCCTTTTATTCTTGCTTTGTAAGAATTCTATATATATCCTGGATCTTGAATGTTGAATGGTTATTAGTCATTGAAAGTAACTCTCCCCATTTTTTGGCTATCTTTTTCCTTTGTTTATAGGTTATCCTATTTGGACATTAAAAATGTTTAATGTAGTCAAATTTGTATTTTTTTCTTTATAACTTGGCACATTTGCTGTCTTTCTAAAGAAATTTTTCTCACTTCTGTATCAAATAAGCAACTGAATGAGACAACTAGGATGCAAAATTTAAGGAGACATTTGCTCAGAATCCTGCAAGTGAGTGCTTTCTTAAACTGTGTGCCTTAGGCTCATCATAGCCTAAACATATGCATGTATCACCAATTGTTTAATTTTTATTGCTCACTAGAATTCTATACTAGAATTTACCAAAAAAATTATTTATTCATCTGTTGATGAACATTCATATTGTTCCCAATTTTAGTTACTATAAAGTTTCTATGAATATTTGTACACGTCTTTTTTGTGTGTATGTGAGTATATATTTGTACTTCTCTTTCTCTTGAGTAATGTCTAGTCATTAGGTAATGTCTAGTCATTTGACTAAACTACTAGTAATTTCTAGCCATTTGGCTAGACAACAAAGGTCCATCTAGTCAAAACTATGGTTTTTCCAGCAGTCATGTATAGATGTGAGAGTTGGACTGTAAAGAAAGCTGAGTGCTGAAGAATTAATGCTTTTGAACTGTGGTGTTGGAGAAGACTCTTGAGAGTCCCTTGGACTGCAAGGAGTTCAAACCAGACAATCCTAAAGAAAATCAGCCCTGAATATTGATTGGAAGAACTGAAGCTGAAACTCCAATACTTTGGCCACCTGATGCTAAGAACTGACCTGTTGGAAAAGACCTTAATACTGGGAAAGATTGAAGGCAGGAAGAGAAGGGGACGACAGAAGATGAGATGGTTGGATGGCATCACCAACTCAATGCACATGAATTTGAGCAAGTTCTGGGAGTTGGTGATAGACAGGGAAGCCTGGCATGCTGCAATCCATGGGGCTGCAAAGAGTCGGACACAACCGAGCTACTGAACTGAACTGAGTAATGTCTAGGAGAGGAATTGCTGGCTCATAGAATAGGTGTTTGCTTAACTAAAAGAAACTGCCAAATTATTTTCTAAAATGATTGGAAATTTTACTCTGCCACCAGCAACTGGAGAACTCTAGTTTTTCCACATCGTTATTAACTAGCCATTATAGTGTGTATGACGGAGAAGGCAATGGCAACCCACTCCAGTGTTCTTGCCTGGAGAATCCCAGGGACAGAGGAGCCTGGTGGGCTGCCGTCTATGGGGTCACACAGAATCGGACGTGACTGAAGTGACTTAGCAGCAGCAGCAGCAGCAGCTTGAGCTATTTTTAATGATGTCTTTTGAAAAGTAGAAGTTTATAATCTTAATAAAGTCCAATTTATTTTTTCTTTATAATCTATTATTTTTGTGTCCTATCTGCCTACATCCATGATTGCTAAGATTTCTCCTAAATTTTCTTTAGAAGTTTTATAATTTTAGTTTTTATGCTTTTTTTTTTTCTGAACAGCCAAGAAAAAAAGAATTGCCATTTATTAAGATTCAACAAAGCATTGTACTTTTGAAAGCAACTTTCAGTGCATTTTCTTCAACAATCACATTCTATGAGGAAAAACATTAAAAGCCACAAACTTGTCTTTTAATCTCAGAGTTACAGACATCTTTAATTCAAAATAAAGGGTCAAAAAACAAAACAAAACAAAACAAAAAACAAAACCCCAACAAATCCCACCCCAACGAGAACAAAAAAACAAAAACGGAGATTCTTTACTTCCATCCCCAATTTAAAAATATCAGTTTTCTACAACTCGATGCTAAATGCAGCATGGGAAGCTGTATGTCTGGGTGCACACGGGCATGCACGCACGCACACACGTATATTTGGTGTACATAGGTGGGGACGTGTACATCAAATATACAGAGCGCATGTAATGGCAAATGAGATGCGCTTACTCTGAGGAAGGTCTGTTTAGCTAAATACACTACTGAACTTGAGAAAAAAGTCTTGAACCAGTTTGTGCATAGTTCATGATCCTCTATAAAACCAGCTTTTTTTGATCTGCAATTTTGCAGGAACTTTTTTTTTTTTCCTTTTTTGTCTTTTTTTTAAATTGTTTTTTTGCTTTTTTGTTTTGTTTTGATAAAACCATTAAAAAGCTAATTAAAAAAAATGTAATGCACAAGTTTCCTGATCAAGCAGGCAGGGAGCATATGTTCATATATATATATTTTTTAAACATACTTGAGGGTATGTTACTCCATTGTCTCTTTCTTGCAAAACAATCAAAACATTGATCATTTTTTTTAAAACATAAAGCAATTTTTAATATATAAAGCACTCTTCGAACATCTATTTCCTTTGAGTCCATTATTTGGTACATACGTAACTGCTACACGTTAGAGATTAGGTATCTTTCTTCTTTGTGGTTTTTTTTCCCTAGTTCTTATGCTTTTAAGATCTGTGATTCACTTTGAATTAATATTGAGTATGATGTGAGGTATGGGTCCAAGTCTACTATTTTCCTGTCTGTGGATATCCAGTTGTTCTAGCACAATTTGAGGGAAAGAATTTTATTTTCCCATTGAATCTCCTTTCTTAAAAATCAATTGATTATGCATGTGTGCATTTATTTCTGAACTCTCTACTTTGTCCCATTGATCTAACTCTCTAAACTTCCAGCAATATCATACTGTTTTGCTTTTTAACAGTGACGAAATCAGGTAAAGTAATGCTTCCAATTTTGATTTTCTTCTTAGTGACTATTCTAGGTCTCTTACATTTCCAAATACATCTTAGAATGTTTGTCAGTTTTTACATACATAATAAAATGCCACCGGAATTTTGAATGAGATGTCATTCTAGCTATACATGAATTTGAAAAGAACTGACATCTTAACAATATTGAGTGTATCAGTCCATGAACATGGTATATCTCTCCATGTATTTAGGTATTTAAAATTTTTTTTCCATAATCTTTGTAGTAATAGTGACAAAGTCCTACACAACTTCTATTACTATGTTCTGAAGTATTCTATGTTTTTTTTGCTATTGTAAATATAATTTTAAATCTATATTTTCATTTCTATTGCTAGCAGGTAAAAATGCAATTTATTTCTGTATATTGTTATTTTATCTGTAACTTAGCTATTGATTTACTTATTTATTTCAGTACTTCTTGTAGAGGTTTTAGATTTTCTATATAAGCCAGCAATTTTCAAAACTTTTTTTAAATCTCAAGAATAATTTAGACTCTTAAAATTTTGGGGAACCTAAAGAGTTTTTTGTTGAGTTAGAAAAATTGATACCTAGTCGTTTAGAAATATAATCAAAAGTTATTTAAATATGTGTACATTCATTTAAAATAGCAATAAATCCATTGTACATTAACATGTTGCTGCTACTGCTGCTAAGTCATTTCAGTCTTGTCCGACTCTGTGCAACCCCATAGACGGCAGCCCACCAGGCTCCCCCGTCCCTGGGATTCTCCAGGCAAGAACACTGGAGTGGGTTGCCATTTCCTTCTCCAATGCATGAAAGTGAAAAGTGAAAGTGAAGTTGCTCAGTTGTGTCCGACTCTTATCGACCCCATGGACTACAGCCTATCAGGCTCCTCCGCCCATGGGATTTTTCAGGCAAGAGTACTGGAGTGGGGTGCCATTGCCACATTTTTATTCTTAAAAACTCTATTTTCCAAAGCAAAATAGTGGAATTGTTTCATATCTTTGTAAATTTCTTCAATGTCTAGCTTAATAGAATTTGCATTTTGATAACCTCCCAGTATTGCTGATGCTACTGGTCCAGGGTCCACACTTTAAAAACTGCTATAGTAAAAATAAGTAAATAAATAAATAAATTCCTTCAGGTAAACATGAAATATTTTAAATGGTTGAGCATCTGCTTATCCACAAAACAGACCTCAAAGAAAATTCTGAGAAGTCAGCATCATATCTATCATGTACTCTGACCTCTCAATGAGGTTATAAATCAATTTACAAAAGAAAACCCAAAAGCACCCACAACAGACATTAAACAAACACATTAAAAAACAACAACTCAACTTATGTGTTGTAAAATAAATCATAATATTGAGAATTAGAAAATATTTAGCACTAAATGTTGCTAAATAATCTACATGTCTAAACTTGTGGGGTGCAGCTAAATTATAGGATAAATAAAACTGAAAATAATAAATTGAAAACTTTTCTGACAAGAAAAAGTGAAGAAGAGAAGGCATAAATGCAAAATGCCACAAATGAAAAACAAGACCTAACAATAAATACAGTAGAGATGTAAGAAATTAGAAGAAAGCACCATGACTAAATGCATGGGAAAACATTTGGACACAAGGTCAGTGCTTCCCAACCCTGCAACATTAGACTTACTCGGCCTTTAAAACAACAGTGATTTTTAGACTCCTCACCAGTGAAATAAATCAGAATCTCTAAGGGCCAGGCAGAAGGAAATTCTAATAGGCAATCAAAGTCAAGAGCTACTGCCCTAAGTAATTATAGACTCAGGAGAAAAGTCCCCCTATGCTGAGTGAAGTAAGTCACAGAGCCCCTTCTTCCTCCCCATCAAGACATGAGTAGCAGACCCCGTAGAACATGCCCTCCTCCATCTCCACTGTGGTGAAATCTAATGTCACCATGATGCTTTCACAGCAGAGGCACTACTCTTCCTCTATGACTAAGATACTCCCACAGAAATGAGCATCATTTTCCACTCAGTGGTCCTGGGTCTCTTATCCTCTGAGTCAACAGGACAATTTTTATTCTCTCCTGTGTGATCCTGATTTATTTTTGGAATCAGAATTGAAAAGACAAGTAGTACTTTCTTCAAAATAGACTTAATGATAGTTGCCACATACGGAGCATTGTATATATGTAATGTAGGAGATTAAGACAGACAAGTCCCAAAGACCTCACAGTCTGATTGAATATAAAGGATTCAAATGCAAACAAACATATATGAATTCACATGCATGCATGCACACATCAGCACACACACATTTTTATCAGGTTGTATAATACTGTCTTTGACTAAATGTTGAGTGGTGGTATCAGTCAGGGAATAGGTGTAGGGAAAAAACATTTTAATGATTTTATGAAAAGAGAAATTTAATACAAGGAATTAGGTGTTTGCAAAGTCACTAGAAGGTCTCAAGAAGGAGGTTCTAGGCTAGGTTAGACCTCCAGAGATGATTCTAGGGTGGCAATCCTAGAATGTCATCCATTGAGAGAGATTCCATTTCTGCTGCATAATATGACAAAAAGGAATATCATGAAACTGCTGAGCCAACTGCCAGCCCTAGGCGCACACCTTCACAGCGGAGATCTGTGAGTCATGATCCTTGGCCAGAAGTGTTGTCTCAAAGCCAGGCTGTCTGTGGCCTCTAGATCTCCTTCCAAAAAAAAAAAAAAAAAGATGCTTCCTTGCCATGCCTTCCTCCTAGCTACTGCTACTGCTGCTAAGTCGCTTCAGTTGTGTCCAACTCTGTGTGACCCCATAGACAGCAGCCCACCAGGCTCCTCCGTCCCTGGGATTCTCCAGGCAAGAACACTGGAGTGGGTTGCCATTTCCTTCTCCAATGCATGAAAGTGAAAAGTGAAAGTGAAGTCGCTCAGTCGTGTCCGACTCTTAGCCACCACATGGACTGCAGCCCACCAGGCTCCTCCATCCGTGGGATTTTCCAGGCAAGAGTACTGGAGTGGGGTGCCATTGCCTCCTAGTTAACTCACTTCCAAATTCTAGTCTCCCAAGAATGCATTTGGGCTTCCCTGGTGTCTCAATTGGTAAAGAATCTGCTTGCGTTGCGTTTTGACCCCTGGGTTAGGAAGATACCTTGGAGAAAGGAATGGCTACCCTCTCCAGTTTTGACTGGAAAATTCCTTGGACAGAGGAGCCTGGTGGGCTATAGTCCATGGGGTTACAAAGAGTCAGAAATGACTGAGTGACTAACAAGAGTGCACGTCACTGTGAGAATCTAAGGCCCAAGTGAAACTGTAGCTGTGAAGCAGTCTGGGATACAGCTGCTAGCTTTCCAGGCCTCCACAGTGCAGGAGGAGAGTGAGCTGGGCAGTCTCCCTTAAGGGAGGTATGGCGTCAGAAAAAAAAGAAAACCTGTGAACTAAACCCTTGAAAGCTTGATGCCTTCTTCTCTTGCTCTCCTTTGCAGAGAGCATACAACAAACTGGACATCAGGACCCATCAACTTCTGCTGCATAAAACATTTCACATGGGTCTCTTCTTTCATTTTCTTCTGCCAGTCTCTGATCAAATTTCCTTCATATTTTGACCTGGACAACTGCAAGAGCTTTCAAACAAATCTTTCCATTTGTAAGTTTATTACTATATACCATTTTGTACAGTATTTCTATATGGATCTTTATAAATATATTAATAGTTCCTTGATCAATACATTCATCTAACTGTATTATAATTGCTTGAGGCTATAATCATTGTCTTCATTGTCTTTTATTCTTGTACTTTCTTCTGTTGACATATAGTAAATACTCAAAATTATTGTTGAATGAATGAACAATAACAGTATTTCCCAAGTGTGGCATGTGTGGATGAAAAGTGATTTAGGGTGGTGCAAGGGTGAATCATTTTTATTTTAATAGATAGATCACTATATTAAATATAATAGAAAAGATAACTAATACATCAAGTCTATGATATTATAGATATCATTTAGGATGAGGCTAAAGTAAAGAGAGAGCACTTGTTGAGAACACAAAAGGACATCAGGGTTAAACATGGTAAGAAAATATTATAAAAATTCATGATGATGGAGTATGAATAACCAGTATTGGAAACAGCTACTAATATTACTCTTTGGCTGAAAGATGGCCAAGATTCCCATCACCTTGAGAATAACACCCAAACTCCTGAGTAGAAATCTTCTCCCACCTGTTTCCTAACCACCTACTTAGTGTCCTTTTGTCACCTCCATTCTATTCCCCAAACTGTATATCCTATATAGCCACATGAAAACCCTCATTGTTCCCCCAATATTTTCATACACTCCTCTATCTCTACACTTGGAGCTTTCTACCTGAAATGACTGCTCTCTTTTGCTTCTCTGTTGAGCAGAGGAAGTCCTATGTATCCTTTAAACCCCTATTTCATTCATTCAACAATAATTTGTTGAATAAGTCCTATTTATCCCTTAAAACCCAGTTCAGATGTCAGCATTACAACTATAGTGGGCTAAAACAGAGAAGCCATAGACAGACACAAGGTCATTTCCAGAGAGGACTTCCATGTGAAGTAAAGTTTAGGCCAGTTCATCATGAGCTGATCAGGGGTCTCCCCACTTAGAGATGTCAAAACTCAATATTTGTACCTCTCTTAGAGCTCATTGCATTCAGAAAAAAATGCCCCTCATGAGCTGAATAGACTCTGATGATTCATCACTAGACATCATAAGCATATACTTATGTGTTATCACTAAGTTTCTTTATTTCTCAGTGCACAGGCCCACACATAACCCAGTCATTTCTGCAAAGGCTGAATTATCAGTGCTTAGGACTGGCATTTCATAGCTAGAATAATACTAGTTTTATTCTGCTTATTTTTTTTAGAGTGTGTAGAGGCTTAATTGTAGAAAAATTGAAAATATAAAAATTATAATAAACAGCAACAAATGTATCACTCATAATCCCCCTACCTAGAGGCAAAAAAATAACCCCCAAACAAAAAAAACTAATGTTTCGTCACGTTTTCCTTTAGTCTTTTTTCCACTCCTCTCCACCTCCCAGTTTTATATACTCTACTTGTATTCTGGTTTGCTCACTTACCATTACTCTTCTGTGTTATTAAAAATTCTTTTCAAACATTAATTGCATTAATTAACCATACCTTAACCACCAGCTATTTCACTATTTCCGGAATTTTTATTACACATAATGCGACAATAAATATTTTTGTGCGTAAATCCAGGGCTGCATTTTAGATTCTTTCCCTAATTGTGAAATCATTGGTTCATAAGTTATGAATATTTTAAGACCAAATTAGAAATATTCTGCCTTTAGATTTCTATTTCAGGGCTTTTCCCACTTCAACAAATTATTACTCTCCTTTGTCAAAATTCATGTAAAACAAACAAAATAATCTCAGGAAGTTTGTCTCCCCAGACTTGCATAGTATTTTTAATATCACACAATTGAAGCCATTGGCATTCTAGAAGTCTCGTTAGAATCCCCCATAATGTCCTCCTGAATCCCTCTTGTCATTATATGGGAAATTCAGGTGTCCATGCTATTGGTTTCTGCCTGGATTATACCTGCCTCACCCTTTTGAGTTAGTATCTTGATGGGACACTGCCATCTTTGTTTCTCTGGGTAAAATTCTGTAGGGAATCATGCAGTCTGGCAAGAATATTTTAACTGCTCTGCAGGTACTCTGGAGCCTTCACTTGCTGAGCCTTCACTTTTCTGCTGGAAAGAGCTCATTGCTACTGGATAAAATTACCATAAGAACATGTCCTTTCATTTCTGGGATGTAGGTGGCATAGTGACACAGCTGATCCTGCACTGACTTTGTGCAAATCACAACATCACAACAGACTCCTCCTCTGGACACATGCTTGATGAGTGGGTTGCATTTTTGTGGGAAAAACAATGTGTACCTTCCTCCTGGTGGCTGTCGCCCTACATCAAACCACACTTGGAGCTCACTCTGGCCTGCCTCCCAGCTGGGCACCTCAGGGTCAGGGAAATCTGCACAGGGAGGTGGAAACCTTGGTATCATTCTTCCAGCCGGGAATCTTTTCCTGGGTTATCAGTGTGGCCCTTCCTTTAACAACCTTCTCTCAACAGTCCTCCTCATATGTCTCTGGATAGCAAGGGACTACCTACCTGATGCGGGAGAAGGAAATAAAATATCTCCCCAGTAAAATGACCAAGGTGAAATAGATAAGGTCTTTCCTCCTAGTCCTATGCCAGAGAGGATTCTGTTGAGACTATAAGAGCAAGTGTGGCACTGCTTCTCCCTTATTCCCCTAGACCTTTCATTGTAGGGTCTGGAGCCAGTTGCCAGCATCTACACCTCTTTACCTGAGTCTTTTCTTTTGTGATTGGAGCCCCACGATACCCTTCTGCACATCAGGCCAGATCGCTGGAGAATTAATGCTCCTCCTCCAGCAGTCCTTATCCAATGAGTGCCAGGATGAAAATTGGTGCCTGCATAGCCCAGATGGCTGGTCTCTCAGCACCATGACTCTAGAACAAGCCCTCTACACGGGCTCATAGGGCTCCCCAGCAGGAAGTTCATTTCCCCACAATGAGACCTCTCTTGGCACCATATTTTTTCTTGGCCTCTTCCCTTTCTTATTTTACCATCTCCTTTATTTGTTTCCTGGAATTACTTCCTATATTAGTTTATTTGGACCACCATAAGAAAATGCCAAAGACTGAGTGACAAACAACAGAAATTTATTTTCTCACTGTTCTGGAGGCTGGAAGTCCAAGATCATGGTGCCAACAGGATTAATTTCTCCTGAGGCCTCTCTCCATGGCTTGCAGACGGTCACCTTCTTGCTGTGACCAACGTGGTGTTTTCTCTGTTCATGTACATCCCTGCTGCTGCTGCTAAGTCGCTTCAGTCGTGTCCGACTCTGTGCGACCCCATAGACGGCAGCCCACCAGGCTCCACCATCCGTGGGATTCTCCAGGCAAGAACACTGGAGTGGGTTGCCATTTCCTTCTCCAATGCATGAAAGTGAAAAGTGAAAGTGAAGTTGCTCAGTCGTGTCCAACTCTTAGCCACCCCATGGACTGCAGCCCACCAGGCTCCTCTGTCCATGAGATTCTCCAGGCAAGAGTACTGGAGTGGGGTGCCATTGCCTTCTCCGCTGATACTACTAAGTTAGGTTCAGTTCAGTCGCTCAGTCGCTTCCGACTCTTTGTGACCCCATGAATCGCAGCAAGCAGGGCCTCCCTGTCCATCACCAACTCCTGGAGTTCACTCAGATTCATGTTGATCGAGTCAGTGATGCCATCCAGCCATCTCATCCTCTGTTGTCCCCTTCTCCTCCTGCCCCCAATGTCTCCCAACATCAAAGTCTTTTCCAATGAGTCAACTCTTCGCATGAGGTGGTCAAAGCTTTAGCATGATTCCTTCCAAAGAAATCCCAGGGCTGATCTCCTTCAGAATGGACTGGTTGGATCTCCTTGCAGTCCAAGGGGCTCTCAAGAATCTTCTCCAACACCACAGTTCAAAAGCATCAATTCTTCGGCGCTCAGCCTTCTTCACAGTCCAACTCTCACATCCATACATGACTACTGGAAAAACCATAGCCCTGACTAGATGGACCTTTGTTGGCAAAGTAAAGTCTCTGCTTTTGAATAGGCTATCTAGGTTGGTCATAGCTTTTCTTCCAAGGAGTCAGTGTCTTTTAATTTCATGGCTGCAGTCACCATCTGCAGTGAATTTGGAGCCAAAAAAAATAAGAGTCTGACACCAGTTCCACTGTTTCCCCATCTATTTCCCATGAAGTGATGGGACCAGATGCCATGATCTTCGTTTTCTGAATGTTGAGCTTTAAGCCAACTTTTTCACTCTCCTCTTTCACTTTCATCAAGAGGCTTTTTAGTTCCTCTTCACTTTCTGCCATAAGGGTGGTGTCATCTGCATATCTGAGGTGACTGATATTTCTGCCGGCAATCTTGATTCCACCTTGTGTTTCTTCCAGTCCGGCATTTCTCATGATGTACTCTGCATAGAAGTTAAATAAGCAGGGTGACAATATACAGCCTTGACGTACTCCTTTTCCTATTTGGAACCAGTCTGTTGTTCCATGTCCAGTTCTAACTGTTGCTTCCTGACCTGCATACAGATTTCTCAAGAGGCAGGTCAGGTGGTCTGGTATTCCCATCTCTCTCAGAACCTTCCACAGTTTATTGTGATCCACACAGTCAAAGGCTTTGGCATAGTCAATAAAGCAGAAATAGATGTGTTTCTGGAACTCTATTGCTTTTTCAATTATCCAGCGGATGTTGGCAATTTGATCTCTGGTTCCTCTGCCTTTTCTAAAACCAGCTTGAACATCTGGAAGTTCACGGTTCACATATTGCTGAAGCCTGGCTTGGAGAATTTTGAGCATTACTTTACTAGCATGTGAGATGAGTGCAATTGTGTGGTAGTTTGAGCATTCCTTGGCATTGCCTTTCTTTGGGATTGGAATGAAAACTGACCTTTTCCAGTCCTGTGGCCACTGCTGAGTTTTCCAAATTTGCTGGCATATTGAGTGTAGCACTTTCACAGTATCATCTTTCAGGATTTGAAAGAGCTCAACTGGAATTCCTCCACTAGCTTTGTTTGTAGTGATGCTTTCTAAGGCCCACTTGACTTCACATTCCAGGATGTCTGGCTCTAGGTGAGTGATCACACCCTCGTGATTATCTGGGTCATGAATACTTTTTTGCACAGTTCTTCTGTGTATTCTTGCCACCTCTTCTTAATATCTTCTGCTTCTGTTAGGTCCATAGCATTTCTGTCCTTTATCGAGCCCATCTTTGCATGAAATGTTCCCTTGGTATCTCTAATTTTCTTGAAGAGATCTCTAGTCTTTCCCATTCTGTTATTTTCCTCTATTTCTTTGCATTGATCACTGAAGAAGGCTTTCTTATCTCTTCTTGCTATTCTTTGGAACTCTGCATTCAGATGCTTATATCTTTCCTTTTCTCCTTTGCTTTTTGCCTCTCTTCTTTTCACAGCTATTTGTAAGGCCTCCCCAGATGGCCATTTTGCTTTTTTGCATTTCTTTTCCATGAGGATGGTCTTGATCCTTGTCTCCTGTACAATGTCACAAACCTCATTCCATAGTTCATCAGGCACTCTATCTATCAGATCTAGGCCCTTAAATCTATTTCTCACTTCCACTGTATAATCTTAAGGGATTTGATTTAGGTCATACCTGAATGGTCTATCAGTTTTCCCTACTTTCTTCAATTTAAGTCTGAATTTGGTAATAAGGAGTTCATGATCTAAGCCACAGTCAGCTCCTGGTCTTGTTTTTGTTAACTGTATAGAGCTTCTCCATCTTTGGCTGCAAAGAATATAATCAATCTGATTTCGGTGTTGACCATCTGGTGAATCCATGGGTAGACTCTTCTCTTGTGTTGTTGGAAGAGGGTGTTTGCTATGACCAGTGCATTTTCTTGGCAAAACTCTACTAGTCTTTGCCCTGCTTCATTCTGCATTCCAAGGCCAAATTTGCCTGTTACTCCAGGTGTTTCTTGACTTCCTACTTTTGCATTCCAGTCCCCTATAATGAAAAGGACATCTTTTGGGGGTGTTAGTTCTAAAAGGTCTTGTAGGTCTTCATAGAACTGTTCAACTTCAGCTTCTTCAGCGTTACTGGTTGGGGCATAGACTTGGATTACCGTGATATTGAATGGTTTGCCTTGGAGACAAACAGAGATCATTCTGTCGTTTTTGAGATTGCATCTAAGTACTGCATTTCGGACTCTTTTGTTGACCATGATGGCTACTCCATTTCTTCTGAGAGATTCCTGCCTGCAGTAGTAGATATGATGGTCATCTGAGTTAAATTCACCCATTCCAGTCCATTTTAGTTCGCTGATTCCTAGAATGTCGACATTCACCCTTGCCATCTCTTGTGTGACCACTTCCAATTTGCCTTGATTCATGGACCTGACATTCTAGGTTCCTATGCAATATTGCTCTTTAGAGCATCGGACCTTGCTTCTATCACCAGTCACATCCACACCTGGGTATTGTTTTTGCTTTGGCTCCATCCCTTCACTCTTTCTGGAGTTATTACTACACTGATCTCCAGTAGCATATTGGGCACCTACTGACCTGGGGAGTTCCTTTTTCAGTATCCTATCATTTTGCCTTTTCATACTGTTCATGGAGACATGAACAATATGAAAAGTACATATAGCTGATACTGCTATATATGTCCTAAATCCTCCTTTTATAAGGACACCAGTTACATTGGATTAGGGCCTACCCTAATAACCTAGATTTAACTTAATTACCTATTACTTTCACATTATGGGATAAGGGCTTCAAGGTATGAATTTTTTGGAGTGTAGTTTATAACAGCTATCCTACTAAGCTACTTTGTTTTGAATCCTTGTTCCAAAATATGACAGCAGATGAAATAGCCACCTTGAATCAATGACTCTGAAAGAACCTTTGGATTTGAGAACAGCGGGGAGCGAGCCAAACACCTTGCAAGCATAAGCAAGGCCCAGGAAAGAAGCCCATGTTGAAAATGTCTCATAACTCCTGTTATCCTAGAGAAGCTGGGGTCAGTGGAGAATTTACAAGGATTACACATGGGATATTGTTAATTATTGCACATTTTGGTTATAAGTCTTCCTGACATAATTCTACTGAGTAGCTCTTACAAGATACATCCTGGGGAAAGGTCACCACCTGGTTTAGTGTAAGAAATATTTTTTAGCATGTATACACACACACACATACATGTATACACACACACACATATATATATATAAACAAAACAGGATAATTATATACGTCTTCAGCCAAGTTCTTTGGAGACCCACAATGAATGACACAGAAAGAACAGATAGTCAGTATGCCTGTTCTTGGTTGATATATTTAAAATTGGGTTAGACTCAATAAATAAATATAGTTGGGGCTTTCTTGGAAGGTACAAGACTTGTTGTTCTGAAAATTTTTTAGTAAGAATCCGTGGACCCTGACAAATCTGTACAGATGGCAGAAATACATAAAGGAAATAAAAAAGGGGCCCAGAATTCTGAAGTCAGAGGGGCAGAGTTGGGGAGCAGGCAGCGGTGCAGACTTGGTGGCCATGGCTGTGGCTGCTCAGATGCCCTGCCAGCCTCTCCCAATCCTGACCCTGTCTCCCATGTATAATGGTGCTCTGAGATCTGGAGGTCTGGCTGAGGTGCCATCCTTGCAATCATTGAGCTCATTACCCTGAGAAATGGTTTCTTATCCCTTCAGCTCCTTTGCAGATTTCTGCATTTCCCCAGACCTGTTTTTATTTCCATCAGCCTGGGCTGCCTCATAGTTAAGTCACCTCCTTGATATTGCTTCTGGTTGGGCCTGTTTGGGCTTGCTTTGGCAGCACAATCCCGAGTGTCATTCAGGCAATTAAATAAGGTATTTTATTTTATTCAAGGGGACCGTATCATGCCTATTTCAGGAGCTATTTGATGGGAACCGGGGCAAAAAAAAAAAAAGTCCCTTGAAAATGGCATCCCATCTGTAGCCCCATGCGAAAGGATCACAGAATTAGCTTTTCTTTAACACTATTATATTCTTTCAATAGGGTGTAAAGTTTTGGGAGATGAACTTTCATGCTCCATGTCACGGGAGCAGATTGGTTTTGCATGTGTGACAGAGCAGGCCGTGAGACTCCAGCCATGGGGGGATGGTGCAGAAACAGAATTCTTAAGTGAGTCAAATGTCTTTCCAAGGCATGCATCTGTTTAAAAACTTTCCCTGGATTCCCTGTGTCTGTTTTCCCCAATTTGTTCACTTTCTGTTAGCTCTAAGTTGCAGAGTAGCTTTGGGCAACTGTTCCCTGTTCTTGTCTAGAAGTCCACTTCTTTGTTAAAATGTGAGTGGAACCATGAGTCTATGCATGTTGACTGCCAACTCCAAATGTGGGCCATTCCACATCTTTTTGTCTTTTCTTGCCTTTAGTTTTCTTGAAAAGGAATCTCTTTGGTTTAGATTAATCTATCAATAGCCTGAGGTCCCAGACCTCCCTGAGTTTGAACTGAGAGAGTGATCTGTGAGTTCACAACTCTACCAACTATGAGATCACAGCTAGAACATAGGAGTCATTTATTTTGTGTCCTTGGCTCCTCTCCACCCTTCATCACTCGTAGAATAGTGATTTAATTTTTAGACCAAAACTTAAGGTATTTTAATACGAAAGTTGCCTGGAATGTGGAAAAAACAGAATATAATATCTAGAATAATATTCGTTAAACCTTCTAAAAATGGAGCAACTTACAATTTCTTTGTAACTATAAAAATCTTCTGTACAGAAAATATAAGTAAATAAAAACAAACAGAAATCTCTAAGCATATATAGGGCCAGCAATGGTAAAGTCAACAAACTAGCTATGAGAATAACAAAGAGGAAATATTTTAATTGACCTTAGAAATAGAAATTTTGGTACGATTTGAAATCACTTTGTTGTTATACACAAAAAGCATGGCTTGTTCCCTTTCCTTTGTGAGGAATTACATAGCATATCTGGATATGTTAACACTTGATTTCCACAAAATCTTTATGTTCTAATAGATGTGTATTCATATGGAGCACATCTCTCAGTTCATGGTGAGATGCGATCCAGGTCACAGTGTAACTGCTATTGTATAAGTATTATAGAGAAGAACATTGTTGGAGAACTTCCTGGCACCAAGAAGAGCAGGACTAATGGAAGGCATAAAGCCCTTTCAGAGGGGTTTGAAAGGACACATTGAACACAGGAAGAAACCAGAAAATAGTAAACTAGGATGGCAACACAGAAGGCAAAGACAGATAAATGCCCCTTTCCCTTGTGTTTTCCTCTCATTTTCCTTAGTGTAGAGGAAGTGTAATTGAACTCCTGGATGTTCAGTGTGTGTTTAGCATGTCTCCACTGCCTTCCGTCTCTGGAGATCTGGTACTCTCTGGGGATTGGTTCCTGCGCCCTAGATTTCTCAGGGTCCTTCCCTGGGGCCCCAGATATGCCACCAAAACTGATATGCCACCAAAACTGACCTGACTGATCACAATTTGGAATTGGCAGTCCATCAGTAAGAAATTGCTGAAATCTCACATAAGGCAAAGCACAGCTGAAGATGGAAAGAGGTTTAAAGAAGAGGTCACAATAGTCAGGACATGGAAGCAACCTAGATGTCCATCAGCAGATGAATGGATGAGAAAGCGGTGGTACATATACACAATGGAGTATTACTCAGCCATTAAAAAGAATGCATTTGAATCAGTTCTAATGAGGTGGATGAAACTGGAGCCTATTATACAGAGTGAAGTAAGCCAGAAAGAAAAACACCAATACAGTATACTAATGCATATATATGGAATTTAGAAAGATGGTAACGATAACCCTGTATGTGAAACAGCAAAAGAGACACAGATGTATAGAACAGTCTTTTGGACTCTGTGGGAGAGGGAGAGGGTGTGATGATTTGGAGGAATGGCATGGAAACATGTATAATATCATATAAGAAACAACTCGCCAGTCCAGGTTCGATACAGGATCCTTGGGGCTGGTGCCCTGGAATGACCCGGAGGGATGGTATGGGGAGGGAAGGGGGAGGGAGCAGGATAGAGAACATGTGTATGCCCGTGGCGGATTCATGTTGATGTGTGGCAGAACCAATACAATATTGTAAAGTAGTCAGCCTCCAATTAAAATAAATAAATTTAAATTAAAAAAAAAATAAAGAAGAGGTCATTATGTTCAAAGATATTTCCAACTGATTTGGGAAGAAAAGGCTTAATCATGTGGAAAATTAAATATGAAAAAAATCATAATGAGTTTAAAATACTAGTACAAAAAGTGCCAGAGAGGGCTGGATAGAACACTTACTGTTCCCCATCAACCAGAGTAGCTGAATCAACAAGTTGAGCTATATGCTTCAAAACACCTGCCTTCACACCCAGATTTTGCCTCACCCCATCACCTGTTCAGCTGGTGAAGAATCTACCTGCAATACAAATGACCCGGGTTTGATCCCTGGGTCAGGAAGATCCCCTGGAAAAGGAAATGGCAACCCACTCCAGTACTCTTGCCTGGAGAATTCCATGGGAAAAAGGAGCCTGGCAGGCTACATTCCATGGGATCACAATGTCAGACAGGACTGAGGGACTAACTTTCACTTTCACTTTCTTTCATCACCTACTGGGGGCTAGTTGCCTATTCTTGTGCTGATTTATTAATATTTATGAGCCTTTGTTTCTTTAGGTACAAAATGAGATTATATTATCCATAAGATTATTACATTGTGGGTGTTATAGGATTATTAAGGATTACTAAAATAATGTATATGAAGTCCCTGGGGTAAAGCATGAAACATAATACATATTTGAGAAATGTGGAATCCAGAAAAATGATACAAGTGAACTCATTTGCAAAGCAGGAGTAGAGTCACAGTTGTAAAGAACAAATTTATGTTTACCCAGGTAGGAAGGCGGGCTTCCCTGGTGGCTCAGTCGGTAGCATCTACTTACAACGCAGGTAAGCTGGGTTCAGTCCCTGGGTCAGGAAGATCCCCTGAAGGAGGGCATGGCAATCCACTCCAGTGTTCTTGCCTGGAAAACCCCATGTTCAGAGGAGCTTGGTGGGCTATAGTCCATGGGGTTACAAGAGTCAGACATGACTTAGTGACTAAACCGCCACCAAGAAGGAAGGTGGGGAGGGCATATTGGGAGTTTGGGATTCACATAGACACACTATTGATACTGTGTATAAAGTAAATAACTAATAAGAACCTAGTATAGCACAGAGAACTCTACGCAATGATCTGTGGTGACCTAAGTGGGAAGGAAATTTAAAACGAGTGGAGGCATGTAAAACTGATTCACTTTTCTATACAGTGGAAACTGACACAACATTGTAAAGAAATTGTATTCCAATAAAAATTAATTTTAAAAAAGAAAAAGAAATGTATTCACCTTTTTCCATTTATCCATCAAAGCCTTAGGACAGCAGAAACTATGCAAGATTAAAGTCCTGAGAAAAAACACGCCAGAGTCCAGCTATGAGCAATTTTGTAACTTCTAGTCATCACATGGAAAATTCTTAATTAAAAAACCAACCTTCCATTCAGCTCAAACCTAACTTTCACCCAGCCCCACCTCACACTCACTATTTTACACACTTCAGCTGAGTTCAGGCCAAGAAGTGCATTTGAGCTGACAACTGAAATAGGGATATAAGCAGCATCCCAGGCATCTAATCCTAATGGATTATAGGATGGGGGAGGTTCTGGGGAAAGTGCTTCCCCAGGAAGGGGATGGGAATCGGCTCTGGGTTCCCATCCAAGCTGTGGGTTCACTGCAGCTTTTTTCTGGCCCTGTCTCAGCAACCAGCACAAGGCAGAGCCTCCAGGGCTATTCCAGCTTGACCTCTGCGTATGTGTACAGATCCATACCCTTCCTCCACAGTCACCCTCTTGCCCACATTTCAGCCAGCAGTCTTCAATTTTGACTCTGTTGTTTGATCACATTCCTCTCTGAAGTTCTTCTGAGCTGCAATCAAACCCCAGTTAATAGACCATGGGCCCATCCATAGATGGGCCATGGAGATAGGACTGTGATTAATTACCTGCCCTCCTGGGTGATGTCTCTATTTCCTTTGGTCCATATTTGAAAACAGGTGGTATCATAGTTTGGACGATGTGTTATTTACTCAATCATGTCTGACTCTTTGCACCAGGCTCCTCTGTCCAAGGAATTCTCCAGTCAAGAATATTGGAATGGGAAGCCATTTCCTTTCTCCAAGGGATATTTCCGACCCAGGGATCATATCTGGGTCTCCTGCATTGCAGGCAGAGACATTACTCTCTGAGCCACCCAGGCTTGGGAAATGATGACAATCACCAGACTGAAAGGGCAGAGAAAACCAGCATGTAGCTGATGAATCAGAGAAGCCACTTCTCCATGTAAAACCCTCCAGTGATTTCCCATGTCCTTGACAGAAAATTCGAGCTACTTATCATGGCCAGCAAGGCCTTAGGTGCAATTTCCTGCTGCCCTCTCCAAACCTACCTGCCATTTGCTCCCTTTACTCACTTGGCAGCAGTCACACTGCCCTTCTTTCTGTTTCCTAAGCACTCTCTTCTCTTACAACTTAGAGCGTTCACTATTGTTTGTTCTACCTGAAATTCACTTCCCTGAGGCCTTCTCATAACTGACTCCCTGTCATTCAAGTCTCTGCTCAAATATTGTGCCTCTACAAAGAACATTTCTGACCATTCTATTAAAGCTTATCTACCTGCCCACTTTTTTATTACCCTGTTTTATTCTCATCATTGACCTTATCCCTCTGAAATGATCTTATTTACAGTTGTATACTTCCTTAACATCTGTCTTCTCTGTTAAAATGTTATTACAGTGAAGGCTGGGACTTGTGTTTCAGTGCCCAGAATGGTATATAGAACAGTCTCCAAAATACTATCTGGATGAATAATACACACTGTTCTAAAAGCACATTTGGGTGCCTTGTAAATTGACTGGTACTGAAAGGACAGGTCAGATAAAAATAAGAGCGTCAAAGATTCCAAGTGGAACAATGGAGGAGGGCTAGACAGGCAAAGTTATCCAAGGAATTTTTTCCATTGGCAATAAGATTCCAGCGAACAGCAATAGGCTTGGGATCTTGAATGGACCAGGAAAGAAAGGGGGCTCCCACTCTGGGTTAGGGATTTCAGTGGTCTCAGCCTATAGGAAGACTGGTATTAGGAAAGGGAATCAATCAGGACTAAGGAGAAGGAGAAACGGTCTAATCTGGGAATGGACAAGCCAGCCTAGAAGAGGAAAAGGAAGGTATGTCCTAGGCAAGACAGCTAACCAGCAATCAGCCCTGAATATACAGATTTCCAAATCTGATGGCAACAGTTTGGTGAGGGTGAGCAGTGCCAAACCTCATCAGTATTAATTCAGAAAACAGTGACCTAATACCCTACTCTGCCAAAAGCGGTCCAGGTATTGAGGGCAGAAAGTGAAGGATCCTAGGGATGACAGAGACAAATAGAGATGGGAGCTGACAGCATCTAGCAGCCAGTCACTGCAAGAGTTAATCAGCTCACAGTTCCCAGAGGCAGCCGAAGATGAATAGCTGTGTGCTGTGATTATTCTTCCTTTTAAACTGTCTTATGTCTCCATGTTACAGGCAACACTTTCTGGAGTAAGTAAATCATGCCCAGCATTCATCTCACACATACAGGCAAATATGAAATCAACATTTCTCCATGGTAAAAAGATCCTGCTGTGTCTGCTGCTGGTGGTGGGTATTCTGAAAGTCAGTCACTTCCTTTCTCTAAGGGAAAAATAGGCTCAGAAGAAGGATATGCTTCCTTGTCAGGGGCTCACTGTAGGCATGGTTAGGAGTAATTGCTTAAAACAAAAACAGACTGTTATGAAATGGGATCAACTGTGCCGATTCTGGGTAGTTAGAAACCCCTCAGGAGAAAGACTGTCCATAGCAGTATTGTGCAGTGAATCTTTATTCAGACTAGAAAGAGCAGGATTAGGGACTCCTCTGGTTGTCCAGTGGTTCAGACTTCCCTTTCCAATATAGTAGGTAAGGGTTCTATCCCTGGTCAGGAAGCCATGAACTCTTCTTTTTTTTTTTTCAAGCAGGATTAGTTGAGAGGTATTAAGCATGTATTTAAAACAGTATAATTCCCTAAATAGCTTCTTATGTGGCACCAGTGGTAAAGAACCCGCCTGCCAATACAGGAGACATAAGAGATATGGGTTTGATCCCTGGGTCAGGAAGATCCCCTGGAGGAGGAAATGGCACCCCACTCCAGTATTCTTGCCTGGAGAATCCCAAGGACAGAGGAGCCTGGAGGGCTATGGTCCATAGGGTCACAAAAAGTTAGACATGACTGAAGTGACTTATAATTCCCTAAATAAAAATCTTATGCATACATGATATTTATTTGCCATTAATTTACCTGAATAAACAGGTTTTTCAGACTCTGTGTCATCTGGCTGTATGTGAATGGTAGAATCATATACAGCCTATAGGCTGGAATGGAGACATGGCAAGAATACAATGTCATAGAAATTGCACTGGCTCTTGCCCCAGCCTGTGGCTCCATGCTTCCAGCAACCCTGCATCTCAGATGGTTATTCCAAGAGTTCCTGGTGGTGTATAATGCAAGCGTCAGTACTCAGTCACTTTATTCACGTCTAGCTCTTTGTGACCCCATGGACTGTAGCCCGCCAGGCTCCTCGATCCATGGGCTTCTCCAGGCAAGAATACTGGAGTGGGTTGCCATTTCCTCCTCCGGGAGATCTTTCTAACCCAGGAATCAAGTCTGCATCTTCGGCATTGCAGGTGGACTCTTTACCACCGAGCCATGAGGGAAGCCCGTCTTAAGCAAGACTCACAATTAAATCCACTTTCACTGGGTAACACCCTGGCTCTTCATCCCTCTCCCAGCATCTACAGGGTTCTTCTGCATCCTGAAGAGCACACTATCATTATGGCATGGATGGGAAGATGCCTAAGAGGCTCAGCATTTTGTCTTGATGTCAAGAATGCTGTTTCCCCTCTTTTCTCTTGTAATTTCATGAAGGGTAGTCATCATAAAAATGATAATGATTATTGTAGTAGTGATAGTGGTGAATTGTTGAATGTGGTTGCTATGTGTCAGGCACCATTCTAAGTGATTTATATGTAATTCGTTTGATCCCCAGAACAACCCTACAAGGCAAAGCTATTTTACTGATGAGTAGACTGAGGAACATAGGAGATAACTTGCCTAAGGCTACTTGTAGCATGGTGTTCGACAGAGTTTTAGTGAAAGAGCTGGGTTTTCTTACACATACACAGGCATAAAGGAAGAGAAAGATATCCTCAGAAATAATTAGCATTTATCACTATACATACAAATACATATATAAGGGAATGATATACTATATAAAATGCTTTTAATGCAGTTTTCTCATTTCCAGTTTTGGGAGCATGATATTATATAGTGAATATAGATCTCTCATCATCTTTTAAAACTACTACATGGTATTCTGCTATGTATTATATCATAATATACTTAATGACTACTATATTTTGAATGATAATATGGTTTTCTAATTTTTCCTATTGTACTAATGCTGAAATGAACCTCTTTGGACCTGTATCTTCAGACAGTTGTCCTATTATTTCCCTAAGGTTAAATTCTAGAAATTGCCTTGCTGCGTAAATGGAAATTCACATTTTCAATTTTGATAATATGTTGTCCAACCATTCTCTAGAAAGTTCTTGTTTTATCAATCTGAATTTATACCAAAGCATATGAAACTGCCTGTTTACATATGCCCTAGCCAACGTTGAATAATACCAATATTTTTAATCATTTTGAATTTATTAATAATAGGCAAGAAATGGCATCTCTCATGTTTTAATTTGTGTTTCCTTAATAGTTAGTCAGGGTCAGCATTTTTCAGTGCTAAAAATGTGGGTATCTATTCTATGAATTGCCTGACCTGTTCTTGGGCCACTTGCTTTTGGAATATCCTCTTTTTCTTGAAGATTTGCATGAGCCTTGGAAAGATTAAGGAAGCTAAACCTTTCTTTGTAATATCTCTTGCAAGTAATTTTCAGAGTTTGTCTTTTAACGTTGTTTATGGTATTTAGGTGAACAATTAGATCAGGGTTTATGTTCGAGATTCAAAAGTTGTGGAATTTTATGTAGTCAAAAACACTGTTAATCTTTTCCTTTCAGCTATTGAGTCTGCACTGAAAACATTTTAAGTGTTTTACCACCATAAGATTACATAAATACTTATTTATATATCCCAGTGTTCTAATGGTTTCTCTTTTCCAATAAAAACTTTGAAACATTGAAATTTATTCTTGTATAAATTAAGGTATAAATTCAAACCTTTTTAAAAAATGGTATATACTTGCCCCTGATCATATTTTATTGAATAATCCATTTAATAAATAGTTGATTCTTTCCCTAACATCATTAATATATGCCAAATTATTATACATACTTAACTTCTGAATTTTCTTTTTAGTTTTATGGATCTGTCTGACTACTTTGGTACCATATCACAGTGATAATTTAATTTCTAATAGGGCAAGTCAATCTCATTACTCATTTTTCTTGGTCTTTTCATGACCATTCTAACACAATTATTCTTCTAAATGAACTTTAGAATCATTTGGTTAAGTTCCAAACAAAAATCTCATCAAATTTTAATTGGGATTGCATTAAATTTATAAATTAATTTGGGGAGAAGTGACATCTTTAAAATATTGAAGCGTCTCATCTAAAAACATGGAATGTCTCCTGATGTATTAACATCTTTTATATCTGTAAGTTAAGCTTGTAATATTTCTATGGTATATCTGTCATATTTCTTATTAAGATTAGCCCTAGTTATTTAACATTTTTTGTTGCTATTGTTAATCTGATTTTTAAATATATTTCTAAATAGCAAATTCTACAGTGTAAAGAAGCTGTTGATTTTTATGTTAATTTGGTAACTGGAAACTATGAAATGCTTTTATTCTGTTTATCAAATGATTCCCATCTTTTCTAGGTAGACAGTCTTAATTCTGAATAAATATAATTAATGTTGCCTCCTCTTTCATAATATTTATGGTACTTATGTTGGTTAAATAATTATTTTGACATGTATGTCTTAACATGGAAACTCTTTTGGAATTTTGGAAAAAAAAATTAAGCTCCTAATAAATTGTGGAATCATCACTTTCTTTTTAAACTAAGTATTGCCTTTAACAGACTCAGCTGACCATTAAATTTTCCCTAACTTTCATTCTAACTACTGGGGATTCACTTCCTACTGTATTTCTTCCTATTTTTAAATTTTAACAATGAGAAAGAGGGAGGACAAGAGATTGATATGGAAGTGGCCTAAATTGTAAACTCTGAAGCCAGACTGTCTAGGTTCAACTCTCAGCTCTGTTATTTATTAGGCATTGTTACTGAGGCTAATTATTTCATCTAGATGTGCTTTCCAAATCTGTAACATGCGGAAAACAAAAGCAGCTACTTCACACGTTTGTTGTAAGAGATTTGACACCCCCTGCCACACACACAAATAGTAAGCTCTAAATAAACATTTACTAGGTTTATATTTTATTTTGTTTAGTTTCCAAATCTTGCACTCATTTACTACTTGCTCTCCATCAACAGCAATCTCCACATGTCTTCATATCAGAAAACAGGAATAAAGACAAATTCAACTCCAGAATCACGGATGATTAATATTTATGCCACTGAAGTTTCATGAGGAAACAGTGTGTGAAACATTCCTAAATATCTTTAAATTTTCTCCACTTTTCCCAAGGTTTTCCCTTGTGCAATAGCCACATTTCTCACTGTCTCTCTCTCCCTCGTTCTCCAAACTTCTCCTTCTTATTTTCAAAGCTTTTTTTTTAAGTTTTATAATAGTAAACACATTGAGATAATTTTGAGAAATTTATGTTCCATCCAATCTGAAAGCTGAAATCGTACTGTAACCCATATCATTTCCTCATCCTCATCCCTACCCTCTATATCCCTTGATATTTAATATCCAGCCAAGCCAATTAGATGAACTCCTCAGATAGCGTGAAACAGAAGAGGTCATTTTCTACATTATTAACCAACTCAATATATTTATCTGCTGAATATTATACTAGATACAGAAAAATGATATTAGCAAATAATACGAAATATTTATTTGAATTGTCAGAGAATGAAAAGACTGTTCCAAACTATTAATATTTCTTTCTAAGGTGAACAAGGTGTGAAATTTACCTTTCCAGTAGTGCCCAGTCGCTAACCCATTCCTAAAGTGAAAATGGTTATATTTTTGTTTCATATTAAAAAATTATTTGTATAAAGAGGGTGTCAATAGGCCTTTGTATTTTCCTATATTTTCTGATTGAATAATTCAGTTGCAGAATGATACTTAGTCATAGTATTATTCAGAGGTCATAGTACATAGTATTAGTCAGAGGTCATAGTACATATAAATGTCACATCTTTGATAGGAATTGTGTCCTTCAACTTAGTCATCATGCTATATGCCACCTCTTGATTTCAGATAGTATTCTTCTTTGCATGTAAATGAAATTAACTTTTCCTACTATGGCAAAAAATTTAAAAGCAGAAATGGCTGTTGAATATGCCTTTTCAAATGACTACTGATATGATTATATGGCTTTGTATCATTGATATTAACACGAGTCAATATTGACTGACGTGGGGCGTCCCAGGTGCACTAGTGGTAAAGAATCCACCTGCCAATGCAAGAGAGGCAGGTTTGGTCCCTGGGTTGGGAAGATCCCCTGGAGTAGGAAATGGCAACCTATTCCAGTATTCTTGCCTGGAAAATTCTGTGGACAGAGGAGCCTGGCAGGCTCCAGTCCATAGGGTCGCAAAGAGTTGGACACAACTGAGCGAAGGAGCACATTGACTTTGTTATTCTAAATATCTTTTAATTCTCAACTAGAATTTACCTATCATTCATTAACAGCCATGGCTTGTTATTTTTAAATACCAGTGCATTCATTTTGTGTATGTTTTATAGGATTTTAAAATCTGTATTTATGAATATAGTTGTTCTGTAAGATTGTGTGGTTATGTATTTCTGGTGTATGTACTATTTTGTCAAATTTTTGTCACTAAATTTTGTGACTAGCTTCATAAAAGGAATCGAGAAATGTTTTATATCTTTCAGTATTCTTGAGAAAAGTATTATATTTCCAATAGTCTATTTTCAGTGTGAATATATAATTTTAGAAATCAAAAATACTGAGGTTTTTAAAGTTTAATAGACTCCACACTGGAAGGCTCCAAGAGTCTCAATTTGTACTGCAGTTATTTATCTACTCTATCTTGATAAACTTTATTTTTAAGAACAGTTTTAGGCTTACAGAAAAATTGTTAAGAAAGTATAGAGAGTTACCATTTACCCCACACCCACCCCTTTTATTAACACCTTACATATATATGATACATCTATTACTACTAGTGAACCAATATTGATACATAATTATTAACTAAAGTCTGTATTTCATTCAGATTTCTTTAGTCATTTCCTAATATCCTTTTTCTGTTCCAGAATTCCATTCAGAACACCACATTACATTTAGTCATTTTGTTGTTTTAGGCTCCTCCTGGCTGTGACAGAATCTTAGATTTTTCTTGGTTTTACTGACCTTGACAGTTTGGAGGAGTACATTGTAGTCATGTATTTTGTAGAATATCCCTCTACTTGGATTAATCAGATGTTTTCTCTGATTAGATGGGGCTTATGGGTTTGGGGAAGGAAGATCCCAGAGATAAAGTACAGTTTTCATCACATCATACCAAGGTTACATACACTATCAACATGACTTACCACCATTGTTAACTGTAATCAGCTGGCTGAGGAGTATTTGTCAGACTCCTCTACTGGAAAGGTACTCTGTTTCCCATCCCATGCTGTCCTCATTGGAGGAAGTCCCTGAGGAACGAGGAGTTATGGTCCAGCTCCTTGAGGTAAATTATTATTTGGAATTCTTCTGCAAGAGAGATTTGTCTATTCTCCATTTATTTATTTATTTATGCAATCATTTCTTATATCAGTAAGAATACAGGCATGTTCATTTTATACTTTGGACTATAATTGAATTTATTTTGTTGCTCTAATTATTCCCCACTTCTTGGATCATGGCCTTGTGGTGAAGGCGCTTGAATAACTCAGTGTAGCTATGAATCATGCCATGCAGGGCCACCCAAGACAGATGGGTCATAGTGGAGATTTCTGACAAAATACGGTCCACTGGAGGAGGGAATGGCAAACCACTCCAGTATTCTTGCCTTGAGAACCCCATGAGCAATATGAAATGCCATGGAATGTTCATACTACTGTACAATTTTGCTCATGTCACATGCTAGCAAGGTAATGCTCAGAATCCTTCAAGCTAGACTTCAGTAGTACATGAACTGAGAATTTCCAGATGTACAAGCTGGGTTTAGAAAAGGCAGAGGAAACAGAGATCAAATTACCAACATTCCCTGGACCATAGAGAAAGCAAGGGAATTTCAGAAAAGCATATACTTCTGCTTCATTGACTACTCTAAAGCTTTTGACTATGTGGATCACAACGAACTGTGGGAAATTCTTAAAGAGATGGGAATACCAGACAACCTTATCTGCTTCCTGCAAAACCTGTAAGCAGGTCAAGAAGCAACAGTAAGAACTGAAAATGGAACAACTGACTTGTTCCAAATTGGGAAAGTAGTACATCAAGGTTGTATATTGTCACCCTGCTTATTTAACTTATATGCAGAGCACATCATGTGAAATGCTGGGCTGAATAAATCATAAGCTGGAATCAAGATTGCCAGGAGAAATATCAATAACCTCAGATATTCAGAAGATACCACCTTAATGGAAGAAAGTGAAGAGGAACTAAACAACTTCTTGATAAGGGTAAGAGAGGAGAATAAAAAAGCTGGTTTGAAACTCAACATTCAGAAAGCACAGATCATGGCATACAGTTCCATCACTTCATGGCAAGTAGAAGGGAAAAAAAGTGGAAACAGTGGCACATTTTATCTTCTTGGGCTCCAAAATCACTGCAGATGGTAACTGCAGCCATGAAATTAAAAGACACTTGCTCCTTGGAAGGAAAACTGTTACAAACTTACACAGCGTATTAAAAAGCAGAGACATCACTTTGCCGACAAAGGTCTGTATAGTCAAAGCTTTTTTTTTCCAGTAGTCATGTAGGGATGTGAGACTTGAATCATAAAGAAGGCTGAGCGCTGAATAATTGATGCTTATCAATTGTGCTGGAGAAGACTCCTGAGAGTCCCTTGGACTGCAAGGAGATCAAACCAGTCAATCCTAAAGGACATTAACCCTGAATATTCACTGAAAGAACTGATGCTGAAGTAGAAGTCCAATACTTTGGCCACCTGATGTGAAGAGGTAAGTCATTGGAAAAGACCCTGAGGCAGGTAAAGATTGAAGGCAAGAGGAGAAGGGAGTGACAAAGAATGAGATGGTTGGATAGCATCACCAACTCAGTGGACATGAGTTTGAGCAAGTTCTGGGAAGTATTGAAGGACAGAGAAGCCTGGTGTGCTACAGTCCGTGGAGTCACAAAGAGTTGGATACAATTTAGTGACTAAACAACAATAACAACACACTTATTCCAGCTTTGGCTATTGGGAGCTCTTCCAGTTGCCCCCTGTGTCCCTTTGATGCTTCGACATCATTGTGTGGTTTTTGGTTTTGGTTTTGCTTTATTAATAGCATTTACTTATTTTCTGGTACAGCAAGATGCTCCAGGTTCATGATGTAAGAAAGTATTTCCTCTACTTTCTCGGGGAGATTATGGAAAATTGGTATCTTTTTTTCCCTTAAATGGTTGTTAGAAATTCATCAGTGAAACAATCTAAGTTTGATGTGTTTACTTTTAGAAGTTTACTGTTTATTCATTCAATTTCTTTATTAGATGTAGGCTTATTAAGATGATTTCTCCTTGTATGAGTTTTGATAGTTTGTGGTTTCCAAGGAATTAGTCTATTTCATATAAGTTGTCAAATTTGTGCATAGGGTTGTTCATATTAACAGTATTCTTTATTACCCTTCAAATGTCCATGGTGTCAATAGTGACAATTTATCTTTCATTCTGATGTTAGTAATTGTGTCTTCTCTTTTTTATTGGTCATTATATTTAGAAACCTTTCAGTTTTATTGATCTTTTGGTTTGTTGATTTCTCTATTATTAGGTTGTTTTAAATTTCATTGCTCTCTAGTCTAGTTCTCATTGTTTCCTTTCTTTTACTTGTTTGAGCTTTTTCTTTTTCTCTTGTTTCCTGTAGCAGAAGCTTAGAATATTGATTTTAGGCCTTCCTTATTTTCTAATACAGATTTAATTCTATAAACTGCACCTCAAGCACTACTCCTACTATATTACACAAATTTTGTTAAGTTGTTTTTTCCTTCTCATTTACTATTGACTCTTGAACTAAACATGTTTGAATTGTATGTGTCCACTTACACATGGATATTTTTCAATAACAAATACTACAGTATTACAATACTACTTTTACTACAAGTCTATGATTGGTTAAATCCATAGATTTACAGATAAACTACAGAGGAATTGTAGATGTGGAGGGCCATATCTACAGATGTGTAACTGTTGTTCGAGGGTCAATCATAGTTCAAGATATTTTAAATTTTCTCTTGAGACTTCTTCTTTGACCCATATGTTATTCAGAAGTATCTTGTTTAATATCTAAGTATTTGGGAATTTGCAAGCTACCTCTCTATTATTGTTGCTGTTTAGTCACTAAGTTGGGTCCAACTCTTTTGCTGCCCTGTGAACTGTAGCCTGCCAGGCTACCGTCTGGGAGATAGTGAAGGCCAGGCTACAGTCCATACATATTAAAGACTGCGGTATCCTGTGGGAGAACTGGTCACTATATTATTATGTAATGCTCCTCCTTTTCTCTGATAATTTTTCTTGCTCTGAAATTGGCTTTGCCTCTAATTTATAGAACTACTCTAGATTTGTTTTAGTCAGTTTTTAACACAGCATATATATCTCTTTTATTCCTTTACTTTAAACCCTCTGGAGAAGGAAATGGCAACCCACTCCAGTATTCTTGTCTGGAGAATTCCATGGACAAAAGAGCCTGGTGGGCTATAGTCCATGGGGTTACAAAGAGTTGGACAAGACTGGATACAACTGTGTGAAAGTGAGTTTCCGACAGGTTGGGTCCTGTTTTTTTTTTTTTTTTTAATGTACTCTAACACTTTGTGTCTTTGAATTCATGTGTTTAGACTATTAATACTTGAAGTGATTATTGATACAGTTGGATTAATGTCCACTGTGTTTGTAATTGTGTCTATTCATTGTACTTTGTTTCTTTTCCTTTGTCTTTTTATGCCTCCACTTATTTTAATTGAGCACTTTGTACAATTTAGTTGTATCTTCTCTCTTAGTATATCAATTATATTTCTTTAATTTTTTAAAATGATTTCCCATAATGCTTCATATGTAGTGTAAGTACTCAATGGGGTATTCCCAATTCCTCCCTCCTGTCTCCTAGGACATTGCTGTCTTACATTTCACTTGTACTTATTCTGTTATCATCCAAAATATTACATTATTACTGTAAACAATTATTACCTTTTTGATTAATTAGAATAAGAAACATAAAATATTTAATTTAATCTTCATTTATTCTTTCCCTGGCATTCTTCCTTTCTTTATGTAGATCCAAATTTACGGTCTATATTATTTTTCTTCTCTTTGAAGAACTTTTAACATTTCTTTCAGCACAGATCTTCTGACACTGAATTCCCTCAGTTTTGATTGGTCTAAGAAAGTCTTCATTTTTCTATCTGTTTTGAGGGATACATTTTTCTGGCTATAAAATTCAAGATTGATGATCTTCCTTTCAACACTCTAAAATATTCCACCCACTTCTTCCTTTTTTTCTGGTGAGATTTGTTAATGTCTAGTTTTATTGCATTGTATTTTTAGAAAACAGAATGTATAGTTCAAACGTGAACAATTTGTTGAGGCTTTACTAGTAGATTAGGAGAAAACTATTTTTGTGAAAATGTTATGAATTTAGGAAAATAACGAGTCTTCTGTTTGTAGTACATATATTTCTCCATTTGGTTTAAGCAACTTATTCAACTTAATTTTTGCTTTGTTCACTTGCTAAGTACTTACACTATTAAAAAAATGAGATTTTTTGAGTCACACTACATTTTATTAACTTCTCTTCATAATTCTAACAGCTTTTAAAATATTTCAATGCTAAGGTATTTAGTAGCTTAAAATGATAATAATACTTAATTCTAGATTGTATAGTCTAATCAATATTAAGTAACATTCTACTTTCTTTTCTCTTTATGTTACATGAATTTCAATTTGAGTTCTAATAGGACTACTTGTGTGTGTGTTTCCTTAGTATATTTCTATTCCTGAGAACCTTTCTAGATCAATCTAGTTTTAGAACATTCAGTTCAGTTCAGTCACTCAGTCGTGTCTGACTCTTTGCGACCCCATGAAACGCAGCACACCAGGCCTCCCTGTCCATCACCAACTCCCGGAGTTCACTCAGACCCACGTCCATCGAGTCCGTGATGCCATCCAGCCATCTCATCCTCAGTCGTCCCCTTCTGCTCCTGCCCCCAATCCCTCCCAGCATCAGAGTCTTTTCCAATGAGTCAACTCTTCGTATCAGGTGGCCAAAGTACTGGAGTTTCAGCTTTAGCATCATTCCTTCCAAAGAAATCCCAGGGCTGATCTCCTTCAGAATGGACTGGTTGGATCTCCTTGCAGTCCAAGGGACTCTCAAGAGTCTTCTCCAACACCACAGTTCAAAAGCATCAATTCTTCAGTGCTCAGCCTTCTTCACAGTCCAACTCTCACATCCATACATGACTACTGGAAAAACCATAGCCTTGACTAGACGGACCTTGTTGGCAAAGTAATGTCTCTGCTTTTGAATATGCTATCTAGGTTGGTCATAACTTTTCTTCCAAGGAGTAAGTGTCTTTTAATTTCATGGCTGCAATCACCATCTGCAGTGATTTTGGAGCCCAAAAAAATAAAGTCTGACACTGTTTCTAACTGTTTCCCCATCTATTTTCCATGAAGTGATGGGACCAGATGCCATGATCTTCGTTTTCTGAATGTTGAGCTTTAAGCCAACTTTTTCACTCTCCTCTTTCACTTTCATCAAGAGGCTTTTTAGTTCCTCTTCACTTTCTGCCATAAGGGTGGTGTCATCTGCATATCTGAGGTGATTGATATTTCTCCTGGCAATCTTGATTCCAGCTTGTGCTTCTTCCAGTCCAGTGTTTCTCATGATGTACTCTGCATAGACGTTAAATAAGCAGGGTAACAATATACAGCCTTGATGCACTCCTTTTCCTATTTGGAACCAGTTTGTTGTTCCATGTCCACTTCTAACTGTTGCTTCCTGACCTGCATACAGATTTCTCAAGAGGCAGGTCAGGTGGTCTGGTATTCCCATCTCTTTCAGAATTTTCCACAGTTTATTGTGATCCTCACAGTCAAAGGCTTTGGCATAGTCAATAAAGCAGAAATAGATGTTTTTCTGGAACTCTCTTGCTTTTTCCATGATCTAGCGAATGTTGGCAATTTGATCTCTGGTTCCTCTGCCTTTTCTAAAACCAGCTTGAACATCAGGGAGTTCACGGTTCACGTATTGCTGAAGCCTGGCTTGGAGAATTTTCAGCATTACTTTACTAGCAGGTGAGATGACTGCAATTGTGCAGTAGTTTGAGCATTCTTTTGCATTGCCTTTCTTTGGAATTGGAATGAAAACTGACCTTTTCCAGTCCTGTGACCACTGCTGAGTTTTCCAGATTTGTTGGCATATTGTATTTAGATAACTTCATTTCTATTTCTATATATCAATAGAAAAATTTTCTATTGATTATATAACTATCCATTCTATTATTTTAATAATGATTATCTGTATTTTTCTTAAAGTATATTGAATTTTTATTTCTCCATGATAGCGAGGCACATGAACATTACATAACAATTCCTGTATCCCATCCTCACCCGTAAATTCTAGTAGCCATGAGGACAGGGACTGTTCTCTGGTGTCTTCCACAAGGCTTGTCATATAAATAAAGACTTGTAACCCCAAATAAGACAAAATAATATAGCCCTAACCTTCTCCCATTTTCTGTTAAACAGAGGCACAACTTTCAACTTTTTAAGCTGGTTTTAAGAAATGTACTCTATAACTTTAAATAGTATGAGTATATGCTATTTGAATTCTTAACAGAATTTAGCCAGTCTCTTCTTAACACCTTCTACCCAAATCCCATAAGTAGCTACTGATTCTTGAGATTTTCCAGAGTTCTATGGTATTTTCTTCTTGCTGGCAGTTAGGATCCAGCTTTCCTGTCTGCGGTATCAGTTACACTCATCCCTCTACTTCCTTAGCTTCCCAGATTTCATTGCTATTATTTTTATCATTATTTTTCTATGTCATTTTAAACTTTTTGTTTTTAAACATTATTTGACTCTCATTTTAGTGAGATTTCAAGAGGAAATAAAACTAAAGGAGAGTGTTCAATCTGCTATTTTTTTAAAAATCAGAAATCTTGAGCTTTTTAATTTTTGTTTTCTACTGCTAGAAATACAAACATCTTGCCAGAATATACTTTAGAGCATATCTCCTTTTATCATTTCTACCAGGGTGTTCAATCATGGATTCGGTTCTACAGGTCTAAATTTGTCCTTAGTGTGAGGAAGTCATCTATTGTTTCTTTGATTGTCCATCTCAGTGCTTTGTTTCACTTTCTGAAATTCTTTTATAAATGATGTCTTAGTCCAGTTGGACTGCTGTAACAAAATGCTATTGACTAAGTAGCTTATAAACAACAGAAACCTATTTCTCACAGTTCTGGAGGCCCAAAATCCAAAATTAGAACTTTTCCCTGCTTTGTTCAGTTTTCTTCCATTAGTTATTTAAAAATACAGTAATAAAACCTGACCTGGGAAGTAGAAATGAACAAAAGAGACAACAGCATCTCTCAGGAAATAGTTGAGGTTAGACCCATATTTGGAAATTTCTTTCTGCTTATTTTCATTGAATGTTTCTTTCCAGCAGCATAGTTTGGGATAATATTCTCAGTTATAGTCTAAGGATATGATACATCCTGATGTGTGACTAGGAGAAGGAATTTGAGCTCTAGGGACCAAGAAATGTGTTCCTAGGTGAGATGGGGCTCACAGGAAAGGTCTCCTGAATCTACAGAGATTTCTTTTGGGCTTCACCTCGTCTTTTCTTCAACACTTCCGAAATAATCCTCAGTGTTAGCACCTTTAGCTCTTAGGCCTAGAGAAGACTTGGGTTCAATTTTCATTATAAGTCATTCCCATCCCTGGGGAATGTTTCCTGACAATCCTCATTAAACTTGCGATTTACAGATCAGATGGTAGAGAAATGATTACACATATTTAAGAACCCCCAAATGAAGATTGTCAAATTATTCTTGGAGCTGGGGGAAGAGAAAAGTTGAGAATAAAAAGAAGGATGGAAAGAAGAAAAGGAAGGAGGGAAAGATGGTGGCATCACTGACTTGATGGACATGAGTTTGAGTGAGCTCCAGGAGTTGGTGATGGACAGGGAAGCCTGGCGTGCTGCAGTCCATGGTGTCACAGAGTTGGACACGACTGAGTGACTGAACTGAAGAATGGCAAGATATTTCCTAACCTAATTCATCACTTTCTACAGATCAGTTAAGAAAGCCCCAGAAAGTTGAATATCAAGTCTGTGGTTTGAGTTCTAAGCTCAGGGACCAACAAGTCTGGAGTCTCCAGCTTGCCTCCTTATCTGCCCCCTTATCTCCTTCCACTTTTTTTTTTTTTTTGAGGGCTTGCAGAGATAGGGTATTGAATGGACTTAAGTCTCACTGGCTCTTGTTCAAATAAAGTTTAAGGAAATGGAGTGGTTCAAGGTTCTTGTTTCCAGCAATGAAGGAAGTGTTTGAATCTCGATTTTACCACTTCAGTCATGTCACTTGGCAGCTGCGATTCCTGAGTAATTTCTATCATTTTCAATACTAATCCACAGGAGTCACTTCCTATTCTTTCAGGAAGAGGCAAGAAGGAGAATCAAAGGGAAGCTTATCTGTGTCTTTTGCAGTCTAGCTTAGCTCACGCACAAGGAACCCACCCCCTAGCTGAGCAAGGCATGCCCATGGCTGTAGGAATTAGCCACTCTGCATCTGCTTTCTTACTCCTGCTCTGCCCTTGCTTTGGTCACTGATTCTCTCAGTTCAAAATCCAGCCCCTGCACTTCTGGACCTAAACCCAGCACTGCAAAGTTTGCACCTGTGGGGCTCTGCCTTTGACTATCAGAGTCTTCCCTCGGAGGGAGTCCTTTGCACACAGTCCTTACCGCTAGAGCCAGAGGCAGAGCTGGCAGAGAGCGGAGAAGGCAAGTGCTCCCTTGAGCAGTTTCTTCAAAGGCAGAACCTTTTCAGACCTTGTGACATATATGAAAGATTGTAAAAGTCTACATCCCTTTCCTCCCCTGGCCATCAGGATGGGAAGATGTGCCTGGGCTTCCACCCCAGTGCCTCTGTGAAAGAAAAACCAAGACCTTTCCTCCAAGCCGTTCCTGCTCTCAGAAGGGGAAGGAGAGGGTAAGAGGACACTCCTGCTGCTGTGGGTACAAAACAGAGTCTTGAAGCCATCCCCTCCCCCCAGGGAGAGTACAGCTCCAAGAGGCACCCTCACACCTGCCTGCATTTTAATTAGTATCATCCCACCATCTATCAACAGCAAGTCAACATGCTTCACACCAGGGGAGAAAAACAATCCTCGCCTTGTCAGCCCTGCTTCTCCAGGAGCAGCTGAGGGTCTCAACCCCCCTGACTCTGCCACTTCCTTTTCCCTGGGGGCTGTTGACAGTGTGGGGTGCAGCTTGCCATGGAGAAGGCTTTGGCATCAGAAGGTGGCAGCATGGGAACATGGCAGAATGGGTTGGGCTAGCTATTAGTCAGGCACAGGCACTCAGCACCAACCCTGTGTTCAGTCCTTAGAGGTATGTGAAAGGCATGTCTGTGCTGTGCTGTGTTTAATCACTGAGTCAGGTCCAACTCTGCGACCCCACAGACTGTAGCCCGCCAGACTCCTCTGTCCCTGGGGATTCTCCAGGCAAGAATACTGGACTGGGTTGCCATGCCCTCCTCCAGGGAGGATTCTCCTCCTGGGTTGATGCCAAGCCCTCCTTCTGGGTTGATTGCCAACCCAAGAATCAAACTGCAGTCTTCTGCATTGCAGGCGGATTCTTTACCAGCTGAGCTACCAGGGAAGCCTGATGAGCATGTCTATCCCCTTCTTAATAACAGAGGCACTGGGGTTTGGAGATATGCGGGGACTGCTCCTCACTGGTCACACTGCTAATCTGAATGCACACCTGACCCATGGATCCCTCAGGGTCTTTCTGTCTCATTTCCCCTTGACCCCCGGACAGCAGTCTGGACAGGGATTGGCCTTGAGTGTTCTCTGGTCTGCAAAGCTGGTGGTGGCAGGGCCTTGCCTCACTGCCCCAGCTCCCTCACCCTTATCCATCACAGCCTACTGGATTTTAGAATATTATCCCAGATGATCAATGCCTTTTTCTGAGATGTGAGACAACTTTCCTGACTTTAGCAGTGAGGTAAGAGGAGCTCTGTCCATTAGACAGAGACAGGAGGTAAAAATATGCAAGACTGCAAGGTTATAATGTGGAAGCCCCATAATATATATGTGCACATGGGTACACTCATGGGAGTATGAGTCAGAGCAGTATATGATTGTGACAAGTGTGTTTTTGGTGTGTCTACAGGCGTAAGAACAGCAGGCACTGTGTGTCTACCATTCTAGACTGTAGACAACATTATAGAGTAGTGTGGTCCAGAACCACCTGGACTGCCCTGAGTTTACCAAACCTCTCTGAGCCTCACTTCCCTCGTTTGTAAAGAGGTAGTGAGATGATTCAGTGGTGCCATGGATGGAAAACTCAGTATGGTACTTGAAAGTGAAAGTGTTAGTTGCTCAGTTGGGTCCAACTCCTGTGACCCCATGAACTATAACCCCCCAGGCTCCTCTGTCCATGGAATTCTCCAGGCAAGAAAACTGGAGTGGGTAGCCATTTCCTTCTTCAGGGATCTTCTGGACCCAAGGATTGAACCTGGGTCTCCCACACTATAGGCAGATTTTTTACCATCTGAGCCACCAGGGTACTTGGCACTCAATAAATTGTAGGTGCTGCTGCTGCTGCTGCTAAGTCACTTCAGTCGTGTCCGACTCTGTGCGACCCCATAGACAGCAGCCCACCAGGCTCCCTCATCCCTGGGATTCTCCAGGCAAGAACACTGAAGTGGGTTGCCATTTCCTTTTCCAATGGCATGAAAGTGAAAAGTGAAAGTGAAGTTCCTCAGTTGTGTCCGACTCTTAGCGACCCTATGGACTATAGCCCACCAGGCTCCTCCGTCCATGGGATTTTCCAGGCAGAAGTACTGGAGTGGGGTGCCATTGCCTTCTCCTAAATTGTAGGTACTAACTAGCGCTAAATCCCACTTATTAGCCTAGCATCAGTCTCTTCCAAGAAGATAAAAAAAAGGTACGTGCATACTCAGTTGCGTCCAACTCCTCGCGACCTCTTGGACTGTAGCCTGCCAGGCTTCTCTGTCCATGGAGACTCTCCAGGCAAGAATATTGGAGTGGTTGCCATTTCCTCCTCCAGGGGATCTTCCCCACCCAGGGATTGAACCTGTGTCTCCTGCATTGGCAGGCGGATTCTTTGCCACTGAGCCACCTGGGAATCCCTGAAAAAATAGAAAGACTTTGTCAAATGTTTTGCTGTAATCAAGACTTTATGTTCTCTTCTATATTTCCACAGTCTACCAGCCTAGGAAGCAGAGAGAAGGAAGAGGATCTGGTCCTTTGTAGCTAATCGTCAGGGAGCCCACTCTCAGTCTCAGAGATCACTGCCTCCCTAAGTTGCCCATGGAGACTATGACTTTAGCAATACTGCCCCATGTGAAATGCTTCCACTGCCTCTAAGAAAGACCCTCACTGTGCCTTCCTCTTCATGAGAATACGAGTGATGTCCTTTCCTGGGTCAACCTTCCTCTCCTACTCTTCCTAGTGAAACCCTAGATTCAGGAAAATCTCCATCTGCCTTTAAAGCTGGCGTCCATCATCCTTATTAAGGAAAATCCCACTCAGCTGGGTCCTCAGCTACTTAGTAACAATTGTCCAATTTTCAGCCTCGCTTCCTTTTATCACAGAATTGCCTGAGCAGGTGTCCTCCGCGCCTCCTCTGCTCCTCGCAGGATAATGCCTTCCTTTGTGCTCAGCCTGGCAGGAGTGGCTGTCACGGGGATGATGCTGCTGAGGACTCTAGGGACTGAGTCTTTGCCAGCCCAGGATTTCTCTCCTGGGTGGTGCCGATGAAGAAGCTGGGCCTTTCCCAAGGATATAAGCCAAAGAAGCAGGTCTAAGTGTTGTTTAGTCACTAAGTCGTGTCTAACTCTTTTGTGACCCCATGGACTTGAGCCCACCAGGCTCCTCTATCCATGGGATTTCCCAGGCAAGAATACTGGAGTGGGTTGCCATTTCCTTCTCCAGGAGATATTCCTGGCCCAGTGATCAAACCACATCTCATGCATTGGTGGGTGGGCTTTTTACCACTAAGTCACCAGGGATGTTCTATAGGTCTATGTGTGGTCCCCCCAAAAGGCAGAAGTTGGAAAGAGCAATGGGGAACTCAAGAGTCAGAGAGAGGGATCCCACTGTCTCCTGAAGAACTTCTCAATATTTCCTGACCTGAGTAAAGTTGGCCTTCCAGAATCCCAGAACCTTCAACGATTATTAGATCTTAACTCCTATCACCCCATTATCTTTGTAGAGAGAATTCTGGTTTCCCAAATTTTACCATGCCCTCTCCTTTCCTTTTTCTTTCCTGGATCCTCTTTGATCTAGCTCTCTTGGAATGAAAGAGAACTTCTTAGTTCAGGTGAAGTAAAAAATGCTTCCTAGGGTAGGAAGGTTATCACAATGGCCCTTTGACAGTTCCAGAGCCCAGGATGTGAAAAGACAGGAAATGTGCAGATGGTCCAAAATATGGAGTAGAACAGAGGCAGGAATAAAAGCGGTAAAGATGATGGGAGCAAGAACAAAACACCTTCTCTTTCCACTTTTTCCTCAACCCACAGATCTTTCTGGTGCAAGTCACGGTGCTGAGGATGAAGGAAGGAGTGGGGCTGGAGCACTGTCAGGGGAGTACAGACAATGGTGGTCGAAAAAGTGGTGCTGGGGATTGGGCTGATGAAAGCCGTGGTGATATTAGTGTTGCTGAGGGTGGTAGGGATGGTTAGAGCCATCCTGTGGAATATTCTCCCAATTCTATGTCAAATCAAGCCCTACATCTCATAACACATAGTGGGAAGGAATCTGGATTTAGGAGTCAGAATTCCTACTACTCTTATAAACATATAAATCTTACTTTTTTGGTTCTCAATTTGCTTATCTATAAAATATAGAGATCGAAAGAGGTAATTCAAATAGCCCTGCTTCTTCAATAATAGGATTTCAGAACTTCTGTTTTCTCAAAAACATACTAGGCCACAAATCTGCTGATCTGTGTTCTGAGAACATTTGATGCTTCAACTGTTCCTTTGGTCATTCATAGGCAGCTGTGCTGATAGCAGTGTCTTGGTGCTAGGGCTTGGATTCCCATATGGCAAAGGCCATTTGTTTCATGCATGGACCAAATCTCACATACAATAGATGTTCAGTACATGTCTGATGTTCCTTGGGGATAAAGAATCAACCAATGGTTGCTGAACACTTCCTGCATTACAGGTCTTCACCTAGGTCCTAGGGATAAAGAGAATTAAAGGCACATTTTCTGACTGTGAGGCCCCGAGTAGAGGCAGAAGACATGTAAAGCATAAAGTGCAGTTTTAGTAAAGTCAGTTTTATAACACACAGATGAACAAAGTGAAATGGGCTTGCTGACAAGGAGGCTCAGGTAAGGTAGGATGTAGTGATATTATATGAATCTTGGAAGCTGATTCTTACCTCTTCATTGACAAGGAGAAGGTGGCATTCAGGCAAAGAGAATTGAAATGCCACATGTAAAGACTGAGAGTATGTAACTAGGGGATAGTTGGCTGGTGTGAGGACTGAAGCCTGTTTATGAAGAGAGTTGAATTTTGCCCTATGGGTACCAGTGAAGGGTTTTAGGCAGGAGAACCATGAGTTCCCAGCCTTTTCAGAAATGTCCTCTGAAGGTAGAATAGAGAATAGACTGAGATCCAGTAAGAGGGAAGCAGGAATATGTAATAGGAAGATCTCATGAGTCCAGGCTCTTTCTTGAGATCTGGCTGAGAGGGGACAGAGAGCAAAGATTAAGGGGGGACTCAGGAGAAGGAATCTATAAAATTTGACAACTTATTGGATCTAGAGAGTGAGGGGTAGGGGGGAATTTGGCATGGGTCTAAGATTTTGCTAGGGTGAGAAGTCCTAATAGAAGCTATGGGAAGGAGAGTTGATGATGATCGTGGGATTAGATGAGACCATTTCTCTGCAACTTTGATCTCAGTGTGGTGCAGATATATATGTAGTAGCTATTTGGTGTGTCAACTTCTATTTCATCCTATCTTTCCTTTCCCACATCTCAGCAGCGCTGAAGGTTCTACTGACGTGCAAAAGCCCAGAACAGGCTGGAAGGAGAGAACAGAAGGGGGCCTCATGGATCCAAGAAGTCATTGGTTTTATTTCTCAGTGAGTGACCAAATGCCTCTGTCCCAATGAGACCCGTAACTAATCTGCTTTCAAAGGCCCAGTAGAGGTCTGAGTTTGATGCAGTTGAGTAGTGGGCTTCACTTTTTTGGTTTTTTCTTTTTTTTTTGGACTAAAAGCAGTTTCCATTTTATGCCTTTTGTCTCTTCATCCAAGCAAATGCCGATGGGATCTGGCAACCTGAGTTCAATAGCCAGTCCTTTTGGTCTTTCAAAGGCTATGAATGTAATAAGAGCACTCAACCCTTCTGAAGATATGCAAATCTGTGCATTTAAAAGATTTACATTCATCCTTCACAGGCCCTGAAATATAAATATGAAATACCCAGAACCTTGTCACTTCAGTAATAATTAAGCTGATGGCCTATTATGTTCGATTGCAAATCAATATAGTATCTTTTGGTGCCACTTGAGTTCTTGAGGGTTGGCGTGGGGCCAGCTCCAGTTATACAATTGAATTGCTGCAGCTGCCTGGGAAACTTCGCTGCCGTTCCCATTCAGGAAGAATAGGCGGGTAACAATGGTGACCAGCCTCCCTGCAGTAATTGTGTACGAGGACACATTTCCAATGGGGTTTTTGTTCAGCAGGTGCTGTTATTTTAGTTTAATTTGAATTCTGAAATATGGAGCAGAGAAGGAGACTAATCTTAACAGCAACTAACCTACAGCTGTTCGAAAGAGGCCAGCAAACAGCATATGTTGCTTAGATGGAAATCATAATTGCTCATTCTCCCTGGGCTGTTGGCCCACCAACGTGGAGCCTCTGAAATTAGCCGGCATTTTTCCGGCATTTTCCTCAGTGGCGAGGCCTCCGCAGAGCTTGGGAAGAGCTATTCTGGAGTGGCTCACACCCAGGAGGCTTCTGTGGCTTCTGTGTCTCCTTCCGTCTTTCTCCTTCTTGGTCAGCTGAGGTGAGTTCTAAGAGCCACACAAAACGCATCCTGGGTTGGCTTCCCCATTTGAGGCTGTCATGGGAGGCTTGAGCACATGGCCTGTGAGGAAGGCAGGTGGTTACCCTTGAGGGCGGTGACTCACATCGCTCTGCCTCCGAGGGAGTCTGACCTGGTGGAGACACTCATTGGAATAAGAAACAGCATCTACATGGTGTGCTCCCATCCGCAGCACACTTTCACATGCTTTGCATTTTTACTTATATCTTCACCACACTCCCTGGAAGGAGATGACACTATTGCCCTTTTATAAAGAGGGAAGCTAAAGGGCAGGGATAGATCCAAAGTGACAATGGCTGGGACTGGGACATAAATCTTGAAACTTAAAATTCCATGTCCTTTTCCTACCCCAGCTGCCTCTCTTTTACCTCTAGTGACTTCCTTTTCTCCCTGGTGGGTAAGAAGAGATGTGCTTCCTCTCGATTTCCTCTAAATCTAAAGACAAGAACAAAAATCAAGACCAGATTCCACATGGCTCCATATTAGGAACTGAAGTTTGGGTGCTGAGCATAAGAAAGGTCAGAGGTATGGCATAATAAATGCCAAGGCCTCGTTTCTTTTCCCTTGTCCTTCCCTCCTTCTCTTCCTTCTTCCTCCTCTCTTTCTCTGCTCTTTCCTCCTTCCTCCCTTCTCACTTCTCTTCCCTCTTAATCTCCTTCTTTCTCCTCTGCCCCTTTCCTTCCCCCCTTCCTTCCACATTTACTGAGCTCCTACTCTAAGGCAGGTACTGAACTAGGCATGATAGGGGATGCAACGATAAACAAGACATATTCCTAGCTGTCAACAATTCAATCCAGAAGTGATTGAAACCCTACAAAATAGTAAAAGAGTTTGATTGCTGCCCTAAGAGTGGGATGCATGAAGTGCTGGGGTTCTGGCAGAGAGGAATTTTTCACAGGGGATGTGACCTTTGAGATACTAGATCACGGAGGATACACAGAAAGCTTGCGGGTGGACAAAAGGGATCGGGGATTCCAGACAAGGTGTGGGTCACTGATTTCACCCTATCATGGGCATATTGTTAGTAGGGTATGAGGGAGTTAAGAGCTTAGAGAGTGAACTGACCTAGCAGGGTTGCCTTACAGCATCAGTTTCAGGGCTAGCAGTGTTGGGATGAAGAGTGAGTGAGAGGTATGACCTGAAGAGGGCAGGGAGAGGCCAGCAGGGATCTGGCCCAGGTGTCTATTGTCAATATCTCTCCTGGTCTGAGAGGCTGGGGCCCTGCTAGCTTGTCCTGTGTGTGGCTGGAGCAATGCTTCCACTCAGATACTACTGCCATCAGAAGCGTGGGTGGTTCCCCAAGCTCAGGGACCTGGGATTTGCAGTGGGTCTCTGCTCTCTGTCAGCAATCCTTTCACCTTCCTTTTTGGGGGGGTCAGAGACTGTCGCTTCCTCAGCCTAACCTTTTATGCTCACTTCCTCTTTGCTCTGGAATGTTCCTGGCTGGGAGGTGTACTGTGATCCCTGAATCCAAACCAGCTTCAGGCTCAGCTCCCTACACTTGCATGTCTCATGGACTTGCCCCCCGCATTCTATACTTGAGACAAATCCCATGTTCAGGAGCATGTCTTTGGACTCATCTAGCTCTGGGTGCTAGAGAGGAATCTAGAGAGGAAGTAGAAGATGGTGTTGAAGGGCAGGGGCTTTGTAATCACAAATTGCCTGGACCCACAATTTGATTTTGTCACTTGCAGCTATGTAACTATCACTTAATTATTTCATCTGCAAATAGGAGAACATAATCTCTAATGGATCAAGTTATTGTGATGTTTAAATTTATAAACTTAATATATTAACACGGGGCTTGGAACTAACAGCCAATGAGTTTTAGTGGTTAGTAGTGACGCTTCCCTTGTGGCTCAGCGGGTAAAGTGTCTGCCTGCAATGCGGGAGACCTGAGTTCAATCCCTGGGTTAGGAAGATCCCCTGGAGAAGGGCATGGCAACCCACTCCAGTATTCTTGCCTGGAGAATCCCATGGACAGAGGGCCCTGGTAGTCTACAGTCCATGGGGTCACAAAGAGTCAGACACGACTGAGCGACTTCACTCACTCACTCAGTGACATAGAAGTGGTAGTAGTTGTAGGAAAGTAGCAATGGTAGTGGCAGGAATAGTGGTGGTAATGGTAGTTCTATGGTAATAGTAGTGCTAATAGTGGTAATGTTGTTGTTGTTCAGTTGCTAAGTCATATCTGACTCTTTGTGACCCTATGTACTGCAACACACCAGGTTTCCCTATCCTTCACTATCTCCTGGAGTTTGCTCAAACTCATGCCCATTGAGTCAGTGATTCCATCCAAACATCTCATCCTCTGTCACCCCCTTCTCCTCTTCCTCAGTCTTCCCCAGCATCAGGGTCTTTTCCAGTGAGTTGACTCTCACATCAAGTATCCAAAGTATTGGAGCTTGAACTATTCATTCCTTCCAATGAATATTAAGAATTGATTTCCTTTAGGATTGACTGGTTTGATCTCCTTGCCATGCAAGAGACTGTCAGGAGTCTTCTCTAGAACAATTCAAAAGCATCAGTTCTTTGGTGCTCAGCCTTCTTTATGGCCCAAGTGTCACATCCCTACATGACTACTGAGAAAACCATAGCTTTGACTATATGGATGTTTGTTGGCAAAGTAATGTCTCTGCTTTTTATACGCTGTCTAGGTTTGTCATAGCTTTCCTTCCAAGGAGCAAGCATCTTTTAATTTCATGGCTGCAGTTACCATCTGCAGTGATTTTGAAGCCCAAGAAATTAAAATCTACCTGTTTCCAGTTTTCCCTCTTCCGTCTGCCATGAAGTGATGTGACCAGTCACCATGATCTTCATTTTTTGAATGTCGAGTTTTAAGCCAGCATATTCACTCTGCTCTTTCACCCTCATCAAGAGGCTCTTTAGTTCCTCTTCACTTTCTGCCATTAGGGTAGTGTCATATGCATATCTGAGTTGGTTGATATTTCTCCCAGCGATCTTGATTCCAGCTTGTGGTTTGTCCAGCCCAGCATTTTGTCTAATGTACGCTGTGTATAAATTAAATAAACAGGGTGACAAACAATTCTTGACATACTTGAGTACTTGGTGCACTCATTTCCTAATTCTGAACTAGTAATAGTAATGCTAATGGTAGTGGTAATAATAGTGGTGCTAACGGTAGGGGTAGTAATAGTATTGGCAATGGTAGTGTTTAATAATAGTAGTGGTAATGTTTGTTTTGTGGATACCATAGGGAAGTTTCTACTACAGCTCATCTTAACTGAAAACTGGGCAAATAATACCTCTCACAGCTGTAATAATGTTAATGAACAATCAAATTCCACAGATATTTACTGAGCACTCTGAATATGTGAAATTGTCTGTAACCCAGAGTCTGTCACATGGAATTTCACTAAGTGTTAGTTAAGTTTAAATGTGAATCCCCTCTTATGGGTTGAGGAACTGGCGTTTTTCCTCCATGATTCTTTTTTACAGACAAAGCACAGGCATCAGAGAGGAACGAAGCCAAACTATTGTGTGAAAACTGGTGTAAACCAAGGGCAGGGACTATTTTGTCTCTTTCACCACTGGGTCCTCATGGCCCAGCACCATGCCTGGTATGACAAATGTTGGCAATATTTAAGTAACACATATGCATAATGAATATTTTTTGAATGTGGGATGAATGAATGGTGCTGCACTGTCCAAGACAAAGACCAGGGAGACTCTAGAAGAGTGTCAACTAGAAGCAGTGATGACCATTTGGCTCTTGGCCCTTGGTTAGGATGGGAAGGGAAGAAACTCAGCTGGGGAAGTAGGGGAGTTGAGGGCCACCTAAGATGAAAGAGCTCTGGCCTCCCTTGGTAAATGTGGAGAGACTGCTATAGAACAGCTCCTCTGCCTCTATTACTTTAGGCAAGCCAGACAGACCAAGGATGTGTGTGGGTGGGAATTTATTTTGGCAGCTCAAGTAAGGAAGCCAAGCCAAGAGCCTGAGGCTATTCAGTGAAACACCACATGTTAATCGCAATCTATCCTGGGTAATCCCAGCAAGCATTTTGATCTCAGGAAAGGGTAACCCAAGATCAAACAGCTTCTGTGAGAGGCTTGTTCTTGGGTGGTTCAGTGATAAAGGAGGATGTGAGTAAGGTCTGGGGAAGAAACAATTTGTTCATGTGGGCTTGGTCAGACTGGGAAGCCCATTCCACCTCCCAGATTATGACATCAGGGAGGATGGGTCCCCTCACCTGCCAGTGGCCAAAGTGACTTCTTTACCGCTGTAAAAAGTACATGGACATTTGGAACACATTGTAAGAAGAAAACAAAGAAAAACATTGTAAAGTAGAAGGAGCCTCTAAGAAAATAGCTCTAGTAGGCCCTGGTAGGTGGGGGTCATGAAGATACAGCCTCTGAGAGCAGGCTGTCTCCACTAGGAGCAAGCAACCAACTCTAGTCTCTGAGTCACTTCCCACATGTGTCAGCATGGCAGAGGTGGACCCTGATTGCTCTGGGAAGAGACTCATGAGCACTGGTCCTCTGCTCATTGGTATCTATCCCTATGGATGCACATCCCACCCTCCACCCCAAGAGATGGATACATCCTCACCATTTCCCAGTTAACCAATCACCAAAGAATTTGTAGCTCTGGTCAAGGTGGAATTACTGGCCGATGGCCATATATTTCTGTATATGTATATATGTATATATATATATGTATATATTAATGTACATATAAAAATACATGTGTGTATATCACAGCATTGTCAACATTTTAATCACTTAAAATATCAGATAATCACTCTCTCTCTATTCCCCCCACCACACACACACCCAAATACACACACACACAAATACACACACACCATTCCACATGCTTACATCCACCAGATACTCTGGTTTTAGGCAGAAGAAGCCTATATTCCCAGTCTGGGGGTTTGGGTAGGAAGAGACTGAAGGAGTGAATGGGCTTAAGGTTCATCACCAGGGTTTCAGTAAGTGAAGCTCTTCTCTCTCTTTTGTATGTTTGGCTTTTGGAGAATTATTCATGTGGAAAAAATGTTTCTTTGCAAAATAACCCAAAAAAAAACAAACAAACAAAAACCACCCAAGGAAAACAACATTAGAAAAGATCACTTAATGTCTAGCACTCAGTAGATATCAAGCATTTAATAAATAGCCCCTTCTCGTCAACATCTTTTTCAAAAAATGGCAATTGCTATTTCCAGTGGCTTTTGCTTCACGTATTTTTAAAAGCAGAAAAAGAGAAAAAAAAAAAAACACTAAGTGCTTGCCACTTGCATCTAATTATGAGAATGATTGGTCCAGTGATTCTGTGTGTTGAGATCACAACTCCGGTGCTTATCTCTTAATCCATCAGTTTCAAATGACCGTCCAGGGACTCATTTTTCTTTGGTGTGACTTCTTTCTACAGCCAAAATTTCCTGAACCTGCCTGAACTCCCATCTCCACACAGCTCCCCTTTCACTTAGCTGACCTGATAAATGGCCAACAACGTCTGGTTTCAGCAATGGGCACATTTCACTAGGAAACAATTAAAGTGACCCAAAGCTGTTGAGATCTAATAAATAGTCACTCACCCACCTAAACAGAAGCCAGTTACAGCAGAAGAGAAATACAGCTCCTGGAGTCAGGGGATTTGCCCTGGTCTAGGCCTTCTAGCCAGAGAAGGCAATAGCACCCCACTCCAGTACTCTTGGTTTGGAGAAAATCCCATGGTTTGGAGAAAGAATGTCAGGCTCTGATCCAAAGCTCTATCTGTCATGAGGAAACTGAGGTTCAGAGAAGGAAAGTTATGGGTGCAAACTCACATAGCCCATTACAGGCTGCTAATGAAGCTCCACAGTAATAGCTACCAGCACATGAAGTCTCAGTGGGCAATACAAGAGTAGTTAATCACTCATTGGCTGAGAGAAATTTTTGAGTTAGGAAATGCAGTGCTATAGATGACAGGAGAAGCCTTCCTGCAGAAAGAGCAAGGAAAGTTTCTCAAAGACGAGAGCAGAAGAGAAGAAAGAGAACAAGAACGTCTAACTGTGGGACTCAGACATTGGGTTAGGCACCATACACTCTGACTTGATAAAAAGATTAATTGCAGTTACTATTTTTGTTGACTGATTCTATGCCAGGTGTTTTATTTATATCACCTCCAATCAATGAAATGATTCTTCTGGATAGGAATAATTGTCCCAGTTTTACAGATGAGAAAACAAAGTGTGATAAATACCTTTCTGAATCCACCCAGCTGGCTGAAATCAGAGCTAGGATAAAAAGGGCCTGCTTTCTATAACATATTGAGTTCTATGATGTCTTTGTGTATTTATTTACTTAGCAATTACAACATAAATGGCATTCCATTTTACATATGTGAAAACAAGTTCAGAGTAGTTAAGAAATTTGCCTTAACAAATCACACAGCAAGAGTGTGGTAGACTCTGTCTAAAGACAGAACTGATGTCTTTGTTTTTTGTAAACCAGAGAGTACACTCTTTCACCAGTCTGGTTTTGGATGTGCCTAGTAGGAAGGGACTGGAGAAGGCGATGGCACCCCACTCCAGTACTCTTGCCTGGAAAATCCCATGGACAGTGGAGTCTGGTAGACTACAGTCCATGGGGTCACTAGGAGTCGGACATGACTGAGGGGCTTCACTTTCACTTTTCACTTTCATGCATTGGAGAAGGAAACGGCAACCCACTCCAGTGTTCTTGCCTGGAGAATCCCAAGGACGGCAGAGCCTGGTGGGCTGCCATCTATGCGGTCCCACAGAGTCAGATGTGACTGATGCGACTTAGCAGCAGCAGCAGTAGGAAGGGACAAGGCAGAAATGTAGAGACATAGAGGCTGGAACAAAAGCACACCCCTGCAGGATTTTAAGGCAACTTAACTCCTGTCCATCAAACTCTATATGGATATTGTTGTTGTTCAGTCCCTAAGTCATGTCCAACCCCATGGACTGTGGCACACCAGGCTCCTTTGTCCTCCATTATCTCCTGGAGTTTGCTTAGATTCATGTCCATTGAGTTGGTGATGCTATCTAACCATCTCATCCTCTGTCCCCCACTTCTACTCTTCCCATCAATCTTTCCCAGCACCAGAGTCTTTTCCAATGAATTGGTTCTTTGCATCTAGTGGCCAAACTATTGGAGCTTCAGCTTCAAGATCATTCCTTCCAGTGAATATTCAGGGTTGCTTTCCTTTAGGATTGACTGGTTTGATCTCCTTGCTGTCCAAGGGACTCTCAAGAGTCTTCTCCAGCACCACAATTGAAAGTATCAACTTTCCAATTCTCAGTCCTCTTTATGACCCAACTCACATCCATATATGACTACTAGAAAAACCATAGCTATATGGACTATATGGACCTTTGTCAGCAAAGTGATGCCTCTGCTTTTTAATACACTGTCCTGTGTGGATGTGAAGGGTGCAAAACCTTATCTTGGCTCTACTTCCTATTCTCAACCAATATCTTCTCAGGCCTTAGCTAGGTATCTTTTGCTTTTCCTACACTGTGCTTTGGGTGATAAAAGAAAAATTCTTTTCCTTTACTCTCTCTATTGATCTTAGGCAGAGTTTTGTACCAACTCTTTAGCTCCCTAACCTCTGGGCAAGCCATTTCCTTTCTCTGAGCCTCAGTTTCCTCCTCTGTAAAATGGGAGCTTCAATCTCTGCTTCAAGAAATGTGTGGGTAATAAACTAAACAATATTAACTGAGGGTTAAGGATGTTGTCCGGCACATATTTGGCATCTGTACACAGTTGTCATGGCAGTAATATTATCAGTGGATGATGCAGTTGTTAATATTATTTTTCATTTACCTCAGCCACTCAGTCACCAGCCCCCAGAATCCACTGAACCGGAACCAGCTGGCCAACAACCCTACTATTCTTTCCTTGCTGACAATGCTCCTTTTTGCTATGTGGCAAAAAGGACTGAGCTAGAAAGATGGGTGGGGGTGATAACAGGAGTGGGATATACCAGTTGATTCTTGGCAGTAATTCATGGAAGTGATGATGGAACCTGGGGTAAGGGACAGCAGATAAAGGAGGGTTTGCCCCTTGGCCAACTGAGAATCCCTGGGGAAACCAATTTCTAAGAAGAAAATCAAGTCTCTTTCCTCTCCACTCTCTTCATTCCTGCCTCACCCTCCTCTGCCAACTCTGGGCTCCAGCTGGTCTGGGAGGCAGCTCACCTCTGCCTGGTCATTAACAGTTCATTTGCTTAAATACCCATCATCATTACTGCCAATGGCTCCTCAGGGCACCATTGCATCCCAGGAACTGCTGCAGACACTCTCCTCTGACTGATGGCCCCACACTCGGCCCTGCCACCTGCTAATGACTCCTGGGCTGACAGCCCAGCTTGGAGGCAGCAGGATGTGGAACTCTGAAGGGGGTCTGCCTTTCTCCTTGTGAGTCCCTCTGACCCTCGTAGTCCAGGAAATGACTTGGCCTGAAAATGATGATGCCCCCCTATGCTCCCTGGAACCTGAAACCTATGCTCCCTGGAACCTCTTCTTTCAGTAGAGAACCTGAAAGAAGCAAAGTCCTCCGTGAGAAAACAGAAGGTATCCTCCCTGCCCTCCTTCCCCAGTCTCACCTCCAGAGAGCTCGTCTCTGCTCATGCCCCAGGATGTCTCTACCTTCCTTCTGCTTGCAGGGTGCTCCTCCTAAATGAGCGAACCCGAGAGTAGGAAACTCCTCTGACATGAGCACCATATCCTGCCAGTCCACATAGAAACTCTCCTCTCTCTTCATCTCCACTCGCGAGTAGGTGGGCTCGCACCCTCTTTGCAGATAAAGAATCTGAGGCTCACAAAGTTTGAGTGAGCTTCCCATGATCACACAGTTAGCAGGTGGCAGAGTTGGTTTTCAGACTCAGTTTGATCTGAATCCAAAGGCTGTGCTTTTGTTTCTGCCCTCACTCTTCAAATTGAGGGGAAATCGGGGATTTAGCAAAATTCAGAAGCTGACAGCAACAGACCAGTTGAGCAGCTGCCCTATGTATGGAAGCATTTCCTCTTGAGACTTTTAGCTCAACTCTGGAAACAGTCTGTGGTTTTGTTTATTTGAGGGAAATTCCCTACTTTTCCCTTTCCCCAGCACGCTGAGCCCTTCCCTCTTTTGCTTTCTGCACAGCCTCATAAACAGGATGCTGAAGTAGGCCTTGTTATTTACCCATTTTCAGGCAAGGGATTTGAGGGTAGAGAGGTTAAATAATTGACTCACAGTCAAAGCTACTAAGCTAGACGCCTCAGAGGGCAAGATTTGAGGGCTGTCTCTTTCAGAATATCTTTCCTATGCTCTGCCATAGTGAAACTTCTGAAACCAGCTATAGTTTAAGCTGTGGTATTGGAAGTTTGGAATCGGATCTCTGTGGAATGAAGCAGATTTAGAAGGGCCTAAAACCTAGATGTGCTTTGTGGTAGGGCCACAGCACGGAGCTTGATCTGATAAAATCGGGAGCAAGCATCTCACTGAGCAGATGGAACATCAGGAAGAGGCAGAAGTGATGTGCTGAAGTCAACTGCCAGTGGCAGGAGGGAACAGGGCAGGAAGCAGGATCTACGACAGGTTTGAGAGCTGTCTGAAGGTCTGTCACAGGGCTGGAGGTCAGGCTTAGTGGAGGCCTGGCAATCTGGCAGCCTGGGCTAGATTCTGGGTGAAGAAGAAGAAATGCATTCAGAAGGAAACCTTGGGTCCCATAAGTGAATTTCTGGTCTGACCCCCAAGCCAGGTAGAGTCAGCCACCCTCTCCTCTGGCTTCCCAACTTATCACCGACATTCCTATTATCACACTTACTTCTTCATCAGTGTTGCAAAGCCATCCATGGCATTCTTTGGCTTAAAACATTTTAGTGGTTACCTAAAGATAAATGCCAAACTCCTTACAATGATTGACAAGGTCCTCTATAATCTAGTCATGGATTGCACTACAGCCTCATTGGTCACCACCCCCTAGTAAGTTTTGTTCCATTGACACAGTACAACTTTCAATCCATATCTCAATAGGTTTCCTTTCATCATCTCATACCTAATACGTATGATTCCCTAGCTTGGAAAATATCCCCACCTCTCCACCCATAGCCCCAACCACCTCATGTATTCACACTTACTTCCTATTGCCTGGTGGACTCCTATTTATGCTTCAGCTCAGACATTGCTGCTATGAGGAGAAATTCTTAGACAGCTCCCCCTGCCCCCAAACCTAAGGTCCAGGTCAAATTTAAATGCCCTTGTATTTCCTCTTAGTCCCTGGTATTTCCCTTGGCATAGCTCTTGCCCACTATGATTGTTTATTTGTTTGTAATGGACCTTACCCTCTCAGTTCCATGAGGGCAGACCCTTTTTCTTTTTCCCTGTTTTAACACATCTGAAAGAAAAGAAGAGAAAGGCAGAGGAGAAAAGGAAAGATATACCCATTTGAATGCAGAGTTCCAAAGAACAACAAGGAGAGATAAGAAAGCCTTCCTCAGTGATCAATGCAAAGAAATAGAGGAAAACAATAAAATGAGAAATACTAGAAATCTCTTCAAGAAAATTAGAAATACCAAGGGAACATTTCATGCAAAGATGGGAACAATAAAAGAGAGAAATGGTATGGACCTAACAGAAGCAGAAGATATTAAGAAGAGGTGGCAAGAATACACAGAACTGTACAAAAAAGATCTTCATGACCCAGATAATCACGATGGTGTGATCACTCACCTAGAACCAGACATCCTGGAAAGCAAAGTCAAGTGGGCCTTAGGAAGCACTACTACAAACAAAGCTAGTTGAGGTGAAGCAATTCCAGTTGAGCTATTTTAAATCCTAAAAGATGATGCTGTGAAAGTGCTGCACTTAGTATGCCAGCAAATTTGGAAAACTCAGCAGCGGCCACAGGACTGGAAAAGGTCAGTTTTCATTCCAATCCCAAAGAAAGACAATGCCAAAGAATGCTCAAACAATTGCGCAATTGCAGTAATCTCCTATGGTAGCAAAGTAATGCTCAAAATTCTCCAAGCCAGGCTTCAGCTGTGAACTTCTAGATGTTTAAGCTGGTTTTAGAAAAGGCAGAGGAACCAGAGATTGAATTGCCAGCATCTGTTGGATCACTGAAAAGTCAAGAGAGTTCCAGAAAAACATCTGCCTTATTGACTATGCCAAAGCTTTTGACTGTGTGGATCACAACAAACTGTGGAAAATTCAATAGATGGGAATATCAGACCACCTGACCTGCTTCCTGAGAAATCTATATGCAGGTCAAAAAGCAATAGTTAGAAGTGGACATGGAACAACAGACTGGTTCCAAATTGGGAAAGGAGTATGTCAAGGCTGCATTTTGTCACCCTGCTCATTTAACTTCTGTGCAGAGTACATCATGAGACACGCTGGACTGGATGAAGCACAAAATGGAATCAAGATTGCCAGGAGAAATATCAGTCACCTCAGAGATGCAGATGACACCACCCTTATGGCAGAAAGTGAAGAACTAAAGAGCCTCTTGATGAAAGTGAAAGTGGAGAGTGAAAAGGTTGGCTTAAAACTGAATGGAATGTTCAGAAAACGAATATCATGGCATCTGGTCCCATCACTTCATGGCAAATAGATGGGGAAACAGTGGAAACAGTGACAGATTTTATTTGGGGGGCTTCAAAATCACTACAGATGGTGACTGCAGTCATGAAATTAAAAGACACTTGCTCCTTGGAAGAAAAGTGATTACCAACCCAGACAGCATATTAAAAAGCAGAGACATTACTTTGCCAACAATGGTCTGTCTAGTCAAAGCTATAGTTTTTCCAGTAGTCATGTATGGATGTGAGAGTTGGACCACAAATACAGCTGAGTGCCAAAGAATTGGTGCTTTTGAACTGTGGTACTGGAGAAGACTTTTGGGAGTCCCTTGGACTGTAAGGAGCTCAAATTAGTCAATCCTAAAAGAAATCATACCTGATCATATTTCAATGAATATTCATTGGAAAGACTGAAGCTGAAACTCCAATACTTTGGCCACCTGATGCGAAGAACTGACTCATTTGAAAAGACCCTGATGCTGGGAAAGCTTGAAGGCAGGAGGAGAAGGGGACGACAGGATGAGATGGTTGGATGGCATCACCAACTCAATGGACGTGAGTTTGAGTAAACTCTGGGAGTTGGTGATGGACAGGGGGGCCTGGCGTGCTGCAGCCCATGGGGTCGCAAAGAGTCAGACAGGACTGAGTGACTGAACTGAACTGAACTGATGCCTAGTAAGTGGTCAAGCAATTTTACTAAATGATTGAATGGCCACCATGTTTTTGCATAGGAGATTGTTTCTTTCTCAGACTGTCAACTTCAGGCCTCGGGGGCCTCCCACGGGGTGGGTCTAGAGCAGCCAGAAATACACTTTGACTTGACTGAAGGCAACACAGGAGATGTGGGCACTGGGTCCAAGGCCTGTCCAAGTCAGGCTCGGGTCACGGCAACTGGAACCGGTTTGTGCTGGGTCCTGCTGTTAGTGTCAGGCTGCAGATAGAATAGCCATGCTGAGCCACCTCATGTCCCCAACAATAGCTACTCAGAGTACCTCTAGCTGAGGACGGGACTGGTCTCTGAGCCTCTTTTGGAGCCGACCCGTAATTGGTGTCATATGATCCCTTTTGTGGAAAAATTGGGACCGTGGGAGTTGGGCTTATGGAAGTTTCCTGATGGAAGGGACTGACTGAGGGGGAAACGGGGTCTTGTTCTGATGGGTGGGGCCATGCTCATTTTCTGTTGATGGATGGGGCTGTGTTCCCTCCCTGTTGTTTGACCTGAGGCCAAACTATGGTGGAGGTAATGAAGATAATGGGGACCTCCTTAAAAAGGTCCCATGCAGGCACTGCTTCACTCAGTGCCCCCGACCCTGCAGCAGGCCACTGCTGACCCACGCCTCTGCCAGAGACTCCTCCACAAGGGCTTAGTCATGTGTGGATGTGAGAGCTGGACTATATAGAAAGCTGAGCACTGAAGAATTGATGCTTTTGAACTGTGGTGTTGGAGAAGACTCTTGAGGTTCCCTGGGACTTGCAAGGGGATCAAACCAGTCTATCCTAAAGGAAATCAGTCCTGAATATTCATTAACAGGACTGTTGCTGAAACTCCAATACTTTGACCACCTGATTTGAAGAACTGACTCACTAGAAAAGATCCTGATGCTGGGAAAGATTGAAGGCAGGAGGAGAAGAGGATGGCAGAGGATGAGATGGTTGGATGGCATCACTGACTCAATGGACATGAGTTTGAGTAAGCTCCGGGAGTTGGTGATGGACAGGGAAGCCTGGCGTGCTACAATCCATGGGGTCCCAAAGAGTAGGACATGACTGAGGGGCTGAACTGAACTGAACTGATGGGAGCTGGGACTGAGACAGAGTGGGCAATGGGACTCAAGACGGAGAAGTCCATAAGCAAGAGAAGGCAACTAGAAGGAGAGGAAGCTGACTTGTATAGTCACCAGCTGACAGTGGGTGACCAAGAGCCAAAATGGCCTTTCCTCTTGGCTTCCCAAGGGAGAGTCTAGGCTGGGAGGACCCCCAGAGGAGAGGTCCCAGGAAAGGCTCAGTCCAAGGAAAAGTACACATATCACAGTGAGGCCCCAAAAGGAGGAGGGACTTTCCTTGAAGCAAGTCAAAGAGCTGATGCAGCTGAAAGGAGACTGACAGACAAGTTCTGGCTCAGTCACTAGGCCAGAGTAAGCTGACAAGCCTCTTTCCATCTCTGAACTTCAGTTTCCATCTCAACATAATAAGAAAGTTGGTCCTAAGTCCTACAATTACATAACCTACTCAGTCTGGCATCTAAGATCACCTGTGTTTATGCCAACTTCATCCAGTTATATCCACCCAACTTTACCAAACACTAATGTATGTAGAGATTAAGAGCATAGGCCCTGAGTCAGATCACTGGGGGCTGAGCTCCAATCTAGCTACTTGCTACACGTGGGACCTTATTCTTGACTTGTCTGTGATAAGCTTTCTCTTTCTGTAAAATGGGGATAGCAGTTATACCAATTTCATTAGAATGTTGGGCTTCACAAGTAGCTCAGCTGGTAAAGGACCCACCTGCCAACACAAGAGATACAAGAGGCACAGTTTTGATCCCTGGGTTGGGAATATCCCCTGGAGCAGGAAATGGCAACCCACTCCAATATTCTTGCCTGGAAAATTCCATGGGCAGAGGAGCCTGACCATCTATATATAGTCCATGGAGACGTGAAAGAGTTGGACATGACTGAGCACACACACACACAAACACACATCAGAATGTTAACGGTTACATGAGACAATTCAGACAAAGCAGAGCCTGGTACATAATATGTGCTCAGTAAACATTAGATAATATTACTCAGAGCTAAGGTTTATGAAAACACCCGTGTGATTTCCATTCATTTTCCTTGGCCTCACTCTTGCCCTACCTCCACATATATCCAAACCTAACCCATCCCTTTGGTGCATTAGGGATTTTCAGAGAATTAGAATCACCAATAGTTGAGGAAGCTAATACTTAGAGAGTTTAAGAATTTACCTAAGGAAGTAAACTTCACAAGTAGGGGATCCAGGATCCAAATATAGATCTGTTGACTCTAAACACCTGCTTTTGTCAGTAGATTAAGCTATTTGCTTAACTGACAATATGTAAATAATTCACTCCTGTATGTTTGCCCTTTCTTTTTGGTTTGTAAGCTGCTAAAAGGAAGGGATTTATGTTTCCCTGGGTCTCTTTCTGAGCTTAGGATCATGGCTAACGCTTGCTAAAAAGGAGATATACCTGGCTGTTGGAGGTTGGACACAACTGTGTGTGTGAAAAAGGGTTGAAGTTTTTCACGAAGACTCCAGGTACCTTCTTGGGAAGAAAGGATAAGGAACTAAACCTCTGCATGGGACAGATTATGAGAATAATTCAGTGGATACATGACCTTGAGAATGGACGATAGACCCAGAACTGACCTGGCTATCCCCTTGGCAAGTTTGTACCCTAGGGAAGGGGCTGAGTGACTGAATGTAAAGAGGGGATCCTAGGCCAGAGGAACAGGCTCAGCAGGTCCTTGCCCCCTTGAAGAGCCACTGCATCTGAGGCAGCGTCTGCTCTAATATCCACAGCAGACTATAGTGGGGCGCTCAGCCACATGACTTCCAGCTCCACCAGGAGGGAGAGCTTATCCCAGCAGAGGACAGAGCAGTCAGCGGTGGAGAGAGGGCAGCTGTTTGAATTGCCCACACGTCTGCCTGGACAGAGGGCCTCCAGGTTTACAGCTCCTCTAATGTTGAGAGGCTAACACAGATCACGAAACGAATCTCACCCTCCATCCTGTTGCGTGCAAAGTAATGGCAGAGCTGTCAGAAAGACACTTGACAGTACACATCCTTCTACTTGGCATGATATAATTTGCACCCCCTCTACAAACTTTTCCCAACTATTTCCTAAAAATAGTGCTTCAATTAGAAACTGACACAACTTCTGTTGGAGAAGGTGTGAACAGCCCTGAAACCCTCCATAAGGGAAGGAACAGGTGAGACCCCAGTAGATCATCAAATGCCAAATGATACACTATAATGTATGGTAATTGGTTATTATTAAAATAGTCTATTGCTTATCACACAGTAGCTAAATTGCCTTTCAGTTGCTCTATAATTAACCAGTGATGGGTGATCTGTTTTCTTCTTTGGGAGCTGGATACCAAAGGTATCAGAGCAGAATCTGTCACAACAGAAAAAGAGAGCATGGAGAGGGGAGGGTTTCTGCCAAGGTGGGGCTGAGCCAGGTTCTTTTAAAAATCCCTGGCAGGGCCAAATGCTCTGCGGGGCCCCCACAGGGCCAGGGAACAGAGGACAAATTCAGCCTCGCAGGCCTTCCCCTGACTTGTATGGCTTCTTAACTTGTCCTTGAAGCCACCTCTTTTGAAGCATTCCAAAGGTTTTTGCTGCCAGTGGAGACAAGACACATTTGTGTGGAGTGAGGCAGGGTTGGGGGTGCAAGTGCCTGCTGCTATTCCGCCACTGAAGCTGGTAGAGGATTCTGAGGCTAGTGATGTGGTGGAGGGCTAAGGCTGAGTCTCTGGGGGTACAAAGTGAGACTCAGCAGCTCTCAGGGAAACCTGAATTGGGCCTCCAGGGAGCTAGTGACAGCAGGTGTATTTGAGATGATGACTTAGCCGAAGACAGCACAAGAGAGGAGAAGGCAAGGCCAAAGAATCCAAGAGATGGAAAGTACAGAGCAGCTGGAGTCTCATATCTCATTTATCAGATAAAAAAGAAGTAGTGAGAGAGGGAGGGGCTTGTTCAGATACACAGGCTGCAGTGATGTGATGCCCAGAGCTTGGGTGAGAGATCCCAAAGAAAGGCAATGCCAAAGAATGCTCAAACTACTGCACAATTGCACTCATCTCACATGCTGGTAAAGCAATGCTCAAAATTCTCCAAGCCAGGCTTCAGCATTATGTGAACTGTGAAATTCCAGATGTTTAAGCTGGTTTTAGAAAAGGCAGAGGAACCAGAGATCAAATTGCCAACATTTGCTGGATCATGGAAAAAGCAAGAGAGTTCCAGAAAAACATCTATTTCTGCTTTATTGATTATGCCAAAGCCTTTGACTGTGTGGATCACAATAAACTGTGGAAAATTCTGAAAGAGTTGGGAATACCAGACCACCTGACCTGCCTCTTGAGAAACCTGTATGCAGGTCTGGAAGCAACTGTTAGAACTAGACATGGAACAACAGACTGGTTCCAAATAGGAAAAGGAGTACGTCAAGGCTGTATATTGTCATCCTGCTTATTTAACTTCTATGCAGAGTATATCCTGAGAAACGCTGGGCTGGAAGAAGCACAAGCTGGAATCAAGATTGCCGGGAGAAATATCAGTCACCTCAGATATGTAGATGACACCACCCTTATGGCAGAAAGTGAAGAAGAATTAAAGAGCCTCTTGATAAAAGTGAAAGAGAAGAGTGAAAAAGTTGGCTTAAAGCTCAACATTCAGAAAACGAAGATAATGGCATCCGGTCTCATCACTTCATGGCAAATAGATGGGGAAACAGTGGAAACAGTAGCAGACTTTATTTGGGGGGCTCCAAAATCACTGCAGATGGTGATTGCGGCCATGAAATTACAAGACATTTACTCTTTGGAAGGAAAGTTATGACCAACCTAGACAGCATATTAAAAAGCAGAAACATTACTTTGTCAAGAAAGGTCCGTCTAGTCAAGGCTATGTCTTTTCCATTAATCATGTATGGATGTGAGAGTAGGACCATAAAGAAAGCTGAGTGCCAAAGAATTGATGCCTTTGAACTGTGGTGTTGAAGAAGACTCTTGAGAGTCCCTTGGACTGCAAGGAGATCCAACCAGTCCATCCTAAAGGAGTTCAGTCCTGGGTTCATTGGAAGGACTGATGTTGAAGCTGAAACTCCAATACTTTGGCCACCTGATGTGAAGAACTGACTCATTTGAAAAGACCCTGATGCTGGGAAAGATTGAGGGCAGGAGGAGAAGGGGACGACAGAGGATGAGATGGTTGGATGGCATCACCAACACAATGGCCATGGGTTTGGGTGAACTCCGGGAGTTGGTGATGGACAGGGAGGCCTGGCATGCTGCAGTTCATGGTGTCACAAAGAGTCGGACACGACTGAGCAACTGAACTGAACTGAACCCATCTGGACAGGCCCAGAGCTGAGAGCACTGCCGACAGGTTTGTGCTGAGGCTAGGATCACAGATAGAGCCCCTGATTCCCTCCTCCATCCCTCCCTATGCTCCAGCAGGACTTGTCCTAGCCCTGGGGCAAGATGAGAGAAAGGAAGAGTATTTGGGAAAGAAGGACAAAGTAGTTCAAAATCTGGAGGTGAGGCACAAAGGGAATTTCTGTGGCTTCCAGGCTGGTTCCTCTCCTCCTGAGTGAGTAGCGAGGAATGGTTGGAGTGCCTCAGACCTTGGCCAGTGAGATGCACACAAGTTAGGAGAAAATAGCTCAGGACGTCTCTGCCATCTCTGGTTGTTTTCATGTACAGTGGTGGTTATTCTTTTCAATCCTATAAACTCAGACTCTCACACACTCCAGGGGCCTAATGAATGTTTGTTGAATGAATTTGTCATGAATGGGAGGATATGTGAATGTTTAGCGTTACAAATGAACCATCTCTATTTCCATTGTTCTAGAGCTGAACTGGCTTGTGTCACTTCTTCGGGAATGTTTTGCTAGACTTTATCAAGAAATGCAGGACTATTTTCCACAGCCCTGTGTGCACGTGTGTATTGCCATATTGTATTCTAGCTCTTGAGACTCATCTTTTTCCTTCTACATAGTTACTGTCTTCACCACTACATTCCCAGTAGTTAGCACATGCCTGCCAGAGTGTAGATGTTCAGGAAATGTTCACTGAGATTGGGTGTTCAAAACCACACACACACACACACACACACACACACACACCTCATTCTAAACCATGAAACCAAACATAGAGACTTTCAGGAGAGGAAAAGCTTCCATTCCTTATTTCAACCAGGAGCTTGGTTTTTTGGAGAAATTAATTCTCCCTGGTTATTTGCAACCTTGATGGGTTGGTAAATTCAGATACCTGTTATCCCACTGTGGGAGTCAAAGGAGTCTCTGAGGGCTTCTCAGTTAGACCCAGGGGGTAAATAAGTGGCCAGTTGATGCCCTCTCAGAGTCATCTGATTTCTGAGTAAAGGTTCATGTTTGGGAACGCATGTACACCTGTGGTGGATTCATGTCAATCTATGCCAAAACCAATACAGAATTGTAAAGTAAAAATTAAAAATAAATAAATAAATAAATAAATAAATAATTCAAAGATGAAAGAGGTGGTCACAGATTCCTGAAGATCCCTGACCCAACTGCTCCCGCTATGAGAATGTACTTGTAGTTCCTCATTCTACATTATTTGCTTCAAACTTATTTCCAAATTCAGGTTTCCAGCTTTCCCACTGATTCATTAAGTTCCTGTTATCCTTTCAATACATCCTCTTATACTTACATCAGCAGGAGCTGGTTTTGTTGCTTGCAACCAAGGTCTTCTGGCTGATATAGCCATAAATTCATTTCTGAGCATGAATGAGTGCCCAACAGAGGCTCTAGCCTATCTATGATATAAATTATGCCCACTGGGTATTTGCTTACAGCTGCCACTCAGAAATGTTTACTAAAGATACTTATTTTTAACAAATATTGTTGAAGGCCAAGGGTTTGAAAACAAGTCCAGATTTCTCTCTTGGAATCTCCTAGGCTGGGAGGAATGAGATACAAGTTCTGGAACCTGCCAAAGACATTTCAGTGGACATTTAGATGGGGATGCTTGGGCCTGCCAACCTAGAAGTCTTTTTCCGCCTTTGCCAAGGGAAGGGTGCCAGGCTACTCAAATAGACGCACCTGTGGTCAACACCTCCCTGCAGTGTGGGTCTTGGTGACCAGGAAGGCGGTGAGTGAGGAGGCACCACATCTACACACACCAGGAAAAGAAAAGGAGGTGTGCGTAGGAATTTCACTTCAGCCAGAGACACTTGATTTCCCAGCCAAGCACTGACAATCAAGGAGTTTGAAAACCAAAACTTCCCAGAGAGCATTTCCCCTGGCCTCCACCCTGGGTGTGGAGTGGTGATGTTATTAGTGCTAATAGAATGTCCAGAGCAAGAGTGGTTTTGTTTGCTTTTAAAGACACTAAGTATGTTGGATAGGAGCATCCCATCCTCTCTGTGAAAACGATGAGAACCAAAGCAGCTGGGTGTAGACACAGCACTGCTTCAGGGACCAGCATGGTCTTTGCACGGCACATCCCAACCCCACAAGGCTGATGCTGGACTTTGGGGTTCAGATGCTGAGTGACCACCAGGGCCCTGGTGAGGCTTGACTCTCAGTGTCCCCAAAGTGTATTATTGGAAGCCAATTATTCAGGAAAAAGCAAGTTAACCAGGAGCAGTGAAAGGAACATGAGCTCATCCAGTATACCACAAAACTATGGGGTAATGAGAATAGTTACGCCTCAATGTGCTGTAGAATCTCTATGTCAGCTCATTGGCGCTAGTGGTAAAGAACCCACCTGCCAGTGCAGAAGATGTAAGAGACGTTGGTTCGATCCCTGGGACAGGAAGATCCCCTGGGGAAGGAAATGGCAACCCACTCCAGAATTTTTGCAGAGATAATCCCATGGACAGAGGAGCCTGGAGGACTACAGTCCATAAGGTTGCAAAGAGTCAGACACAACTGAAGTGACTTAGCACTCACAGCTCAGTCAGTCTAACAGTCTGTGAGTTAAGGGTCCCTATAACCATTTGACAGAGGTGAAAGTCAAGGTACAGAGAGATTAAATGGCTTGCTCAAAATCACAGTGATTAGTAGAGGAGCTCAAACTTGAGGATTATTCTCTTGTTCCAAATCCTCTGTTCTTTCTCAGCTGCTGTGCTGATTCCCTCTGGCCTTGTGACTTGGGGGAAATCATTTTTGTTTTTGGACTTCTATGGCTGCCTCAGTACAATGGAGAGACTTGTTCGATTTTCTTAGAATCCTTTCATTTCTTTAGCACTGAGGATTCAGAACCTCTGTAGCCATATAAGACAAGACAACCACCTCCTGCTCGGTTCAAGCATCATAGACAAAGCTGAGCCCTCACTTCCAGATGGACAAAAGCAGGTTTCCCCAGGAAGTAGAAAGACACACAGCAAATGGTCTGATGAGCCCACAATCTCTGATGCCACAGAGAATTTAGGGGAAGGAGAAGTTTAGCTGTAGGAAAGTTTCAGGGTGGTGGAGGTAGGATTTTAATTGACTCTTAAGATGATGAGTAGAAATTTGAAAATAAAAATAAATTTAGCATTTTTGTCAATGATAAGTAATGATAATTCTGAAAGAACAAGCAATTAGTCATTGAAGACCTTTGCATATGTTAATGGCATTGAATTATCACAACAGTCCCATGGAAGGTGTAATACTATTATTTCCATTTTAAAGATGGAAAAATCAAGCCTTTGAAATCTAAAGAAATTTGCTCATGGCCAACACAGGTGTTAAGTGGCAAGTTTAGTGATTGAGTCTCCATGATTTTCCATCATGATCAGTGATGAAAAGTGTAAGGAACAAGTGAAGAGCAGGAAGGTCAAACCACAAGTTATGAAGACTAGAACTGAGGAAGCTCCAGCAGCAAAGGAGACCCTGGAGGTGTGAAATCTCAGAGGAGCTCGAAGGTGGAACACAGGGGAGTCAGTGAGGACAGGTCCACCGTTTCTTCACATTCCCTGGCTCCCAACCCCAGCTGAAGTCAAGAGAATCAGAACAAGAGCTCGTTTTGGGGTTTTCTTGTATAGCTCTTATCATGTGCCAGGCAGGCATATATCTAGCACACCTGAGGTTTTCCTATTCACTAACTCTATTGATTTTCACAACAGCCCTATAAGACAGATAAAGTTATTAGCCCCAATTAGATGAGAAACATAATCATTAGCCCCATTTTGGATGAAACAGAAGGTTGAGAAACTTGCTCGGGTCTTTAACCTGAATGGCTGGAAGTCTAGCTACAGAATTTGTGGCTTAACGACACTGCAGGCTGCCTGGGCAGGCCAGGGAGGTGAAAAGTCTGTGAACCCCAGCCCGAGCCCTGGTGTTATCACTTTCTAGATGGGTTGTCCCTCAGAGCTTCAGCTTTTGCAAACTAGGGGTGACACCGCCTCCCTCCAAGTGTGAAGGGTAAATGAGATGACCAAAAGAAAGTTCAACTCAAGTAGGCTTGAGGTCAAAGGCAACCTCCCTTCCAGCCCTTTAGTCTACTCTTGTTTCCTGGAAGGTCACCTCCCTTAGGAATCTTTGGATTTCCAGTTTTTTCCCCCAGGAAGGAAACACATTTCTTTGGGGGATTTTTTCAAGACAAAATAGTGTGAGGCATTTCTATCCAAGTTTCACTGCCCTGGAGGGGCCTGATTGACACTTTCTTTCCCCACTCAGCTCAGAGACTCTGAGAGCTTTGAGGAAACATCTGGGATTTTCACATGCTGCCCGTGTCTTTTACAGAACAGCTCTAAAATGTACTGGAGACTCCAAGGCTTAAAATAGGGCCTGTAAATTCTCCAATGCCTATAATTGAATAGCAGTTTAGAAGAAAATAACTTCAATAACATTGCATTTTAAAATTATAGTATTAATTGTGCCTAGGAATCTCCATTTCCATTGAAGAAAGTCGCCTCCTTATAAGTAAAACAGGAAGGATGCAAAAGGGAAAATGCAGAGAAATCAATTTTTCTCCACACCAGCAGAAGTTCGAGGCATAGTCTGTCCCTGGCAGAAAATGGCCCAAGTTTCAGAGGAAGGATTTCAACCTCTTTGGCCTGGGGGCTCCCTGGGAGAGATCCATTTGCAATAATCCTTGCATTGTAGAGAACAGAGGCCCAGAGAAAGGAAAGATCCATCCAATACAAACCCCCAATTATGCAGTGATATTCTTAAGCCAAATGATTTTTAAGTTTTTCTTCCACCTTGGATATCTCTCATTATACAGATGAGAATGTTGAGCTGAGGAGAGGAGGCATCCAGGATCCTACCACCAACCATATACACTTGAGCTTATCTGGGGGACAAAATGAGCCCTAGGCTTGAAGCTCTGCTTTTTGGCCATAGCATAGGTATCCAGGTCACTCCGGGTAAATGGCCACCAGCTGCCTGAAAGCCACTTGCACTTACCACCTATCGCTAGCACTTCGGACTCCCCATTTCTCTGGTTTGCCTGCAACACATTCACAGATACCTGGCTAACTATCAAGTCCACAGTTAGACATGTGGGTACCAGATGTGTGCAACACTGCATACAGCTGTGCTTTTGCCAGATGTGGGCGGTACCATATGTCAATTTCTACCCATATGACATCTGGGGAACAGAGCCCACAAGAGAAAAAACTCCTAACAAGGCACTAAGGCAAAGTGTCCACCTGAGTGAGTCACAAAGCCCTCCACACTCACAATGAACCTAAATAAAAGTGAAGGATTGGATTCTGGCCAAGACCTTCAAGAAATATGTATTGAGTCCTTATTCTGTGAGAAGTAAGTACCATGCAAAGTGCTAAGACAAGTGAAAATAAGAGAGGAAGGGCCCCACTTTGGAGGAAGGGGGCACCTGTGATTCTCAATCAGCCAGAACGATCCTTGAGGAAAATCAATTGGACCATGTGTTTGCCAACTCAGAGTAAAAGCCATAGTCTCTACCAAGGCTTACAGAAACTTATCTTCCTTTACCTTCCTAGCTTCGACTCTATCACTCTTCCTCTTGCCCAATCCACACCAGCCTCAGAGGCCTCTTTGCTTTCCTAAAACACACGAAGCATTTTTCTATCTGAGGGCCTTTGTACTTGCTCTTTTCTCCAATGTCAGGCATAGAGCAGTAAGTCTTAGTTGCCTTCCCTTCCCACGCCCATCCCCACCTAACACCTAAATGTTCAGGAGCTAGTCATTACAAGTGCTCAGAGAGGAATCAAGGGTGGGTGGTGGCTTAGCTTCTTCTCTGCTCTACTTAACCTCAATGTTCTGACTTTTGCCCATACTCAGTCCCAGCTTCAGATCCAACCTTTGAGTTAGAAAGCAGACTGACCATGGGCTGGCCTGAAATTCCCACCAACATAAACAACTGTCCCTCTTCCCTGTCCCTGAAGGAGCGGGTTGGGCCACAGTCCAGATACATCCCAAGCAACAGGCCTGCTCTGTGACACTGTCAAGAAGCGAGGAGCCTAGGGAAGGTCACAGACATAAACAAGATAAAGCCTGGGACCTTCCAGGGCTTGGGCCTGTGGACCAGAAAACTGTCAGTGGCCCAGCTCTCGTCCTGATAACAGAGGGCAAAACATTCTAGAGGATGCATCTGTCCCTGAGCCCAAAGGGGAGGCAAAGATTGAGCATCCTTGAGCAGCTGGGGGTGAGGGGAGGGGGTGGGAGGAGAGAATGCCTCTGGAACACTCTCCAGGGCACACAGCCAACCCTACTTCCCTGGCTGTCCCTGCAGCCCAGACATGAGGCAAGGAATTCAGTCATATCTAAGAAACATGCACCAGCATCCCCAGTGTCTGGCACTGCTGGGGGCAGGGGTGCTGGAGGAGATGCGAGAGCTGAGATCCCAGATCTTCAAGGGCTCACGAAGGCTAAGCAAGACGTGAGTGTCAATAACGCACGTGGAAAACAGGCAGGAAACAGAGGATAGGCTTAAGGTTCTGCCTGGGGTCATGGGAATCCGGGAATATTTCAAGGAGAACAGGGGCCCTAAGCAGGGCTGTGAAGGTCTGGTATGATTGTAACAGGTGGAGAAGGCAGGGGTGGACACTGTCAGGCAGAGACTGGTGTGCTCAGAAGCACAGAGGAAGGCAATGGCAGGTGTGTGCAAACTGATGTTAAGGCCTCTGAAGAGCTGCACTGGGGGCTGAATCTGGAAAGGCATACCCAGGCTGCCCTCGCCAGCAGGGCAGTAGTAGAGCCAGCTGGGCTTGTCGTGGTGGATGGAGGTGTGGAGGGGTTGTGATATACAGTGTAAGACAATGGTGAGGGCTGGACTCCTGCAGGAGCCATGTGGTTGCTGGAAAAATTAGCTATCTTTTCCCCCTCTCTGAGACAGTCATTCTCAGCTATGGGGCCACCTGAGTATGTACTGAACACTCTGAAAATGGCTCTGAGGCAAAAAGAGTTCCTAGGTATAAGTCTGTTTCCCACCTCTGGTCAGGCAGAGGTTATCAGGAAACAGGGGCCCAGCTAAGTGAGGGCCTGGCATCCAAAATGCCCTGGGACTGCCTGGGTGATCCTTCTATAACATGGCTTCGAATATATCCTCATCCTCCTTAAAGCCCTCCACTGGCCCAATGTCACTTTCAGAATAGAGTCCACGCTCTCTGACTTGGCATTTAAAGCTTCATGAAGCCTGTACTTACCTCTCTCATCCCATCTCTTGGCCCTGGTCTCCCCTATGTCATGTGTCTGCACATTCACCTCACCTGGGGATCTTTCAGGATTTCCAAAGCCCAGACCACACTCTCAACCAGCTGAATCCCAATCCCACGAGAGACTCAGGTGTCCTCTGGTGTCCTCAGGCAAGCCCAGGAATCTAGTTATAAGGCTTCCACCTAAGGTCTAGTCCCATCAAGTATATTAGCAAGCTATTTCTGTCACAGACCACTTCAAAATCTCTGCGGCTTACAACAAACATTAATGATCATTTTCACAGAAGTGCAGATGATGGACTGTGATTTGACTGATAAGTGCTTGTGGCAGCTCTGTTTCAAGCTTCAGGTCTACTGGTGTGGACTCCCAGCTGCACAATACATCTGGGGCTTCCACGAGTTTCTCATCCTTCCGGGAGCAGCAGCTTCCCTGGGGAAAGTTCTCAAGATGATGACAGAAGCGCTAGTACCCCTTGTTGTTGTTGTTCAATCTCTCAGTTGTGTCCAACTCTTTGCGACCCCACCCCACAGTCTGCAGAATCTCAGGCTTCCCTGTCCTTCACCGTCTCCCAGAGCTTGCTCAAACTCATGTTCATTGAATCAGAGATGCCATCTAACCATCTGTCATCCCTTTCTCCTCCTGTCTTCTATCTTTCCCAGCATCAGGGTATTTTCCAGTGAGTTGGCTCTTTGCGTCAGATGGCCAAACTATTGGAGCTTCAGCTTCGGCATCAGTCCTTCCAATGAATATTCAGGGTTGATTTCTTTTAGGATTGACTGGTTTGAACTCCTTGCAGTCCAAGTGACTCTCAGGAGTCTTCTCCAGCACCACCATTTGAAAGCATCAATTCTTCGGCGCTCAGCCTTCTTTGTGGTCCACCTCTCACATTTTTAGATGACTACTGGGAAAACCATAGCTTTGACTATATTGACCTTGGTAGGTAAAGTAATGTCTCTGCTTTTTTGTTGTTGTTATTAATTTATTTATTTTTAATTGAAGGATAATTACCGTGTTGTGGTGGTTTCTAATAAACATCAACAGGAATCAGCCATAGGTTTACCCATGTCTCCTCCCACTTGAACATCCTTCCCACCTCCCTCCCCATCCCACCACTCTAGGTTATTAATGAGCCCCAGTTTGAGTTCCCTGAGTCATATAACAAATTCCCATTGGCTATCTATTTGATATAATGTAACATATGTTTCCATGTTACTCTCTCCATACCTCCCACTATCTCCATCCTCACCCACTCCCAGTGTCCACAAGTCTGTTTTCCATGTCTGTGTCTCCACTGCTGCTCTGCAAATAGGTTCATGAGTGCCATCTTTCTAGAGTCCTTACGTATGTGTTAGTATAGGATAGGGCATGGAAGCAACCTATATGTCCATTGACAGATAAATGGATAAAGAAGCTTGGTACATATATACAATGGACTCTTACTCAGATATTAAAAGGAATATATTTGAGTCAGGCCTAATAAGGTGGGTGAACCTAGAACCTATTATACAAAGTGAAGTAAGTCAGAAAGAGAAAAGCAATTATCGTATGTCTCTGGTTTTTAATACACTATCTAATTTGTCACAGCTTTTCTTCCAAGGAGCAAATGTCTTTTAATTTCAGGGCTATAGTCACCATGTGTAGTGATTTTGGAGGCCAAGAAAATAGTCTTTCACTGTTTCCATTGTTTCCCCCATCTATTTGCTGTGAAATGATGGAACCAGATGCCATGATCTTAGTTTTTTGAATGTTGAGTTTTAAGTCAGCTTTTTCACTCTCCTCTTTCACCTTCACCAAGAAGCTCTTTAGTTCCTCTTTGCTCTCTGCCCTTGAGATCCTGGCTTTTAGCTGGCATCCTTTGCCTACCACTCACATCCCAGTGGTCAAAGGGGTCAGATGGTCAAGGCTATCATCAGTGGGACAGGGAAATAAACTGCCCACTCTCCTGCTCAGCAAGTCACATGGGTGAGGGAATGAGGAACTAAGAATACGTCAACCTACTTCACAGGGTATCTTGTGACTTTGAACCTGTTCCCTCATTTGTAGAATGGGAGTGTTGCCCTGGATATTCCATAAATGCCCACAAAAACTGCCTATCCTAGCTCTTCTCATCCATACATTTGCAAACATATGCACAACCATCTGCTTGCATCCATATACTACATTTTAACCATGACTATTATTTTTAAATGCTTTGTAATTTCCAAAATGCTTCTGTACACTCACATAGGCCATCTACTCCTCTGCACATGCACATACTTATATACAGTCCTACAAAGGCATAGATTAACATCTAGTCAAATACACATTTCCACGTGGACATATCACACACATACAAAAGCACACAGATGCACACCACATGCTTGTATGCACTCCCGCTCAGGCACGTATCCCCTCAGACATGCTTATTTCCAAACACACCTTCCCCCACACTTGTTCACCTTCACTCACAACTCACATACATTCTGTTCCTCTGTGAGCACAGCTGCTTAATCAGCATCAAGGCCTGCTGATGAGGCTGTCGCTGGCCCCCTGAGAGCGGCATTAACTCTTTGCTGCTCCCATCAAGGCTGCTGTGCCAAGTGTCTTCCATCTGGGGATCCCAGGGAACAAAGGGGCAGCAGAGGAGACAGGCGAAGCTGCTTTCTCTGCAAGTCTGGCATTTGCTAGGAGAGAATGGGCCAGGGAGGAAAAGCCAGGGAAGAGGCCAAAGAGCCTTCCAGACCTTCTGACTTTGCTTCACACTTTCTTCTCCAACCCCATCCCTCACTCCTCATGTCCAGTGTATCTTGTAAGTAGGATAGCTGAAAAATTCATCATCCAAACCAAGAGAGTGCTGAGACAGACAGAGATGTTATTAAGTACAACACTGTGGATGTGAGAGTTGGACCATAAAGAAGGCTGAGCGCCAAAGAACTGATGCTTTCAAATTGTGGTGCTGAGGAGTGCCTTGGACTGCAAGGAGAACAAACCAGTCAATCCTAAGGGAAATCAACCCTGAGTACTCATTGGAAGGACTGATGCTGAAGCTCCAATACTTTGGCCACCTGATACAAAGAGCTGACTCATTAGAAGAGACCCTGTTGCTAGGAAAGACTGAAGGCAAAAGGAGAAGTGGGTGACAGAGGATGAGATGGTTGGATAGCATCACCAATTCAATGGACATGAACTTGGGCAAACTCGAGGAGATAGTGAGGGACAGGGAGGCCTGATGGGCTGCAGTCTATGGGGTCACAAAGAGTCGGACATGACTTACCAGCTGAACAACAACAGCGCCCTGAACAATAGACCTATCTGAGAAGGTCACAAACACAGATGCATGGTACCCCTACTGAGAAGATACCAGATCTTGCTGTTTCAGCACAACTCAAGGTCAGCCCAAGTTGAAAGGAACTTTAATGTCAAATCTGCTCAGAGAGGTCTTCAAATTTGTCCCAAATGAGGAGAAAGGGGCCAACTCTTGGTGCCTCCCTGGGGGTGATGTGACCTGGCATGTCGTGGTACCCTGTAGCTGAGAACAGCCCCCCGAGAGGATCTCAGACGTGAGCCCAGCAGACACATCCAAGAGAAAGGACTTGGCCCTGAAGGGGGATGTGGGCAGTGTACCCAGCGTCCACTCCACTCTGCCTCTGGTGTCCTAGGACAGCAGCTGGGATCTGGCACCCATTTCATTGGCTCCACAGAGGTTTCTGGAATGAAACCGCTGGGGAGGGGTCTGCCCAGTTCAGGCAGGGAGGGTGGGAAGGCTGTTTGTCTGGAGCCTCAGTTCTCTGGCAGCCCAGCACGGCTATCTCTGCTGTTGCATCACCAGAACAGTCGCTCGTCTCTGACTTTGTTGTGCCCCTCGGTCCCTCTACACTACGTGATAAGGGAAAAGGAGCACTTAGGAAGCTGCTGTCTGTGAGGAGCAGATCAGATTCCTGTGATGAAACAGTGCCTGGACTTGACTTCTGGTTCGAGGCATCCTCGTGTGGAGCTTAGTCAAGGGAGCCAGCCAGCCAGAGGAGAGGCGAAAGGGGGCGCTTGGAGCATGGGCTGAGAGGTACTCTGGGCAAATCCATTATAAAGCTAAAGATCAGGATCAAAATGAGACATTTCAGACTTCCCAATAAAGGAGAGACACCTTTCGCAGGCTTTGGGATGCAACAAACCTGACTTCCCATCCCAGCTGTGCTGCCTGCCTGCTGGGGGACCTTTTACATACTCCCAAGTCACAGGCTGTGAGGATTCCATGAGGCAACATGGAAACCAACCCGGAGTAGGGAGTGGCAACTTGCTGGTCCTCTGCCAAGCCTCACTTATCACCTGCAAGGCGGTCCCACAGTCCCATTTTACAGATGAGCACGCTTGCCCTGGGGACGAGGTATACCAAATACTTGAGTACTAAGTCCTTGCTCTTTCCAGAGTTCTCTACTGGTGATTCCTGATGCAGAGCTGCTCTTTGCATCAGTAGGGTTAGAATTTAAACAATTTGTCCTCTAGCAAGTCTGTGAACTTCCTGAGGTTCAAGCTGGTTTTAGAAAAGGCAGAGGAACCAGAGATCAAATTGCCAACATCCACTGGATCATTGAAAAAGCAAGAGAGTTCCAGAAAAACATCTATTTCTGCTTTATTGACTATGCCAAAGCCTTTGACTGTGTGGGTCACAATAAACTGTGGAAGATTCTGAAAGAGATGGGAATACCAGACCACCTGACCTGCCTCTTGAGAAATCTGTATGCAGGTCAGGAAACAACAGTTAGAACTGGACATGGAACAACAGACTGGTTCCAAATACGAAAAGGAGTACGTCAAGGCTGTATATTGTCACCCTGCTTATTTAACTTCTATGCAGAGTACATCATGAGAAACACTGGACTGGAAGAAGCACAAGCTGGAATCAAGATTGCCGGGAGAAATATCAATAACCTCAGATATGCAGATGACACCACCCTTATGGCAGAAAGTGAAGAGGAACTAAAAAGCCTCTTGATGAAAGTGAAAGAGGAGAGTGAAAAAGTTGGCTTAAAGCTCAACATTCAGAAAACTAAGATCATGGCATCTGGTCCCATCACTTCATGGGAAATAGATGGGGGAAACAGTGGAAACAGTGTCAGACTTTATTTTGGGGGCTCCAGAATCACTGCAGATGGTGACTGCAGCCATGAAATTAAAAGACGCTTACTCCTTGGAAGAAAAGTTATGACCAACCTAGATAGCATATTCAAAAGCAGAGACATTACTTTGCCGACTAAGGTCCATCTAATCAAGGCTATGGTTTTTCCAGTAGTCATGTATGGATGTGAGAGTTGGACTGTGAAGAAGGCTGAGCACTGAAGAATTGATGCTTTTGAACTGTGGTGTTGGAGAAGACTCTTGAGAGTTCCCTGGACAGCAAGGAGATCCAACCAGTCCATTCTGAAGGAGATCAGCCCTGGGATTTCTTTGGAAGGAATGATGCTAAAGCTGAAACTCCAGTACCTTGGCCACCTCATGCAAAGAGTTGACTCATTGGAAAAGACCTTGATGCTGGGAGGGACTGGGGGCAGGAGGAGAAGGGGACGACAGAGGATGAGATGGCTGGATGGCATCACTGACTCAATGGACGTGAATCTGAGTGAACTTTGGAGTTGGTGATGGACAGGGAGGCCTGGCGTGCTGCAGTTCAAGGGGTCGCAAAGAGTTGGACACGACTGAGCGACTGAACTGAATTGAACTGAACTGAAGTCTTGGTATTTTATTACATTTTTATCCTATTGGGGGCAGTCATCAAAAGGAGCAAAATCCTCCCTCTTTAAAAGCCCAAGAACTTCAGTGCCAAAAAAGGATGGCTCCAGAGTTTTTTTCCCTTCATTCATACATGCATGCAGGTACACACACACACACACACACACACACACACACACGTGCACACGTGCATGTGCAAACAGCCTCAAACTTTTTTTCTGAGGGCCCTTTCGAATTGTTCTTCACAAAAGAGGGTTCATGGATATTTGGGTGGAGGAAGGGCCCTCTAATTTTCTGAGTCAGTGGAATGCTGGCTGGGATGATGATAAAGGTTACCAAGGGTTGCCGACTATAAATGTTACCAACTATAAATACAACTCCTCAAATATGGATAGCTAACTCCCATGTGCCAGGCTTCCACTAGGGAGTTCTTTGGCTATTAGGGAAAAACAAATGTAAAAACAAGAAATTACAACATGTTAGTAAAATTATAGCATGGAGTCATAGAAGCAAGTACAAAGTCCCCAGATATCTTGGAAGTGATTCTAGCTCTGTGCTGGAGGCTTAAGGAAATTTTGTACAACTGAAATACGGTACAACTAATCTGGGTTTTGGAGGATGAATAAGAGTTTGTAGAAACTATTTAATTTTAATGATTTATTTTTCTGTTTAAAGAGTAGGGAGGAGGAAGCTGAGGAAGGTGGCTTATACATACTATATACATATTATTTGTATATATGCATTTGACACTTTGTACAGATTTACATATTTTAATTTTCTTAACAGTCTTGTGAGATGGGGTTTTCACAGGGAGAAAACTGAGGATCAAAAAGGGTGGGTTGAGTCAATTACTCAGGGTCACACAGCCAGCAAGTGCTGGGGCCAGAAATTCACCGCAGTGTCTTTGGCTCCACTCCCTGGCTCTTTCCCTGCTGCTGGCTTCTGTAGCTGACAGGAGGTGGACACTAATGGAGTTTATTTGTGGAAAACTAGGCACTTTTTGAGATAGAATGATATGAGATCGTTAGAAACTGATTTAGCAAATGATCTTATTCAGAATCAACCCTACAAAATTTCCTCATTTGGAAGCTTCAAGTCTCCAAAGCCTTGTCCTACCTACCCAGTCTTCAGCCCAGCCCTGCAACTTGAGCAGGGAGGTCCCTGGTCTGGTTCATCAGGGCAGAGCCAGTCTCTCAACTCCCACTCCACTGCTCTCCATATAACACCAGGTTTGCCCGTAACTCACCCGTTTAGTATACGTGGCACCATGAGGGAGAGTTCTGAGGCCCTGGCAGATGCTGGGTACTTTCTGCACCCTTGTGAAAGATGAAATGCCTCTTAGCACAGGTTTGGCATCGAGTGTATTCCTTTGTGGGTTTCCCAGGTGGCACTAGTGGTAAAGAACCTGCCTGCCAATGCAGGAGATGTGGTTTCCATCTCTGGGTTCGGAAGACCCCCTGGATGAGGGCATGGCAACCCTCTCCAGTATTCTTGCGTGGAGAATCCCATGGATAGAGGAGCCTGGCTGGCTATAGTCTATAGGGTGGAAAAGAGTCAGACACAACTGAAGCGACTTAGCGCAGCACATATTCCTTTGTATAAAAGGGTATGGTTTGGAATTCCTGTGCTGATCATTTGCTGATTAAATGATGTGGGGTCATGTCACTTAACCCTTCAGAGTTATGTCATCTGAGAAATGGGATATAGGGATAAAGTCCTACTTCAGAAGACTTGTGTGCAAAATAATTGAGGCAGTGCTTTCATGTACAAAAAAGATGCTTTGTAGCAACTAGCTGCTCAGTAAATGTGAATTCACTTTTCCTTCCTCAGCCTTTAAAGAGGCATGGCCTGTGTCCAGGGTACACAGGGTTAACCTACTCCACAGGGACCTAGGCATCCCAACAAAATTAGGGCTTTTGTGTCCTTGTTCCCTAATTATTTATGTATTAGCATCATGGGACAGATCCTTGGCTTTCAATCTGGATTCAAAGAAGCCCTGAAGTCCTGGAAGGTGGTTCAAGGGAGGGGGACTCAGTGGTTAGGACCTCTGGCTGCACCACTACCCTCCAAGTCAACAAAAATAGTATCTCTTTGATGTGTTTTATATGTTGGGCTTCCAGGTAGAATTTCATTTTAAGAGTTATATCTAGTGTTGAAAACAGAAAATTGAAAACCTCTGCTGGAGAGTAAGAGAGAGTTTTAACATTTGAGCTTTGCATCTCAAAGCGAGTTGCTTTCTGGCTCATGTTCCTTCCCTGTTGGCCTTCTTAACAGGGAAAGCCCTGCTCCCACGTCCTCCCCTCCTCCTCCCCCACATGGAGACCAGTCTCAAGAAGAAAGATGAGCTGAGGTCTGTGCTGAGAACTGGGCTCTGATGCTCTGAGCACTTCATAAACACACAGAGGAGCTACTACCTGGGTTTCAGTTCTTGAATGAGGTTTTCTGTCCTAACCTGAGCTATGGGGTCTTGCTGGCTGATGTGGGCTAGAGATGGGGAAGGGGGAGGACATGGGGCTTAAGACAGCAAGGTGAGGGCTGAGAAAAGTGTTGAAAATGAGTAAGTGCCTGTGGGGAGAAGAACATCTTCTTCCAGGTTGCTCCTCTTCCCACCTGCCACCCAGTGAGATGAAAGACACATTGATTTGGGGGCCAGAAAGAGTTGAGTTCGAATCCCAAGTTTGCTGCTGATTAGCTGCATGACCTTGAGCAAATCCTGAACTCCTTCCAGTCTTCCTTCCTCATCTACAAAATGGGAATACTAGAGCTCTCAGAGAATTAAGTGAGTGTATGTATCTTACATGGGCCTGCTTGCGTGCATGCTAAGTCACTTCCATCATGTCTGACTCTTTGTTACCCTATGGACCATAGCCCACCAGGGTCCTCCATCCATGGGATTCTCCAGGCAAGAATACTGGAGTAGGTTGTCATGCCCTCCTCCAGGGGATCTTCCTGACCCAGGGATCAAACCCACATCTGTCTCCTGCATTGGCAAGCTGGTTTTTTACTAGTAGCACCACCTGGGAAGCTCCATCTTATGTGTACACACATATATATATTTAAAAGAATACATAAGATATTGTATGGAAGGCCATAAGTACAAGCTAGCTGCTACTGAGTAGATATCAGTCCCCTTTCCCTATCCAGCTACTGTATTTACATTTTCCAGACCATACATTGGGACACTGGGTTGTGGAAAGGATTGAATGAAATGGTGTCCATCAAATTCTTTGTGCAACTCCTGGCACACAGAAGGTGCTTTTGTTTGTTTGTTTGTTTGTTTGCTTTAAATTGGCTGCACTGGGTCTTGGTTGCAATGTGCAGGATCTCCACTGTGAAATGCAGGATCTTTTAGTTGAGCAAGGACTCTTCAGTTATGGCCCATGGGCTCCAGAGTGTGCAGGCTCTGGAATTTTGGCACAAAGGCTTAGTTGCTCCTTGGCATGTAAGATCTTAGTTTCCCAACCAGGGATTGAACCCAAGTCCCCTGCATTGCAAGGCAGATTCTTAACCACTGGACCACCAGGGAAGTCCTGATGTAGGTTCTTCAGTTGTGGCATGAGAACTTTCAGTTATGGCATGAGGGATCTAGTTCCCTGACCAGGGATCAAACCTGGGCCCCCAGCATGGGAAGCACCAAAGTATTAGCCATTGGACCAACCAGGGAAGTCCCCAGTAGGGGTTTAACAAGTGTTATCTTCTCTACATGCTCCCCTCCTTCTACACAGCCTGTTTGCAGAAGGAATCTTAGGAACAAGTCCTTGCTGTTCTTCCATTGCTGACTTTGTGTCCCCATGGGGCTCAAAGGCCCTGTGTTCACAGCATCACAGCCCTGTGCCACATAATCTGAATCTAACCCTGAGAATCAGCCTTGGACCTTGGTCCCAAGGCTCTGTGACAATTATTTGTCCTAACACCAGCCTTCATCTGGGATATGGGCCCTCTCATGATCTGGTCAGGCCTATTTCAGGCCAAGGAGTTCTGCTCCTCTCCCCAAATCCTGACCTCCCCCAACCCACCTGCCACCTGCTGTCTTGGATGTTGCCCTTGGACAGGCCCCTCAGATGAGACTATCAACTAGGCTTCCCTGTCTCTGTGTCCCACCCACCTGCTAGGTCAGCCAGAAGAGGGTAACCTCTTGTGCCAGGATTTCCCCAATGTCAGGAGCTCCCCATGTCAGCTCCGACCCAGTCACATGCCCCAACACATGACCAGCCCTCAGGTCATTCCCAGGCCAGCGCTCAACCTCTTCCTGCATTCCAGACAACCCTAGTTAGATCTGGAGATGAATGGGAGAGGGCAGGCCAGGCCAGGCCAGGGATCACATCCAGTGAAGGTCTGGATGTGAGCACACATACTGGGTACTCAAGCTTGATCAGGCCATGGAATATAAAAGCCCAGATGTGGTCCAAATCTCAGTCTGTGTGTCTTTGGACTACTCATTTTATTTCTCTGTGCCAAAGGGTTTTTCATCTGCAAGCTAGCGTTCAGAAAACACAATAACCACTTCAGGGTATTGTTGTGAGGAACAAACTAGATAATATATATGAACCCCTGTGCCCAGTGAAGAGCAAGACTTCAATAAAAGTGCGCCTTTCTCCCCGTCGCTGTGACCATGTCCTTGTACTGCAGTTGTGCTCCTGCCAGTAAGATGTGAGGCATCCCCAGGTAGGTCTCCTGTGCTTCTCCTTTTCCTCCAACTCTTCATTAATATTCTGAAGACGAAGTCAGGGAGGCAGTAACAACACACCAGGCTTAAAACTAATCAAGTTCCCCTCAGTCCAAATGAACTTTTCTCACCGATTCTCAGATCTTCTGCATCTTGTCACTGGGTGCATTTTCCCCACATAATGAAGTTTGGGCAGCCCTGACTGGTCACTGCCGGCTCCTGCCTGGTTCCGGAGCGTGACCTCCAGGCAGCCACAGCTGCTCCCAGCACTGTGGTGGCCCCCCCATCGCCTGTCTGCCTTCCCATCAGGGGGCAGTGAGACCCCAGCAGATTAACATGATGTCCCTGTAATTCTGCATCCAAGACACATGCCATTTTCCTTCAACACATTTGGAAAGGGGGCAAGTTCCACTTTGTAAGAACCGTCACTTATTTTGAACTGGAAGAAAATAATTTATTTGGTCAAAAGTTGTGTTTTTCCATCAAGGGCACATATTTCCCTTTTGTAATGGGAAGCAGGGCCTTCTGGATCCCCACATAGTCAATTTTCCAGGGTTACTCCAACGTGAGGCTTTTCTTTTTCAGTTTATTTCATGAACTAATCCAACAACTAAGAAAATAGGTTCAAAAATAATCACACAAATGCTGGTGCAAGGCAAAAAGGCAGGTGTGTTAGCACAATTCTTCCGTCTCCAGTATTTCTGAAAGAACCCTAAGAATGCCCTTCATTTGACTGGAAACCTACTCAAGTTTTTCTACCATAGAAATGAATGATTTGAAGGACTCTTTCCAAGACCTGGTCCCTGGCTTTCAACTTAGAAGCCCTGCTGGAGCTGCCAGTGCCACCTATCACCCAACTGAGAGGGTTCCCCAGTCTTGTTTTCAGAGTGCTGAACTGCCTGGCCTGGGGCCCCTAACTTGGGCACACTTCCCTGAGGCTGAGATTTTGTCAGTGGCAAACTGGAAGATTCAAGGCCTTGAATGAAGCTGCAAAATCTCAAGCCCTGGAAGATCATGCCTTCAGGGACCACCGTAGAGGGCCCCTATCCCTTCTTCCATCTCTCACGGACCATTTCCAACAGATGTTAGGTTCTTGGATCTGGAAGGAATGACCTTTAGGCCACATCTTCAAGCCTGTGGATGGTGAGCTTGTACACCATGGGAGGCCACCTCAGACGTTCAGACATTCTCAGTATGACTCCAAGAGAAGGGACAGAGGAAGGACCTCACTGAGGATCACATAATAACTATCATAAATGAACTTGAATCCAAGTTTGTATGACTTCAAATTATGCCTCTCTGCTCTGTTGCTATCTGGAAAGCAGGCTCCGTGCTGCAGGGATCCTGGCGAGTGTCTACTTTCCCCAAAGACTGAACTTGGCAGGTGACAGCCGAATTCCCTGCCATCAGCTCACTTTCCTGTGGCTTCTCCAAGAGCCAGGCATCCCACTGGGTGGCTTTAACTTCTTAAAGTCTTCCTGACACTCAAGCACTCACAAAGAAAAGCTGGTCTCCAAGCCCCACATCGGACAGACCCTATAGGAACTTTATTTCAAAGTCTCAGAGAAAATGAAAAAGCGTTTAGGCCAGGGTAGCTTCCATCCCAGAGAGGGAGCATCACTGCTCCCACCTCCCTCACAGGCTGAGAATTGCATTTGTGTTTAATAACAACTTTGATCCCTCTGCCAGAGCAGCGGTCATTGAGAAATCCTGACATAAAGAAGGTATCTGGGAGATAAAGTTCTGCAAGCGATGATTACTAGCACTTAAGTTCTCTTTTTGTTGAAAGAAGAATCCCAGAATGAACAGTGCATTGAATGATATGACAAGCAAGTACTTGATCCCTGTCCAGCTGGAGGGGGATTGTACCCATCAGCAGCTTTTTAGCTAAGGACGTCTTTATATTTCCCTTCTTTGTCTGGGCCTCTCTAGTTCCTCCTTTTACTTCATGTCAGCACTATATAGTAGGTATGCCAAGTGGTTTTGAAATTTAAATTACAGTCTCTTTTTCAGATGTTATTGGAAAGAACATGTAATTTATAACCACGTGTTAGGAGTACAGGATGTTCATGGTCCACTGCCAATTTTTCTTTTGTAAAGTTAATAAAACTTTCATAAAACACTTATACACTTGTATATTTCATGGTAAAGATTTTTTTTTATCTCATAGGCTAATGTAAAGATTTATTAAAACCATTTTTTTGTTAAGAGGAGTGTCAATAGTTTGCAGCTGAGTGTAATTTTGAATCCGTGGAAGATGACGGTCTGATGGAAAATGACAGTAACAGCTTTGTTGATTTAGCACTAAAAATAAAGGAGCCTTTCAAACGAGAGAATGCTCTAATATCCAGAGTGGGCTAGGACGCACTCAGGCCAATGGAGGCGAGCTGGAGGAGCCGGCCACCAGTACTCCAACCCCTGGCGAGAGCAGGGGAGGACCGGATGGAGCCCAGGTGGGAGGGTGAGCAGTGGCCCCCCAGGGATTAGCTGGCAGGCAGACCCTGGTTGGGGAGGGAGGGAGGAGCCAGGAGGAGCATTTAGGGCTTGCATTGACTTCTTGTGGCCGAAAACTCTGAGATCTGCCTGTCCCCACAGGTACTCCTAGCCCTTCTAGGTCTCTCTGGGACCCCATTTTTCCTGAAGGTCAAGGGCTACAGAACGTGAACTAGTTTAATCCATCCCTTCCTCCTCTCCACCCTACCTAACCCCCTTCAGCAATCCAATCTACCCCAAACACGTCCTTATCAAAAGATTATCTGAAGGAACTTCATTTAACTTTTTTCTGCCTATACACCCCAGGGACTTCCCAGGCGGCACTAGTTGTAAAGAACCTGCTTGCTAATGCAGGAAAGGGAAGAGACACAGATTCAATCCCTGGGTCGGGAAGATCCCCTAGAGAAGGGTATGGCAACCCACTCCAGTATTCTTGCCTAGAGAATCCCGTGGACCAAGGAGCCTGGAGGGCTACCATGCGTAGGATCACAAAGAATCAGACACAACTGAAGTGAAAAGCGTGATATACTCCAGGATCTTGGAAGACCCTTCTTGACTTTTTTTTTTTTTTTTTTTTGCAACTGATAAATGGGTATATTCTCTTGCAGGATTGGATAGAATAAATAGAATTTAATAATTTGGAGTAAATAGACCTCTCTGAGCTTGTTTTCTTCTCCATAAAACGCAGATGATAACTCCCATCTCCAGGTCCATTTATGAGACCATTCTGAGATTTGCAGTTTGTGAAGAGTATGGACGGACTTTGCGAACTACAGACAGTGGACATAGGAACTCTTCATCTTCCAGGCTGGACCTGTGGTCCTTTAGAAGGAACGTCAAGAGGATGGCAAACCACTGGTACAAAGACCCTCATTCTCTCAAATATTGACATGGGGTCAATTTACAAACAGATTAAAATGTTAAGAGAAAATAAAGAAGAATATAATTATTAACTGTGTGCCAAAGCCTTTCCTATAGCCTTTTCCTATCATCCTCATTTTATAGATGATGAAAGTAGAGCTCCAAAAAGTTAACCTATCAGCTTGAGACCACAAAACTAGTGAGACAAGAAGGTTTTACACTTAGGTCATTCTAACTCCTAAGTTTTTTTTTCCCCCATTCCATAATATTAGAAGGAGCTGACACTCTTGACTGGTTCCTACATGCTAAGCACCCTGTTAGGCACTCTGCAAGCATCCTCTCCTTTAATCTTCATGCCACTCCTGCAGAAACTACCCGCATCCTCATGCAAGGTGAGAATACTGACAGAGCTACACAGACCACAGGGAGCGGCCTTTGCTCATGGCTGGCCCGACCTTTAGCGTTGATTTCCCTAAAGAAGGGATGGCTGTGCTTCTGAGGAAAGGCTGCTGAGGGCGTGGGTGCCTTTGCTGAAGTCTCTAAGCTCTACCTGCTACTTCTCCCCCAGGGAGGGTTGGCCCCAAGGTCTGGCATAGGAACCGGGGCTTCAGCGCTCTCAGTCCTCCCCAGGGGGCTCTTCCCTGTTTCCCTGGCTCTGCTGTCCCCTCCAGCCCCACTCAGTTCGGGCCCCTTTCTTGTTTTATCCTACTCTCCCATCTTCTTTTCCTTGCTCCCTCTCAACTGAGCCAGCGCTTTCTGAAGCAGCATTTCTTCCTGTGACCCTCTTTGGAAGCACTAAGGCAAGCACCAGCCACATTCCTGGCTTAGGGCCACTGTTTTCTTTCTTAAAAAATGTGTCTGTAAAGCATAGTATTTTTCTGATTTGCATTATTGTGCATGTTCAGAGGAATACATCTAAGTGCAATGGGAGTTACAAAGAAACCTTAGATATCATAATAATTTTTTTCCTAGTAGGATCCCTCTCCAGCCACCTCTATCACCCTATTTATTATCCAGCTTCTATTGATCATGGAAGTTTCTGCTTTATGTCACTTCTTCAGGCCTTTCCTGACCTCTCTGACTAGAGCGGGCCATCTCTATGCACACTTCCATATCATCTTGTTTTCCCATCTCTTCTCACAAGTATTACTAAGTATTTGTCAAATTTTGTATTTGTCGTCCATCTTGTCTACTAGGCCATGCGCTCTAGGAGGAGGGGAGCTACCTGTCTTGTGATTGCTGTATCTTCAGCGCTCAACAGATGACCAGGTTAACCCTCTCTGTGACCTCACACCACTGCCAAATCTTCCTCCTCTTCCAGATAAAAGCTGTGATAGCCTCCTGCCTTTACACCAGGTCTAGTTTGTGACAGTGTCCCGTGTTACATATGCGGTGTCACAGAGTCCAGTTAGTGGGCATTCTGGTGACAGCCTTCACCTGTGTGCTTCTGAGGGGAAGATGAAAGCTCCCAGACGGCAGGAGGGGAGGGGAGGTAGCCCACAGCCAGCCTCCTTCCACATTTCAACAGCTCTGATATGTGGAGATACAGAGAGCTCTCAGCTCCTGGGAGAAAAATGTAGAAGAGAAACTGGGGCTCCAGGACAAGAAATTTCAGAGAAAGAAATAGAAGACCCCTGCACAATCTCTGTCATTGTCTTTCTGGAAAAACAAACAAATGAGCGATTGGAGCCATGGAAACCAGCAGGTGCACAGCCTGGAGAGGGGAAATGAGAGTTTGGTACGGTAGGGCCCCTCTTCATCAGACCAAGGGGAGGCTGTGGTTCAAATGAGCAAGCCATTTCCTGATGGACAGGTTCACTCCTGACTGTTACTGCTGATCTTGCTATTGTTGTTTCTAGAATGAGGCAGTGTGGTCTAGTATCAGGTCCTGCCTTGAGAGACTGAGAGGGCAAGTCTGGGTGGTAAGCACCAGTGGCTGGAACCCTGGCTATGCCCATAGCTTCCTGAGCATGCTTACAGCACAACCAGGCTGAGGCCGCTTGAGTGGGGTCAGCCAGCTCCTCCTGCAATTGCCTAGAACAAGGAGAGCCATCTAGCTTGAGGTAATTTTGCAGAGTGGTCGAAAGTTCAGGCTCTGCAGTTAGATAGACCCTCAGCTTATTAGCTTCTTCATCTTGGGGAAATTACTTGACATCTCTCTATCTTAGTTAAAATCGTAAGAGGGTTAGTTTCATGAGCATGTAACCTCTGCATCAACAAAGTGTCCCTTGCTTAGAAGGACCCTACCTTCACTTTAATGCTCTGCTCTCGCCATCCTAAAATTTTTCATTATTTTTTTTTAACAAGGTGCCTGTATCTTTATTCTGAACTAGGCTGGGCCTTGCAAATTATGTAGATGGTCCTTATTATAATTTAAATATTCATCACAAGAGTGAGAGTGAGGAACAAAGAGATAAGACAGCATACATTGAGGACTTAATATTAAGAGTCATTTTTATTACTGCCTCCTCGGTTACCAACCAAGTAGTTCATGCCTCTCCAGCTTTCTGGTAGGTGGTTGGTAAGAAAAGACATCTCTAGGCTTCAGAGATGAATAGAAGTCAGGCGGAATAAAAAACCAGAGACCTTGGTTGGCCTCTTGGCATATTTCTCCAGGAACTCCATGGGATATGAATAGGACCTGTAGGTGGCAGGCTGTGGGGAGGACACCAGGGGTCTTCAGGTGACAGGCTGCCAAAGAACAAAGTTCAAACTTTCCTCATGCCCCATTCTTAGTAACAATGCCACTGATACACCCACCAAATTGAGTGTTTCTAATGCTCTTTTGTGAGACCAGACTCTAATCTCTGCTCTCCTGTGTCTGGGAGTCAGCAACTGGTTGCACTTCCTAGCTAAGTGTGACCAAGTTAGCAAAAACAGGTGGCATAAAATTAGCCTCACTCATTCACCTGCTTGGTAAATTACAGCAGCTGCATCTCCCACCCCACCCCCACCCCCCGCCCAGGCCTCTCTGACTACCTCTGGTTCTTCTAACAAGGGCAGCCATCAGTCAGTTCAGTCGCTCAGTCATGTCCAACTCTTTGCAACCCCATGGATTACAGCATGCCAGGCTTCCCTGTCCATCACCAACTCCCAGAACTCATTCAAACTCACGTTCATCAAGTCGGTGATGCCAGCCAAACTATCTCATCCTCTGTGCTCCCCTTCTCTTCCCACCTTCAATCTTTCCCAGCATCAGGGTCTTTTCCAGTGAGTCAGTTCTTTGCATTAGGTGGCCAAAGTTTTGGAGCTTCAGCTTCAGCATCAGTCCTTCCAATGAATATTCAGGACTAATTTCCTTTAGGATTGACTGGTTTGATCTCTTTGCAGCCCAAGGATTCTCAGGACTCTTCTCCAACACTATGGTTCAAAAGCATCAATTCTTCGGCACTCAGCTTTCTTTACGGTCCAACTCTCACATCCATACATAACTATGGAGAAACGATAGCTTTGACTGTAGAGTCCTTTGTCAGCAAAGTAATGTCTCTGCTTTATAATATGCTGTCCAGGTTGGTCATAACTTTTCTTCCAAGGAACAAGTGTCTTTTAATTTCATGGCTGCAGTCACCATCTGAAGTGATTTTGGAGCCCAAGAAAATAAAGTCTGTCACTGTTTCCATTGTTTCCCCATCTATTTGCCATGAAGTGATGGGACTGGATGCCATGATCTTCGTTTTTTGAATGTTGAGTTTTAAGCCAACTTTTTCACTCTCCTCTTTCACCTTCATCAAGAGGTTCTTTAGTTCCTCTTCACTTTCTGCCATAAGGGTGGTGTCATCTGCATATCTGAGGTTATTGATATTTCTCCCTGCAATCTCGATGCCAGCTTGTACTTCATCTAGCCTGGCATTTCACATGATTTACCCTGCATGTATGTAAAATAAACAGGGTGACAATATACAACCTTGATGTACTCCTTTCCCAATTTGGAACCAGTCCATTGTCCCATGTCTGGTTCTGACTGTTGCATCTTGACCTGCAGACAGATTTCTCAGGAGGCAGGTCAGGTGGTCTGGTATTCCCATCTTTTTAAGAATTCTCCGCAGTTTATTGTGGTTCACACAGTCAAAGGCTCTAGTGTAGTCAATGAAGCAGAAGTAGATGCTTCTTTGGAATTCTTTTGCTTTTTTGATGATCCAGCGGATGTTGGCAATTTGATCTCTGGTTCCTCTGGCTTTTCTAAATCCAGCTTGAATATCTGGAAGTTCTCAGTTCATGTACTGTTGAAGCCTAGCTTGGAGAATTTGAGCATTATTTTGCTAGGGTGTGAGATGAGTGCCATTCAGTTCAGTTCAGTTCAGTCGCTCAGTTGTGTCTGACTCTTTGCGACCCCATGAATCGCAGCACGCCAGGCCTCCCTGTCCATCACCAACTCCCAGGGTTCACTCAAGACTCACATCCATCGAGTCAGTGATGCCATCCAGCCATCTCATCCTCTGTCATCCCCCTCTTCTCCTGCCCCCAATCCCTCCCAGCATCAGAGTCTTTTCCAGTGAGTCAACTCTTTGCATCAGGTGGCCAAAGTACTGGAGTTTCAGCTTTAGCATTATTCCTTCCAAAGGAATCCCAGGGCTGATCTCCTTCAGAATGGACTGGCTGGATCTCCTTGCAGTCCAAGGGACTCTCAAGAGTCTTCTCCAACATGGCCAGGGGCAATTCTTTCCTTTACTCTTCTGATCTCTTTACACCTCATTTCCTAATTTCTGTCTTAATCCAAGTACTGGAGTGCCTTTGTTCACTTGGTTCTGACATCCATCACCACTGCTCTGTCTTCTTTGTTGCGTCCTCCATAGCAGCGGTCCCTAACGTTTTTGGCACTAGGGACTGGTATCGTGGAAGACAATTTCTCTATGGACTGGGATAAGAGGGCTAGTTTCAGGATGATTCAGGTGTGTTACATTTATTGTGCACTTTATTTCTATTATTATTATATCAACTCCACCGCAGATCATCAGGCATTAGATACTGGAAGTTGGGGATCCCTGCTCTAGAGAACAGAAATCCTTTATTGAAAGGAGGCATTTTCTATTATATTGGACCCAAATTTATTCCTTTATTCATAACAGCTGGAAGCATGGCACAACCCCCACCCCTCCACCCCACCCATGCTTTTTACTCAATCATAGGTGTTCTTTAACAGATGGAGGGGCCAGGAGAATCAGGTCTCTTCTGCTGTCTGGTATCTGGGTATCTGAAAAGCCAGGGAGGCGTAGCAGGTATCTAAAGCTAGGCTTTCCAAAAGGACCTCTGAAATTCAGCCCAGTGCTTTTTCTTCATGCTGCATGATGTTGTCTCTATTGAAAGATTCTCCTTCCCCAAACACAGAGTACAACAATCCCATTGAAAGCATTGCCAATGATAAACTATGTACGGACAAATAACAAACAGTGACAAAACGGCACACACAGAGACAAGGCAGTCTGTGTCGGGGAAGAAAGAGAAAAATAAATGAAATTAACAGTGGGAGACAAAAACAGAGGAAAACCCAGCAATTAGATTAATCATAGACTTCCAGGAAATTGGCCCAAATTTCTTTAAAATCTTGTTGATTGTTATTCAGATTGAAGGGTTCCCTCAGCAAGATCAGCCAGAGCCCACCAAGCTTGCATACCAATCTGCAGCATCCTACAGGCAAGTACTCGGATCCTAGGGCTGTGTTCTGGCCACAGAGAATCTCCTGGGCAGGTGTGAGGTCCAGTTGGGGTCAAGAGTCAATATTTTTAGTCTGGGCTCTCTGGGAAACTCTATTTGGGAATTTAAACAAATCATATCACTTTCTAGACTTCAGTTTCCACTTCTGTCAAATAGACAAATTTTATCTTTCCTTCATGAGGGCCCTGGTGACTCAGACAGTAAAGAATACACCTGCAGAGCAGGAGATCTGGGTTCAATCCCTGGGTCAGGAAGATCCCCTGGAGAAGGGAATGGCAACACACTCCAGTATTCTTGCCTGGAGGATGCCATGGACAGAGGAATCAGGCGGGCTACAGTCCATGGGGTCGCAAAGAGTTGGACATGACTGAGCGACTAACACACATCCTTCATTCTTAAGTCAGTGGGTTTTGAGAGGCTGAAGAAAGAAAATAGATGTGGGATTCCTAGGTAGACCAAAAGCACTATGCAAGCATAACATAGAGCATTTTCAGAGGCAGAAAGAAAGCAGGATATTGCCCAAGATTCAAATACCTGCCCCTCCAAACACTGGGGTAGAGAAAATGCAGTGTGGGGCTAGATCAAGTGAGCTGCTACAAACATATTCCAAAGCCTTCAGATTCAGTACATCTTGACCCAAATATCCCTCCCTCTTTTATGATCTGCATTTAAAAGAAAATTGAATGACCTATCTCTGGATGTATTAATGCTTAAATCATTAGGATCTTGGCTCCAGAATGCTCCTGGGTTGCCAGAGGGACATCAGAGCTTTCAAATGCCTGGAAGTCGCCCTTCACCCAGGGTGAAATAGTCCAAGCATAAAATGGTTTAGGTTTGGTTTGAAGGATTGAATGCTTGAATTCCTCTTTGAACTGACTTCTTCAAATATGACCACTTTTTGCTCAATGTAAAAACAAAGATATTGTCTATTAGGTACTAAGCTCTGTGCTAAGTGCTCTGCATACATAATTTAATGTAATCCTTACAACAACCCCATGTGGTAAATTTTATTAATTTTCCTATTTTCAGTTCAGTTCATTCGCTCAGTTGTGTCTGATTCTTTGCAACCCCATGGACTGAAGCATGCCAGGCTTCCCTATCCATCACCAACTCCTGAAGCTTGCTCAAACTCATGTCCGAGTCGGTGATGCCATCCAACTATCTCATCCTCCATCATTCCCTTCTCCTCCCGCCTTCAATCTTTCCCAACATCAGGGTCTTTTCCAGTGAGTCAGTTCTTCCCATCAAGTGGCCAAAGTCTTGGAGTTTCAGCTTCAGCATCAGTCCTTCCAATGAATATTCAGGACTGATCTCCTTGCAGTCCAAGGGACTCTCAAGAGTCTTCTCCAACACCACAGTTCAAAGGCATCAATTCTTTGGCACTCAGCTTTCTTTATGGTCCTACTCTCACATCTATACGTGACTACTGGAAAAACCATAGCTTTGACTAGACAGGCCTTTATCGACAAAGTAATGTCTCTGCTTTTTAATATGATGTCTAGGTTTGTCATAACTTTTCTTCCAAGGAGCAAGCGTCTTTTAGTTTCATGGCTGCAGTCACCATCTGCAGTGATTCTGGAGCCCAGAAAATAAAACCTGTCACCTTCCATTGTTTCTCCATCTATTTGCCATGAAGAGATGGGACTGTATGCCCCATGATGTTCGTTTTCTGAATGTTGAGCTTTAAGCCAACTTTTTCACTCTCCTCTTTCACTTTCATCAAGAGGCTTTTAGTTCTTCTTCATTTTCTGCCATTAGGGTGGTATCATCTGCATATCTGAGGTTATTGATATTTCTCCCTGCAATCTTGATGCCAGCTTGTGCTTCATCCAGCATGGCATTTTGCACGATGTACTCTGCATATAAGTTAAATAAGGGTGACAATATACAGACTTGACGTACTCTTTTCCTTATTTGGAAACAGTCTATTGTTCCATGTCCAGTTCTAACTGTTGCTTAAGAATGTTAAAAAAAAAAAAAAATAGGACACTCTTTAAGTATTATGGAAAATTTTGACCAATTTTTGTCTTGGCTTCTGTCTTTGAATCCATGAAAAGAATAAATAATCTGATAACTGAAGAGGACCAAAATAGCCATCCAGTATTACATGTCCCAAAATATGTCTCCATTAGGTTTAGTTAAGAGTTAGCACTGGGCATCAAATCAACTTCAGAAAAAAAATAAGTAGAATTATTTATGGCAGGACTTTTCAGGGCCTTTGAAATGAATGCTCAGTACAACTCTCGAAGAAGGGATAGTTCATGGCATATTTTCCACTTATTTGGAGACAGAAGATCTTTTTCCAAAGAATCGTAATAGTCTTCAGAAAATCATTTATCATGTATCATCATATCATTTTGTAAAGCAGCAAACCATGGTTCAACCAGGAGAAGTAACTTACCCATGTCATAGTGTCTTCATGGTAGAATCAAGACAACAACCCAGATGTTCTGAGTCCAGGCCTAGGGTATGTTTCAGATTCAACTACAACAAAGGCAGGTGGAGCCAGAGGGCCAGTTGTGAGTCTTCCATAAGTTCAAGCTACAGTGGCCATACATAGCATCAGAGACACAGATCACACATCTGAGATCCAAATGGTCACAAGTACACGTTAGAAGAGAGGACATTATTTCAGTAAACTCCTTTGTGCTTGAAGGGGTTGTACTGGTTAGGGTTCTCCAGAGAAATAGGAAAAAAAGAGAGAGAGACTGGGAGATTTATTTTAAGAAATTGGCTCATGCAATTATAGAAGCTGGCAAGTTCCAAATCTCTAGGGCAGGCCAGCAGACTGGAGACCTGGGGAGGAGCTGATGTTGCAACTTGAGTCTGAAAGCAGTCCAGGGGCAGAATTTCCTTTTCCCTAGGAATCTCAGTCTGTTTTTCTCTGAAGACCTTCAACTGATTAGATGAGACCCACTCTAAGCTTGGACGGTAATCTGCTTTACTCAATGTCTGCTGTTTAAATGTTCATCTCATCTTAAAAATTACCTTCACAGAGACATCTACGTTGGTGTTTGAGCAAATATCTGGGTACCATGGTCCAGCCAAGTTGATGTGTAAAATTAGCCATCACAGGGGCCATGTACCTTCCTGCTCTTAAAATGTGGGTGATATCTTTCTACAGTATCCTCATTGACAGAATGTGAAAAGCACATGTGGAGATCACTCAGTGCTCTGGGCTTCCAGCTGTGACTGGTGTAGACTCAGAGATACTGTGGAAATGCCTTGTGTGTTTCCTCATCGGTGGATGAGGCTAGTGACAGAGGCAAAGGAGGAAGCCTGAGCTGGATATATTCAAGGATTTCACCATGATGCCCTCCCTCAATCAGAATAACTCCATTTTTGCCTATTACATATTAGACTTTCATTTAAACTGATGCTAAAATCTGTTACAAATTATCTCAATCTACATCAGTTTACTACCTCCTTCAGACACTTTCTAGCCATAGGAGCTTGTTAGAAATACAGAAGCTCGGGCCCTATCCCAGGGTAAATGAACCAAAATTTGCATTTTAAAATGATCCCTAGGTGACTTGTAAGCACTTTAAAGACTGAGGAATACAGCTTTAGACCTCGAACCGTGGGGACACAGCTCAACACAGCACCAGACACATAGTAAGCAGTCGAGAATTAGTTCTTTCCTGAATGATGGCCTGACTTACAAAACTGAGGCCCAGAGATGAGAAAGTATCATGGTCAGTAGAGTATTGGTACCAGAAATGAGATTTTCTAGTTATGTGTCTGTTGTACAGTAATATGATTCCTCCATGGAGAGCCCAAGTTATTGCTGAAAATTTCGGTCCCCAGTCTGAACATTTAAGAAATCAAGATGTTCCAATAGAAGCATCCAAGTTCTTTGTATTCATGGGAAAACTCCTCATAAGGAGTTCTGTCTGGCAAACAAAATCAATTGGCAAGAGTAAGCAGGCTCCCCTGAGAGGCTCCTTGGCATGGAAGAAAACCAAACTGTTATCTTTACCTGCAGGTACTTTCAAACTGGAATAAAAATCCCCTTCTCTGAAACCTTGGGTCCATCTGAATTGCCCTTGCTACAAGGATGGGAGAGATTCTGAGCAGATGATCCATTGAGGAGTTAATTTGCAGCTATGCTAAACTGTAGCACTGAGGCTGTCATGGGGGAAAAGGAGAAGCTAGTAGAGAAATCTTTGATCCTTAGTTCAGCCAGCTTCTTCCGGAAACTTGAATGGGAGATCAAACATGAACAGCAGTGCAGATTCTGGGCTCTGTCCAGGGCTATAGGAATCCAATACTCCAATAATCATCCAAGTTTGACAGAAATCAACCCAGGAAGCTCGCCAAGCAAAAGGCTTGACTAAGAAGAGGACAGAAGCCATGACAAATGAGGGAGAAGGAGGGTTGCAAACAGCCCTGGGCTGCCTGCCTTGTAGTACTCCTCCTGTGCCTTTCCTCCCTTACACAGCCAGTCTTTCTCACAAAACTTAAAAGAAACAAAGATGAAGTTGAATAATCGTGTGCATTTCCAGACGGGTAGTGGTTCAAAGGTCTGGTCTTGGATTTTCAGTGCTAAGGATTTACACAAGTTTAGAGCAAGGGGTGGACTTACTACTCCATGGGCTGCACCAACACTTCTGTCTAGATCACATGTGATAGTCACCATAAAGCCTCTCACATTGGTTTAGCACCTTATAGTTTACAAAGCACTTTCACACTCATCTCATTTGCCCTGTGGTAGGTAGGGTATGTGTGTGCTCAAGGGGATCTGGATTGCTTGTTGGATGCCTCTTCGTCCCATTTCACTCCAAGAATCCTGGTTATAAGTGATATGCAGGACAACTTGATCAAAGTCCAGCAAATCATCCAAGTGTGGGCACTTACAGCTACTATCAGTGCAAAGTCTCATTATAGTTACTGGAGTACAGCCAACCACACTAATATTTGGCAGAAGTATATGAGAGTTGGACCATAAAGAAGGCTGAGTGTCGAAAAATTGATGCTTTCGAATTGTGTTGCTGGAGAAGGTTCTTGAGAGTCCCTTGGACGGCAAGGAAATAAAACAAGTCAATCCTGGAGGAAATCAATCCTGAATATTCATTGGAAGGATTGATGCTGAAGCTGAAGCTCCAATACTCTGGCCACTTGATGTGAAGTGCTGACTCATTGGAAAAGACCATGATGCTGGGAAAGACTGAGGGCAGGAGGAGAAGTGGGCAACAGAGAATGAGATGGTTGGATGGCATCATTGACTCAATGGTCATGAGTTTGAACGTACTCCGGGAGAGAGTGAAGGACAGAGAAGCCTGGTGTGCTACAGTCCATGGGGTCACAAAGAGTTGGACATGACTTAGCAACTGAACAACAACAACAACATGGCAGATAGGCAGAAAAGCACCTCTCATAATGGTCTCACTGTCCAGACTGGCACCACCTTATACCTTGACACACCCAGGCCCATTGCACAGAGCAGATACTAAGTAAAAGCTGTGCCTTGGAACATTATCTGTGCTCATAGACTTGGTCCTGAATCATCCCCTTCAACCCACCTAGCTCTCAGATATCCAGGCCACCTTCTGCAATACTGATACTTCCTTTCTTTCTTCTCCCTAGCCTCTGCCCCTCTTTAAGATGTGCATTAAAACTCTCACCCCTTATTACTGTCAACCACACCCTAGCTGCCCTGCTTGAAGCTTAGTTCAAGTATCATTCTCTTCCAATTCAATCTAGCCTACAGGACATTATGCACCAAAAAAAATGTACACATCAATCTTTGGGGTAAAAGAATCCCACAAAATTGTGAGAAATCTCCATAAGCCCACAACTTGGCATGGTCTACTGCAGATCCACCCAGAAAAGAGCACCAAACTCTAAAAAGAGAAACTGACAAGACTCAAGGAGCTCTGGAGTTGTTAAATGTGGTGGGTTAGCCAGTTTACTCATCATTAGGCAAGTTGATACAATTAATACTTACGGGTAATAAATAAAACACAGTCCCTTTCCTCAAGAGGCTTCAGTTCAGTTCAGTCACTCAGTTGTGTCCAGCTCTTTGTGACTCCATGGACTGCAGCACGCCAAGCTTTCCTGTCCGTCACCAACGCCTGGAGTTTACTCAAACTCATGTCAATTGAGTTGGTGATGCCATCCAACCATCTCATCTTCTGCTGTCCCTTTCTACTCCCTCCTTCAATCTTTCCCAGCATCAGGGTCTTTTCAAATGAGTCAGTTCTTCGCATCAGGTGGCCAAAGTATTAGAGTTTCAGGTTCAGCATCAGTCCTTCCAGTGAATATTCAGGACTGATTTCCTCTAGGACAGACTGGTTTGATCTCCTTGTCGTCCAAGGGACTCTCAAGAGTCTTCTCCAACACCACAGTTCAAAAGAATCAATTCTTCAAACTTGAGGCTCAAGAAGCTTAGAGTCCATCTAGGAAGATAGACATTCAATGAGCAATTAGTCCTAAGGGATGGTAGTTATAATAGAGACTTCCCAAATCTTTTGGAGGATGTTGCAGGTAGTACTGAACAACTTCAGTAGGCACTATTCACATTAGAGGTAGCTAATGTAATCTACTGGGAGGGGAAGTTCTTAGCACTAACTCTACAGAACCTGACCATATAACGCTAGTGTTCACAACACATTATTGTATCTGGCAAAGCTCGAGACTTTTATTCTTATATGATGAGGTTACTGAGCCCAATGAGGACCTTTGATTTTCCCAAAAGCAGTATAGCTATAAGGGGCTCATAGAAAAACAGGACAGTTACAGTCTCTGAAGCATATAGTCTTTGTAGGGCAGGAATTATTGGAGAGCCCATTTGGCTTTAAAGTAGAGAAAAGTTTGCAGGCTCTGTACTCAGGATCAGAACTCCAGATCTGCTGACTGCAAGCTTCACAGTCTTGGATAACTCGACTTGTTAATCTTCAATCCTTCTTCTGTTCAAAGGGTACAGTGATACCCTTCTCATAAAGTTTCTTGTGAGGATTAAATGTAAAATGCCTGACATACCATCTGGCAGACAGTCGAAGCTTTTAAAATGTTTCTTCTTTTCTGTTTTCTTTCCCTTTTCCTCAGCTTGGTAGAGATGATAGAATTCAAGAGTTGGAAGAACATGAGACCATCTAATCCAAGTTTTCTCATTTTATAGATTTGGACTCTGCAACACACTTTGGAATTAATCTACTTATTAATCATCAGAACACTCCAAAAGTCATATTGAGCAACTATTATCTCCCTAAAATGACACCACTCTATGTGGATAAGTCTTCCTTGTCCCAATAGTTTTATCATCTATAAGGATGATAAAATTCCAATCATTAGGACTAATGAAAGGTTTAAATTAGAAAATATGGGTAAAGTAACAATTGTTGTTGTTGTGTAGTTGCTAAGTCATTTCTGACTCTTTGCAACCCCAGGGACTATAGCCAACCAGGCTCCTCTGTCCATGGGATTTCCCAGGCAAGAATACTGGAGTTGTTGTCATTTCCTTCTCCAAGGCCTCTTCTCAACCTCCAGATCAAACCTGCATCTCCTGGTTTGATGGAGGAGGGATTCTCCTCCAAGGCAGGAGGATTCTTTACTGCTGAGCCACCAAAGTAACAATAGTGCTGTTAAATTTAAGCTTGTGTAAGGGTACAGCTGCCACGAGCAAGAATGAGGTAGAGAAAACAAGAGTTTGTATGTCTTCTAGCTAGTATTTTAAAAATCCAGGTATTTTTTAGAAGTGGATGATCTAAAGTGTCGAGAATTCTTACCATCACCCTTTTGGAATAGCAAAAGAGGTCAGGGATAGGAAACCTCTCTTCTTATACCCGATGGACATCTCAGAACTGAGGAAGAGGCTACAGGCTCTCTGTCTCTCCCTGCTCAGCCCATCAGAGATAGGGTGACTTTGGGGGTGCATTCATGCATTCAAAAGGAGACAGAGCTGATGGCAGGGACTGAGTGCTCACTTTATGAAACTCTGGGGGAAAGCTTACCTTCCTGGGGCTTTATCTGAGTCCCAAGGCAAGAGCCCTCTGAGATTTTGCCTATCAACAGTTTACATTTCACTCAAACTTTTTCCAGGGAGGACTATTATTGGGATGTTCTTTGTACAGTAGACTGAAGTTATAATAATGGCAGAGGTGTCCGTTTTCATGATGGTCTGGCATCTGGTATTTACTAGGTAACTACTGCACGCCTGGCATTGTGCTAGGCATAATGTATACACACTTTCACTCATTATACTCACATCCATCAGTAAGAGAATCATTGTTTCCCTCGTTTTCCAAATGAAACTCAAAAACCTCTACTTGCACTTGGCCACACAGTCAGTAAGGAGACCTGCAATTCTGAGTCTAATTGGATCCCAGTCCTGTCTGCCTTCTCATGGACTCCTCAGCCTCAGGTCAGCTCCTGTAACTGGCTTTATAGTCCCTTGTGCTGACTGTCTGATATCAATGGATAGAAAACACAGAAACTTTAAACTTCAACATGTAAATATTATGATTATTTATTTTTTTAAGCTTTTTATTTTGTGTTGGAATATAGCTGATTAACAATATTGTGATAGTTTCAGGTGGACATCATAGGGACTCAGCCATACATACATATTTCCATTCTCCCCCAAACTCCCCTCCCATCCGGACTGGTACATACATTGAGCAGAATTCCCTGCACTGTACAGTAGGTCCTTGTTCATTATTTATTTTAAGTACAACATGTATGTGTACATGACCATCTCAAACCCCCTATCTCTTCCCTCCATTCTCCCACACCATCCCAGCAACCACGTTTATTCTCTAAGTCTGTGAGTCTGTTTCTGTTTTGTAAATAAGTTCATTTGTAAAATCGTGTCTTTTTAGATTCTGCATATAAGGGATGTCATATGATATTTCTCCTTCTCTGTATGATTTACTTCACTTAGCATGACAATCTCTAGGTTCATACATATTGCTGAAAATGGCATTATTTAATTCATTTGATTATTCAGTTCTTTTTGCACATGAAGTTTTATCCACTTGTTAAGAAATAATCCAGAACAGGAACTAGAAGCCCAGAATGAGATCTGAATTAAAATTCTGCCTTTGTCACTCACAAGCCACGTGATTGGTCAATCTGTCAAGACCTCAGCTTCCTTATCTATGGAATAGTATGCAAAATCTCAGAAGATTCTTAACATTTAAATGAGAGAAAGTCCCTGGAATATTGTGGGGCTAGAAATATGATTTCCTTCCCTCTTGCAAAAGCAGGCACTGTGGAATGAGTCTGGTTTATGTTATGGCTTTTTCACTATCTAAATATAGGAACTTAACTACCTTATAAAATGAGATAACAATAGGATTTACCTTATAGAATTGATTAAGCATGAGATAAAAAAGGGTAAATTATTAATATATGTAAAGTACTTAGAATAGCACCTGGCACCTAGTAAATTCTATACAAGAGTTAGCTATTTTTATGGTTTCTTTCTTTCTTACTTCTCTCCCTCCCTATTTTCCTCTCCTTCAGTCTACAAAAGGACAGAAGTTCTCTTCCTGACAACACAATCCATTTGGAGTGATCAATTTTTAGACCACCGATTTCCTCTCTGCATCAGAAGAGTTAAGATCCTTTCAAAACCAAATGCAGAGCCACGTGCCACTCCCTCTCCTTTATAGAGGCTAAGGCCTTGATCATTTCTTAATGTAACTACTTCAGGAAATTTGTCGCACTAATAATGTTAATATGCCTTATTTCCACACTGCTCACGCCCTGAGCTCTCAATCACTTCAAAACACAGTGATTGAAATTTTTCAAAAGTCTTTGATTTGGAAGTTGTTATGTAGAACACTAGTCAAGTATAAATATGGCAGAGTGATTTAAGGCAGTTGGAGCAATCCAAATGTTTAAGCTTGTTTCAAATAATTATCAATCTTTCTGTGCTGCGTTTTCAACACCCCCCTTCATTTGGAGGAGTGGCCCCGCTGAGGCCGGGAGCACGTTGTTGAGGCTGCTGAGTGCCTCTCTGTTCCCCACACCATGTCTCATTGTCATGATCATGCTGCTAGATCCTGAATGCCTTGTGCTGCTCCTGCTAACAGACTCAGGTCATAGAGAGAACTGGTCATTCCAGACTCAAAAGCTCATGCTACGTCTGCATCAATCCATGCAAACTCTTTCTAGGCCAGGGCTCTGGGGTTGTACAAGAAGGGGACAGTGCCCTCTGATGGCCTCATGCTGGTCAGTTCAGATGCCCACACAGAGTCTGGCCAAGCATTTGCCTCAAAATTACAGAAGGACCACATGATACTATTCTGGCCTGCAACCCCTTTGTATACCACTTCTTACCTTATCCCAGCCATGCCCCCTCCCACATTCTGCTTGGATGGTGATCAATTCTTATGGAGTTACCTCTTCTCTGCACATGGCACACCTCTGTCTTCTTGCCCTGGGACTTCCCTGGCATGAAGGTAAGAGGCAGCCATGCAGCTTGCTAGCCATAACACACACCACTGGAAGCACAGACAAGCAAATGTCCAGAGGACCACCCTCCACCAAGGCAGGAGAAACGCTGATGGACAAACACACTCTTCCTTTATGCTATTGAGTTTTCAGTTCTGAGACACATTTTCCGAGGCTCCTCCAAAGGCCTTGGTGGGATGAGAGTCAGACGCTCACCACGGTGGCCAGTTCCAGAGCACACCCACCTGTGGCCTTTCCTTCCAATGCTGTTTCCCTCCTTCAGGCCTCTCTCTAGCACTCTCTGCTGAAATAAACCACCTGCACACAACTGTCTCTGCCTCAGACTCTGTTTCCAGGGGAACTCAGGAATCACCTGTACCCAGAAGGATTAAGCCCAGAAAAATCCCAGGCCCCCCAAAAATGCACTTGGAAGGACCAGAGCACATGGATTCCTGAGAACAAAAGGAACAGAGCCAGAGACACAGCAGAAGGACAAGGTGACCCAGCTGCCTGAGCACAGAGTGACCAGAAGGCAGCGCTAGCTCAGCATCACGGGTCTGCTTGACACAAATTTTTTCAGCACCGGAAACCCAGCAGATGGTATCTCCACAGTGAAGTTAGTTCAGAGAACACTGTTACCAGGGCACAGGGGACCAGGGGCCTGAGCAGGGTAAGACCAGTACACATTGTCACTTTGAACAGTAGCTGCAGGTAGAGCAGTCGCACTCATCTAAATGGACCTAGAGTTTCCCCAGCTCAGAGGAACCAGGCCCAAGGTATGCAGCCTGGAGACAGGCCGTGTCGTCCCTACCTCTCCCTGCACCTCCACACACAGATGACCACCCTGCTATTGCTCCCGCTCTTACTCGTGGAGAACATACGACGGACAATCTGGAGCTGGGCTCAGAGGCCCTGAGTTACGACTCCACTCTACCCCTGCACTGCCTGTGTGAGGTGGGTGATTCACAGAACCGGGTGAGAAATACCAGCCTCTTTCATGAATGGAGGATAACAAAACGGGAGAGAGTGGCTATCAGCATCCTCTGTGAACTTGTAAAGTGTTATATACTTAATATTACCATTCCCTGCAAAAACAAGTATTTCATGAGCCCAACAGGAATGCAAATGTATCATCATTGTCTTATTATTATTAACTAAAGTTTGCATAGCTTAGTTGACAAAGCGGGGCTTCCCGGGTAGTACTAGTAGTAAAGTCTCTTCCTGCCAAGGCAGGAGACACAAGAGGTGTGGGTTCAGTCCCTGGGTTGGGAAAATCCCCTGAGGTAGGAAATGACAACTCACTCCAGTATTCTTGCCTGGACAATCCCACGGACAGGGGAGTCTGGTAGACTATTGTCCACGGGGTCACAGAAGAATTGGACGTGACTGAGCATTTGGGCATGTGCACACGTGCACACATGCGCGCACACACACACACACACACACACACATCTTTCAACCTATTGGGTCACTTGATCCTCTTAAGAACTCACCTGGCGAGCTGTATCATTACCCTCACTCTTGAGAGGAGGAAGTTGCAACTCTGAAGGGGACTTTCTCAACACACTCAGGCAGGGAGCTGTGGACCTGGGGCCCAAAGCTGGACTTCTGGGTCCCTATCCTTACTGTGTTTCTGCCAACATGCCAGAAAGGAGAGCTGGGCCCCATGGCTCCATGTTTTTCAGCTTTAATTGGAATAAAGCCTGGAGATAGTAATTCTGCCTAAGCACGCTGAGATGATAGTGTTCTGTCTCTGTGTTCTACGGGGCCAATCCTGGGTAGCATTCACAGCATGCTGCCTCATGGAGAAGCTTCTCAGACCTATACTTAAGTAAGAAGACATGGCAGGTCGTGTACTTCTGTGGCATTATTACATGCCCAGGGTGGTGGTAGGAGGCTGAGGAAATTTCTTTGAGCATCATTTTGGCTATTATAAAATATCATGTATAAATCAAGATGGAGTAGAGGCTAGTCAAAGAGTCAGACGGCTGCTTAGAAAGTGGTGCTGGCATGGCTATGACCTCACCGTCAGCCAACCCCACAGCTCCTCTGCCTTACCGAATGCCCAGGTGACTTGATCCTTTGAGACTTCAGACGCATTCAGGTACAAAGTCATCCTCAGAGTCCTGCAGCTGTCGAGGCTGGTGACACTGGAAGGTCAGTCCTCCCGCCGTGACCTCCATGAGTCAGTGCAATGTGATCCAAGTGACTCTGGACTTAAGGATCTGGAAGAAACCGCCTCCCGGCACACTCCCATACTTGCCATTGGGTAATGGCTGGATTTGCACGTCTCAAGGTCTTGTGGGTTGTGGTTGTGGTTTTACACTCTATTTGGGGGAGAGGCCTTTACTCTCTGCCAGGTTAAATGACTAGCAGGCATTAAAGATGGCTGTCAAGCTAATCAGAAACAGACCTCTTAGCTGATCTGCAACTGAATCCCTGAGTTCTGAAGTTCCAGCCAAGGTTAGGCAAATCCAGGCCGCACGCCTGGCCTCTTGGAGTGTTCTCCTGCACAGCATCCAGGCTGTGATTAGGTGCAGTAACATTTTCCAGAGACTTTGCCCTCAGGGAACTGATAATCTGGGAAAAGGTATAAAACAAACACACTCAGATAAATCCAATACAGGGGAATAAAAAGAAATCTTAAGACCAAGTCATATTTACTTATATCCTCAGTGTGTGGTACAAGTTGGGGATAACTGTTGCTCGGTCAATGCCTGCTGAAGGGACAAATATGCCTTCAGAACACAAAGCGCTGAAGGAGTGCACTTGCTCTAAGCCTCAGTTTCTCCTGCTGTAAAGAACGGATAGTGAGACTTGCTCTTCCTCCCTTTCTAGCATGGTTACAGTGAGAATTAAAATATGAATATTATATTGTAAGCTGCAAAGCATCATTCAGTGGTAAGTGATTTGTGCTGAAGGATGTGATCACACATCTGGCTAACAGTAACTAGGACAACGTAACAAGAAGACTCTTGAAGGTTTGGGTAGCTTCATAAACATTTGCAGCCTCTTTCCTCTGCTCCAAATCTTCACTCTCAGTAGCTCAGCCTAGACCCAGTTTATGAAGAGGTTTCATATATCTGTCCATTGGTGATGTCAGCCCTGTAGACTCATTGAGTAGGATACGAGATTTCATCTGGACTCAATGGAGGAGTGCCATGATTGATTAGTGATGTCTATCATGGACCACAGTTAGAGACGGCAGCCTGTGCAGCATTAATTTTGCCATTCTTTTCCTAGACCCTCATTTTCTCATTCAGTGCTAAAGCTTCCTCATTGGCCAATGTCTTCTGTTCTCATTCAACCCAAATCCACTCTCAATTCTGCCACCAAGGTAGTCTCCTTCTTCCAAAACATAAATCTAACTGTGATATTCCCCTACAAAAGTCATTCAAGGATTTTCTCCTTGAACCACAGAGTATAGCCAGATTCTTCAGCAAAGCCTACAAAGCCCTCAGTGACTTGGTCCCTACTCTGTTAAGTCATCCTGGCCCAACACTCCCTAACTTATCTTAGCCACACTAAGACAGCATAGCCAGCTTCCTTCGCAAACACCGCTGCCCAACTTATTGCCTACAATCTTCTTCTCATCCTTAGTCCCTAATGCATTATTATCACCTGGGTGAAGTCTTCCCTCATTTCCTTCAGTAGAATTAATCTCTCCTCCTTCATCTCTATAGCATCCTATATAGATATTTGTTACAGCATTTTCCCTATGAAAAGTATTTCTCTGCTTGCTTACCTCCCTCACTAGACTGAATTTTATAATACAGGAGACTGTGTCTTATATATACATATTTGTATTTATCCTGGGGCACTATGTCTGGGATAAAATACATATTCAGACAATATCTGAAGAATGAATAAATGAATCGTAGAATGTGCTAATTGGTCTAACATACATATAGATCTTTCTAGGGAGCTCCTTCTTCATAGATCACCATCCTTGGATCTGATTGGATCTAGGGAGAGGGCAAACCTAAGAGAACCATGCTGTAAGCTTGGTAGATGTCATCAGGAGAACTCTGAGAAATATTAGATTGGTACAAAAGTAATTGCTGTTTCAGACTGTGGATTTTAAATCATAACTAGGCTCAAGTATATCTTTATTAACCAAAATAGAATCCATACAATCAGCACAATTTTGCCAACAATAAATAAGTTTGTTAATTCCTGTAGCATAAAAGTCAGGATTTGAGGAACCCTTGGAAAGCATTTTCTGCCTCCTGCTAGTTGTGGAAGTATTTTCCTGCCCCCCCCCCAAAAAAAAAAATTGTCAGAAGAGATGCTTGGGGAAGTAGTAGTCGGTTGGCTGGCAAGAGAGGTCAGGTGAAAGTGGTAGATGAGGCCAAAACTTTGTAGCCCAAATTTTGAAGCATTGGTTGTACAATGTGTGGTTGGGTGCTGTCATGGTGAAAAATTGGGCCCTTTCTATAGACCAGTTCCTGCTGTAGGTGTGGCAATTTTTTGTGCATCTCATCAATTTGCTGAACATGCTTCTCAGATGTAATGGTTTCACCAGGATTCAGATGGATCAGATCCACAGCAGACCATCAGATAGTGATGATGCCTTTTTTGGAGCAAATTTGGCTTTGGGAAGTGCGTTGGAGCTTCTTCTTGGTCCAACCACTGGCTGGTCATTGTTGATTGTCACATAAAATCCACTTTTCATCATGTCACAATCTGATCAAGAATGGTTTGCTGTTGTTGCATAGAATAAGAAAAGACAACACTTCAAAATGAAGATTGTTTTAAAAGTTTAGATCAGCTCATGAGACACCCACTTATCAAGGTTTTTCACCTTTCCAATTTGCTTCAAATGCTAATAACCATAGAATGGTTGACATTGAGTTCTTTGGCAACTTCTTGTGTAGTAGTAAGAGGATCAGCTTCAATAATTGCTCTCAATTTTCATTGTCAACTTCCAATGGCTGGCCACTATGCTCCTCATCTTTAAGGCTCTCATCTCCTTTGCAAAACTTCTTGAACTGCCACCGCACTATATGTTCATTATCAGTTCCTGGCCAAATGCGTTGTTAATGTTATGAGTTGTCTCCAATGCTTTATGACCTACTTTGCACTTGAATTAAAAAAAAAATCACTCAAATTTGCTTTTTGTCTAACATCATTTCTATAGTCTAAAATAAATATAAAATAAACAGAAGGCCATAAGTCATTAGCAAGAAGAAACATAGAGTAAGAAATGTACACTAAAATGATGCATAATATAATCAAATTTAAGAATATATTCCAATATCAAATAGCAAAGTTCAACAATGCAAAAGTGCAATTACTTTTGTACCAATTTAATAGGATTTTTTAAGGTACTCCCTAAAAGTTTTTGACCACTTTGTATCTAGTTCACCATCTTTAGACTGACATCTAAATTTTATATCACGTATTTAAATATATTTATTTCTTCATAGAAGATAAAATATTAAATGGTTTATTAAATACACCAAAATGAAGATAAACTAATTTAAATAAATACTTTTTTAAATCTAGCATATAACCTCCAGAGAGCAGGGGAATTTTTTGCCTGTTTTTTTCACTGATGTGTACCCAGTATGCAAAAATTACTTAATCGGTGTTTATTGAATAAATGTTGTTGTTGTTCAGTCACTCATTTGTGTCCACTTCTTTGTGACCCCATGAACTGCAGCATACCAGGATTCCTTGTCTTTCACTATCTCACAAAGTGTGCTCAAACTCATGTCCATTGAGTCAGTGATGCCATCCAATCATCTTATCCTCTGTCATCCTCTTCTCTTCCTGCCTTCAATCTTTCTCAGCATCAGTGTCTTTTCCAATTAGTCAGCTGTTTGCATCAGGTGGCCAAAGTATTGGAACTTCAGCTTCAGCATCAGTCCTTCCAATGAATATTCAGGGTTGATTTCCTTTAGGATTGACTGGTTTGATCTCGTTGCAGTCCAGGTGACTCTCAAGAGTCTTCTCCAGCATCACAGTTGAAAGCATCAATTCTTCAGAGCTCAGCCTTCTTTATAGTCCAGCTCTCACATCTTTACATGACTACTGGGAAAACCATAGCTTTGACTATAAGGACCTTTATCAGCAAAACAATATCTCTGCCTTTTAATACGCTGTCTAGGTTGGTTATAGCTTTTCTTCCAAGGAGCAAATGTCCTTTTAGTCCATGGCTACAGTCACTATCTGATGTGATTTTGAAGCCCAAGAAAATAAAGTCTGTCACTGTTTCCATTGTTTCCCCATCTATTTGCCATGAAGTGATGGGACCGGATGCCATGATCTTTGTTTGTTCAATGTTGAGTTTAAAGCCAACTTTTTCACTCTCCTCTTTCACCTTCATCAAGAGGCTCTTTAGTTCCTCTTCATTTTCTACCATAAGATTGGTATCATTTGTATATCTGAGGTTATTGATATTTCTCCCAGAAATCTTGATTCCAGCTTGTGCTTCATCTAGCCTGGCATTTCATATGATGTATTCTGCGTATAAGTTAAATAAGCAGCATGACAATATACAGCCTTGATGTACTCCTTTCCCAATTTTGAACCAGTCCTTTGTTCCACATCTGGTTCTAACTTTGCTTCTTGATCTGCATACAGGTTTTGCAGAAGGCAAGTAAGATGGTCTGGTATTCCCCTCTCTTAAAGAATTTTCCACAGTTTGTTGTGATCCACACAGTCAAAGGCTTTAGCATAGTTAATGAAGCAGAAATATTTTCCTGGAATTCTCTTGCTTTTTATATGATCCAACGGATGTTGGCAATTAGATCTCTGGTTCTTCTGCCTTTTCTAAATCTAGCTTATACATCTGAAAGCTTTTAGTTCATGTTATGTTGAGGCCTAGCTTGGAGGATTTTGAGCATGACCTTGCTAGCATGTGAAATGAGTTCAGTTGTGTGGTAGTTTGAACATTCTTTGGCACTGCCCTTCTTTGGTTATGGAATGAAAACTGATCTATTCCAGTCCTGTGGCCACTGATGAGTTTTTCAAATTTGCTGGCATATGGAGCACAGCACTTTAATGGCATCATTTTTTAGGATTTGAAATAGCTCAACTGGAATTCCATCACATCCACTTCCTTTGTTTGTAGTGAGGCTTCCTAAGGCCCACTAGACTTCACACTCCAGGATGTCTGACTCTAGTTGAGTGATGACACCATCATGTTTATCCAGGTCTTTAAGATCTTTTTGTGTAGTTCTTCTGTGTATGATTTTTTCCCTTGGTATCTCTAATTTTCTTGAAGAGATCTCTAGTCTTTCCCATTCTGTTGTTTTCCTCGATTTCTTTGCACTGATCGCTGAAGAAGGCTTTCTGATCTCTTCTTACTATTCTTTGGAACTCTGCATTCAGATGCTTATATCTTTCCTTTTCTCCTTTGCTTTTCACCTCTCTTCTTTTTGCAGCTATTTGTAAGGCCTCCCCAGACAGCCATTTTGCTTTTTTGCATTTCTTTTCCATGGGGATGGTCTTGATCCCTGTCTCCTGTACAATGTCACGAACCTCATTCCATAGTTCATCAGGCACTCTATCTATCAGATCTAGGCCCTTAAATCTATTTCTCACTTCCACTGTATAATCATAAGGGATTTGATTTAGGTCATACCTGAATGGTCTAGCAGTTTTCCCTACTTTCTTCAATTTGAGTCTGAATTTGGTAATAAAGAGTTCATGATCTAAGCCACAGTCAGCTCCTGGTCTTGTTTTTGTTGACTGTATAGAGCTTCTCCATTAGAGATACCAAGGGAACATTTCATGCAAAGATGGGCTCGATAAAGGACAGAAATGGTCTGGACCTAACAGAAGCAGAATATATTAAGAAGAGGTGGCAAGAATACACAGAAGAACTGTATAAAAAAGATCTTCACGACCCAGATAATCATGATGATGTGATCACTAATCTAGAGCCAGACATCTTGGAATGTGAAGTCAAGTGGGCCTTAGAAAGCATCACTACGAACAAAGCTAGTGGAGGTGATGGAATTCCAGTGGAGCTCTTTCAAATCCTGAAAGATGATGCTGTGAAAGTGCTGCACTCAATATGCCAGCAAATTTGGAAAACTCAGCAGTGGCCACAGGACTGGAAAAGGTCAGTTTTCATTCCAATTCCAAAGAAGGACAATGCAAAAGAATGCTCAAACTATTGTACAATTGCACTCATCTCACATGCTAGTAAAGTAATGCTGAAAATTCTCCAAGCCATGCTTCAGCAATACGTGTACCGTGAACTCCCTGATGTTCAAGCTGGTTTTAGAAAAGGCAGAGGAACCAGAGATCAAATTGCCAACATCCCCTGGATCATGGAAAAAGCAAGAGAGTTCCAGAAAAACATCTATTTCTGCTTTATTGACTATGCCAAAGCCTTTGACTGTGAGGATCACAATAAACTGGAAAATTCTGAAAGAGAGGGGAATACCAGACCACCTGACCTGCCTCTTGAGAAATCTGTATGCAGGTCAGGAAGCAACAGTTAGAACTGGACATGGAACAACAGACTGGTTCAAAATAGGAAAAGGAGTGCGTCAAGGCTGTATATTGTCACCCTGCTTATTTAACTTCTATGCAGAGTACATCATGAGAAACGCTGGACTGGAAGAAACACAAGCTGGAATCAAGATTGCTGGGAGAAATATCAATAACCTCAGATATGCAGATGACACCACCCTTATGGCAGAAAGTGAAGAGGAACTAAAAAGCCTCTTGATGAAAGTGAAAGAGGAGAGTGAAAAAGTTGGCTTAAAGCTCAACATTCAGAAAACTAAGGTCATGGCATGTGGTCCCATTACTTCATGGGAAATAGATGGGGAAACAGTGGAAACGGTGTCAGACTTTAGTTTTGGGGGCTCCAAAATCACTGCCGATGGTGACTGCAGCCATGAAATTAAAAGACACTTACTCCTTGGAAGAAAAGTTATGACCAACCTAGACAGTATATTCAAAAGCAGAGACATTACTTTGCTGACTAAGGTCCCTCTAGTCAAGGCTATGTTTTTTCCTGTGGTCATGTATGGATGTGAGAGTTGGACTGTGAAGAAGGCTGAGAGCCAAAGAACTGATGCTTTTGAACTGTGGTGTTGGAGAAGACTCTTGAGAGTCCCTTGGACAGCAAGGAGATCCAACCAGTCCATTCTGAAGGAGATCAACCCTGGGATTTCTTTGGAAGGAATGATGCTGAAGCTGAAACTCCAGTACTTTGGCCACCTCATGAGAAGAATTGACTCATTGGAAAAGATTCTGATGCTGGGAGGGATTGGGGACAGGAGGAGAAGGGGACGACAGAGGATGAGATGGCTGGATGGCATGATGGACTCTATGAACGTGAGTCTGAGTGAACTTCGGGAGATGGTGATGGCCAGGGAGCCCTGGCAGGCTGTGATTCATGGGGTTGCAAAGAGTCGGACACGACTGAGTGACTGAACTGAACTGAACTCTGTGTATGATTGCCACATATTTTTAATATCTTCTGCTTCTGTTAGGTCCATACCATATCTGTCCTTTATTGTACCCATCTTTGCATGAAATATTCCCTTGGTATCTCTAATATTCTTGAAGAGCTCTCTAGTCTTTTCCATTCTATTGTTTACCTCTATTCCTTTACATTGTTCACTTAGGAAGGCTTTCTTATCTCTCCTTGCTCTTCTTTGGAACTCTGTATTCAAATGGGTATATCTTTCCTTTTCTCCTTTGCCTTTTGCTTCTCTTCTTTTCTCAGCTATTTGTAAGCCCTCTTCAACAACCATTTTGCCTTTTTGCATTTCTTTTTCTTGGGGATGGTTTTGATCACTGCCTCCAGCACAATGTTAAGAAACTCCATCCATAGTTCTTCAGCACTCTATCAGATCTAATCCCTTGAATCTATTTGTCACTTCCACTGTATAATCATAAAGAATTTTATTTAGGTCATACCTGAATGGCTTAGTTGTTTCAATATCACAGTAGTCCAAGTCTATGCCCCTAACCACTAATGGCAAAGAAGGTGAAGTTGAATGGTTCTATGAAGACCTCCAAGACCTTCTAGAAATGACATAAGAAGAAAAAAAAAAAAGATGTCCTTTTCATCATAGGGGACTGGAATGCAGAAGTAGGAAGTCGAGAGATACCTGGAGTAACAGGCAAGTTTGGCTTTGGAGTACAAAATGAAGCAAGCAAAGGTTAACAGAGTTTTGCCAGGAGAATGTATTGGTCATAGCAAACACCCTCTTCCAAGAACCCAAGAGATAACTCTATACATGGACATCACCAGATGGTCAGTACTGAAATCAGATTGATTATAATCTTGGCAGCCAAAGATGGATGAGCTCTATACAGTCAGCAAAAACAAGACTGGGAGCTGACTGTGGCTCAGATCATGAACTCCTTAGTGCAAACTTCAGACTTAAATTGAAGAAAGTTGACTAGAAGGCACACCAAATCTGATAGCAGACAGATTTATCCATGGGCATTATCTCATCTAAAAAAAATGTGGTATCCTTACAATATTCCAATTACATTTTTTAAAATAATTAAACAACAGTATTCTAAATTCAATGCATCTCAGACTTAATGCTGAGATTTTAATGCTAAATTTTCCACTTAAGAGAACTGTGATCAAGACAGGAGAAGATTAAAAGCCCTATAAAAGAAAAGATTCCTGATCCTTTGGTACTTTCTTTTAAAAAATTAAAACTTTTATTAAGAAATCCTTAGGCATGTAGGGCTGCCTCTCTGATCAAGGCCTGCTTCTGCACCCATATCACTTGTCCCATCTACCTGTCAAAAAGTTGTGGCGATCTGGAGCAGGACTGCAAATGCCAGCGACGTCTCTGAAATACCCCAGGGTGACTATTTTCCTGCTCTCTGGATGCCACCTTCTGCTCAACTGGGATTTTTCCTAGTGCCCACTCTACTCTCGATGGTCAGCCAGTTCCAGGTCTTGCAAAAGGCAAAACTTTTCTGCCAACATGAGCAGACATCTGAGTGGTAGCTGGTGTCAAATGCCCTCTGAGCATAAGCAGTTTCTTCTCACTACCCTCTGACATTTCTGATGCGCTCAGTGTCTTTAGTCTGGTCTACTTTTTCCTCTCTACGTGAGTTTCTGAACTTGGGGAGCTATAGCTGGAATCTTTTTAAAAATTAATTTATTTTACTTGGAGGATAGTTACTTTACAATATTGTGATGGTTTTTGCTGTATATCAATATGAATCGGCCGTAGGTACACGTGTCCCCTCCAGCCTGAATCCCCTCCTCCCTCCCTCCCTAGCTGGAATCTCTCTGAGTGGTTCTATTTCTGCCCCCAAACTAGACAACAACATACTTCCAGCTTCTGTCCTATTCACATTCCAGTGCAGATCCTTGAGCTCCAAAGTTTCCTTCACACTCCCCTTTCCTAATCTTAACTCAGACTCCAGCCTTGGTCCATTTTCTGCCTACCCTTCCCCAGAGCCAGGGTCACAGGAAGATAACAGAAGTCACCTGTACCAGGCATCCTGCCAGCCTGCTCTAGTGTTGTTACAGGGGAGATACGGCCAGCCAATTCTGTCTTTTTCCCCTGCTTACAGCCCATCTTGCTAGGCAACGAGTCAGACTAAGACCCAAAGACCCTGTTACAGCTTTGCCCTGAAATGGAGGGAAATGGGACTGAGAATGAGCTCTGACCAAATAAAAAACATATTTTTGATCATGCCTTTTTTTTTTTTTTTTTGAGACACACCATAACTCATCTGCCTGAAAGAAAGTGGTGATACTCTAGTGTCTGTTTGATAAGCTCATCAGACAAGCCCCACAGATCATGGGAACCAAGAGAAAACGGCACTGAGAGGTTACATGAGTGTCGGGCACATTCCAGGACAGAACAAGTGTTATTGTGGGATGACACAGTCCAGAGCTCAAAGCAGATGCTAGCTTGTCCTGTTCTCAGAGGAAAGGCCAGTTGAAAATGGAGCTCTGAGACAGGGTCAAAAGCAGCGATGCTCTTTCTGGCTGGTAGCCCTCATCCAAGCCTTTTCTCCATAGAATATCAATGGGAAAAAGACAGAACCCAGAAAAATCTGTGTGACTGTCTCTAGAATTAATTGTGATTGATATTAGTCCAAGGGAGTGAACAAATTCAGAACAGGGAGAGCGATGTCTGATCCTAAGACTGAGCAGGATATTTTCCAAAGTTGCTTTCTGTTCCATTAAAGTCTCATCAGCACAAACATTGGGGGAGATTTAAGACACTCACCCTGGTAGCATTTGCAAAAGCAGATATCTGGGTGAGCAAGAGTATGTCCACTTAGATGTTGTCCACTGGATGGAAATAGTAGCAGGAATAGGGCGAACAGAATCCTCAGAGTTAATAAGATCTGTTGTTTTGTTGTTTCATCGTTCAGTCATGTCCGACTCTTTTGCAACCCCATGGATTGTAGCCTGCCAGACTCCTCTGTCCATGGGATTTTCCAGGCAAGAATACTGGTGCGGATTGCTATTTCCTTCTCCAGCGAATCTTTCCAAGCCAGTGATCAAACCCATTTCTCCATCATTGCAGGCAGATTCTTTACCATTGAGCCACTAGGGAAGCCCAATGAGAACCTTGGAAATCATTAAATCTTGATTTTGGAGAGAAAGAAAGTGGGGCTTGGGGAAGAACAAGGGCATACCTTGTTCAAGTCAAAGGTGGGGTGGGAAGGTGAGCCAGCACACGCACTTAGGTCTGTGGATGCCCAACCCCAGCCTCTTCCCTTTGCACTGAGCCTTGAAGGACAGTCTAGGAACTGGCAAGGATGCTGCTTCCCTTTTTGCGGCTCTGGGCCAGATCCTAAATGCACTTCTCAGGGAAGTCTCCAGCAGGTTGTCAAGTGTTCCTGCCAGTGCTGAGCTGGCCAAGGAGGGTGGGGAGCAGGCTTAGAAATCCTGAGCACTGAAAGGTGGCCTGTAATTGTAAAATTCCATTTCCTTTCAATTAGCACTTGATTGCATTTGATGAGCTGCAACATTGTTTCCTCCGTGTAGATTAGGAGTCAGAGCAGTCAATGAGCTGTGAAATTCTCTCCCTGCTGAAACAATAGACAGTGATTAAAGCGCAGCTAATCCGATCATTATAGCGGGAGCCCACTGATCATTAGCTGCTAACCAGATCCCAGAGAGCAGCTCCTGCCTGGCCAAGGCAGGCGGGATGTAGCAGGTAAATGCTACTATACGCTGGCCTCCTGCCTCTCCCATGCCCAGAAGTCCTCGGTGGACCCAAGGGCTGGGGTGAAAACCAGCATGCCCCTGTGGAGGCGGGGAATGAGCCTGCCAAGGATAGCTTGATGTCAGGGAGAGAGTTAGGATTTTGAAGGCAGATGTAACAGATCTGGGATTAAATCCCAGCATCCACTTCCCCTTAGTTTGTCCTTTAACCTCTGCGTCTCAGTGAAATGATTTACCCGAAGTCCTTAATAATAAACTTCCTTGTGTGGTTGTTCTGAAGATTAATGTCACAGCCCAGGTAAGATCCCTGGCAAAATGCTAAAAGTCAGTAATAACACTAACTAACACCTCAAGTGTTTGCTACGTGCCCAGCACTGTTTTGAGGGCTTTATGTGGCTTAACTTGTCTAATCCCCATAACAGCCCTGATAAAGTGATGCTATTATCATCCCGTTTTTCCCACAAGGAACACAGAAGTTCACTAACATGCTTGAAATCACTTATGGCTATAAGTGACAGAGCTAGGCTTTGAACCAAGCGGGCCAGATCAGAGGCCATGCTATGAATCACACTCCACTTTGTTGCTTCTCAGAAAATGTTAAAACTCATTGTCTCCCTTTGCTGGGCCTGTAGTCTTCAAACTTGACTATGTAGATTAAGTGAAAGAGTCATAAACACTCACGTCATGAGGTCCAAGCCCCAGAGATTCCAATTCAGTAGGTTAGAGATAAAACTCAGAACCTGGATGTTAATTAGCACCATATGTGATGCTGGTCCAGGACCTACCTGGAGAAACGCTCTAAGTTCTGGGGAGCAGAGATGTGGCTGCCCAGGGCCTGCATCTCACCCAGGCTAGTGCCCCATGATTGATGAGGAAAGCCACGGTTGTACTTAAAGAGAACACAAGGAGGGGAAAGTGAGGCTTGGTGCCACAAATGTTAGAATTTGCATTTGTTCCTTCCCCCACAGGGGTGGCCATAAAATCATCCATAGCAGGACACTTCTGACAGCAAAAGGGGGAATAATTATGTTTTCCAAGATAACAAGCATGTTATCACCGATTCAATGGACATGAACTTGGGCAAACTTGGGAAGATGGTGAGGGACAGGGAGACCTGGAATGCTGCAGTCCATGGGGTCGAAAAGAGTCGGACATGACTTAGCGACTGAACAACAACAAGAAGCCCAAACTGGAGCTGTCTCAAGTGCTGGCCTGCTTTTCTTTCTTGGTTCTCATCTCCAACTCTGAGGTCTGCTGTGACAAGCACCTACAGCACATGACCAACCTGAGCTCAGACAAGCAGGAAAAACAGAGTTAATCTCCCCAAAGCAGTATCAGCCAATAACGGATGAGGAATCTGTTAGTAACCACTTGCGCCCCTGCGCAAGTGATGGAATAATCACTCTGAAAATGTTCTCCTCTGTAGCCCAGAATTCCCTAGCAGGGCTGATCTCCAGTGGTCCGCCATAATAAATAAAGTTTAACAACGCGTGTTGTCTTCTTTCTATTCTATCTTTCCCATCTTTGCTGATCATTTCCTGGAATCCCCTCCCAATTGAATTACTTATTTCCATGTCCTTCCCGAGGGTTTTTTTTTTCTGTATTTAGAACAGTCATCCTACCACTACCTGTGCAACTCTTGGCAAGGGATTGCATTTTAGTTTCCTTAAGAATAAGATAAAAGTAACAGTAGTGAACACATGTACAGCATAGGACACAGAAAGCACTCGATAAATATACAATTTTATTATAATTATTGTAAATAGTGAGGATTTTGGCCTTTGCTCTGATTCACCTCAAGAATCATCTTTTCTCTCCAGGCTGCTGTTGCCTCTGTCTTTCTGGATTGTTGCAATATGCTCGCATGTGGACATCAGCTTCTCTCACATTCAATGTGGCCCCTGGACTACGGCCAGGGAGCTGTCCCCTCATTTTGTCACTACCTGCTATATTTCAAGCAGAGTGCTAGACTGCAGGAAAGTGTAATATATTGCTTTTAAATCTGTTTTGAGAAATGTCTCAGAATGGCCACTTCTAAGGGAAAACAGCATTTATTTACCACATGCAGAAACCTAGCACTTAGATTAAAGATCAGCACATTTCTAAAGTCTCAACTTGATCACCACTCCTTTTCTCAGATACTTTGTTGCTACTGAATGAAGTCCAAATGTAGCTTTCAAAGTCACATCTTAACCTCTTAGCTGCCCAATAGGTCTGCTGATACTGCTTCTGCTCAGAAGCCTCTCCCCACCGGGAAAATACCACTTTCTCTCCCCTCTGCTAAACGCCCTACCTACCTCCTACTCTCCCTTCAAATGAAACGAATGTGAGGTACAATCACCTACTCCTTTTAATTTTTTTGCCAAGCACAGTTGAACAGCTGATTTCAGACATTTCTACCTATGGTTTCCTCCTTAAAGCTAATTAGTTTCTTTTCAAGTAATTGCAAATAGTACATTTTCCAGGCCCTTGGAGTCAAGGCTGACAACTAGCTGCTTGGAGTGGGCTCTTATCAATAGCTCACGGAAATTAGACGTGCAAACATCACACTGGGGTCCCAGGGTTGCTCTAAATTGTTTGGAATAAATAGCTCGTGGAAGTCCCAGGGCTCTTTCATGAATACCATGAGAGCGTTGGGATGTTGTGGGCAATGCGGTAGACAGAAGCTTCCTTCAGCATCAACAGAGATCAGCTCCCCACACATGAGATTTACTGTGTCCCAGGCACTATGTCTGCTGATGAGTGTGGTCCAGAAGGCAGGGGCTGGGGTGAGGGCAGAGGAAGAGAAGAGATTGGGAAGGTTTAAAGAGGTAGAAGAAGAGTTGCCCGGAGGGGGATGGACAGGCTTCATGGAATAATACTAATCTCCCTCACCCATGAGCCCAGTTCACCATTGTCCAGGAACCAAAAATAAGTTTGTGCTTGTAAAGTTCTAGTTCAGTCTTTGGGACCTGACAAATGCTCGTTCTCAGATCTGCTGTTTTCCATCACATCTGCAGTTATATTTTGAGGAGGTTTCTTTTATTCTTCTTTCCATTCAAGGTTAATATTGTTCTTTTGGACCTTGGGTGAAGAGGGTGGAGTTACTCAGACTCTCGATTCATAGCACACAGGCTCTCATCATCAGTCCATACAAGTCCCTTTCTCCTTGGATTAGTTTTCCTAATGATGTTGTAACATATAGCCATGGACTTAGCAGCTTAAAACAACACAAATGTGGTATTTTACAGTTCTAGAGACCGGAAATCAGATTTCGAGCTCCATGAGATAAGATGAAAGTCTTGGCAGGGTGCATTCCCTTATGGGGGCTTCCCGGGTGGTGCTAGTGGTAAAGAACCTGCCTGCCAGTGCAGGAGATATAAGAGAAACAGGTTCAGTCCCTGGGTTGGGAAGATCCCCTGGAGGAAGGCATAGCAACCCCCTCTAGTATTCTTGCCTGGAGAATCCCATGGACCAAGGAGCCTAGTGGGCTACAGTCCATAGGGTTGCAAAGAGTCAGACATAACGGAAGCAACTTAGCACAGCACATTTCCTTCTGGAGGCTCTAGGAGGGAAGCTGTGTCCTTGCCCTTTCCTGCTTCAAGAGGCTCCCCACTTCCCTTAGCTCATGGTCCCCTCTCTCCATCTTTAAAGCCAACACCTTCAGACCTGGTCCTTCTTACTCTGTCAAATAGTCACATCACCCTCTGGTTCTTCTACCTTTGTTGGCCTGTTCAGATAATCCAAGATAATCTCCCTGTCTATTGATTAGAAACACTAATTACATCTGCAACCTTAATTCCCCCTTGCCATGCAATAAAACAGACTCACAAGTTCTGGGGATTAGGGTGTGGCTGTCTTTGAAGGTGGAGTGGGGGGCATATTCTGTTTGCATAATTCCCAGTCCTAGCCTGTTTCTTGTCTTTGTCAGCATCTATGTTAATGTATTTGATATGTGCCCTGAAATGTGCATGCTTCCTTTTAAGTGGGCCATTAGTGTGTGTGTTTTAAATTGGCACATATGGTACTTTTTGTGTTCTACCTATGGTATTGTTCTTACGTTTTTCACTTGACGCTATGTTTTTAAGGTCTTTCACATTGTTCTAGACACCCTGAGTTTGATGCTACTAACAACTGGCTTTCTAGTCCATAGTTTGCATCTATTTCATGTTATTACCCACTCCTCTACTGATGGACTCCTAGCCTGCCTTTACTCCACTCTAAACAACATGACAGACATCCTTGTTCAGTTTTTTGTGGACCTATACAAGAATTTCTCTGGAACACATGCTAGGACTAGGATTTCTGGGTCACAGGATATACATCCCTCTTTACCAGCTAAAATTCAATTGCTGTCTTGGGGCTACTTTAGCTATACCAGCTAGTTCAGCTGTTAACCCTCTCTTTACCATGACGGTGATACAGTGTCTTCCCATGTCAAACCTCTTGCCCAGGAGCAGAGCTGAGAGTCCATTTCTTCAATGTGTATTTTTGTTTCCTACACAGGTTTGGGGTCACTAAACTGACTTTCCTCCAGCAACATTTGTGTCCGCAACTACTCCTGCTTGTGGGAAGCACTGTGCTAGCCTCTGGGCTCCATTAGTAAGGGCTGCTCTCTGGTTCTGCAAGTTCAGAGTTGTATTTCCATCCCTTCTCCTTCATCTTCTTGCCTCTGGATTCTAGTTTCATTAATTCAACAAATATTTGTTGGGCACCTACTGGCCCCACTCCCCACTCTAGATACTGAGGATGTGAACAGAAATATTAAGAAGCTTACATTCTGGTGTTTCATCAACTCAGTCTCAAAACCTTAGCCTACATTCACTCACTTCTCCTCCAAACCCGAGCAGTCTAGCCACCATCATTTCTTACCTAGACAGTTGCATTCCTCTGCTATTTGATCTACCTGTTTATATTCTTGATCCAGCTAGTCCTTATTCTAAATAGTAGCCAGAAACAATTTGAAAATAGAGATGAACCCATCATTCTTCCATATCTGTCTACATTCCATCACTTATAGAATAAAACCCATATCCCTTGCCTAGTTGACAAAGCTCCATGAGAGCTGGCTTCTGCCTGTCTCATGACCTCATCCATGTCCCTCTTTTCTTTATTCACCATTTTTTAACCACTTTATTCTTTCTTTTTTTTGGAACAAGTCAAGCTTGTTTCTGCCTCTTGGCCTTTGTCCTAGCTGTTCCCTCTGCCTTGAATGCTCTTCCCTCTGAGCCGTGTATGGCTGGTTGCTTCCCATCATGTGCATTTTAGTCCTGTTTTTATCCTATGGATAGTATTTATTTACACCATTTATTTATTTAATTGTGGTTTTCTTGCCTGTCTTACCCTGTAGAGTCTGAATTTCATAAGCCTGCCTTTATCTGTCCTGTCTACTGCCTTATTAGCGCTTAGTATACTGCCTGGCACCAAGTAGATACTCAACAACACCAACAAACTCTTTTCAAGAATGACTGAATGAGTCTAAAGCAGTTGTGCTCAAGTTTGGCTACTCATGAGGATTATTTGCAGGAAGCTATTACCATTAATGAAGCCCAGACCCCGCCTAGACTTATTGAATCAGAATTTCTGGGTGTAGGACTCAGGTATTAGCACTTGTAAAAGCATCCCAGACAGATGTGCACCTAGAGCTATAAGCCATCCATTTGCAAAATAGGAGCCCATCCCAAGCAAGGCAATTTAGAAACTTTCTCTGGGATACTGTGTTCATATTCAAGAGAGAAAGAGAAACTTTATTTCTAGTGTTATAAGTGGAGGTTCCATAAACCATTAACCATCTGGAGCCATACAAGCCACCACTTTACCACCATCCCTGGGTACATGGAGGAAACCAAGTTGTCAGAGGAAAGAACAGGACCAACTCAAGGACAGGCTGAGCCAGTTCCAGGGGGAGGGAGGATTTGGCAGAGAGAGGTCAGAAAAAATGCTGATGCTATTAGGGAAGCCTCTAAGTCTCTGAGTCTAACCCCACTTAAACTGTCTTTTCTGCTCAAGCTGGTGGGGATTAGGTTTCTGTCACTTGCAACTAAAAGGATCCTGACCAATGTTCCACCCGAGCAAATGATTGTGGGTAGGAGAAAGATGATTTAAATGGAATCCAGAAGACAGAATATTAAGGCAGTGCCTTTATTGATAAATCCACAATTCCAAAGACAGCCTCTTGTTAAACTAGAAATAATTTTCTGCTTTTCTTATTTCAGCTGACGTTAATGTGTTTATGAAGGGTCACAGTTAAGCACTTCTACAGCCAAGTGAGAAGTATTAGATCCCTTCATGCTTTAGATAAAGGGAACCAACTGGTAGTGGTGCTGTACTGTCTACTGCACAGGCCCAGCGCTCTGTCCTGAGGGGCCCCTCGCCCAGCCTGGGGCCTGGAGAGAGCTCACACAAATGGGTGTCTTATTTCCCTGTCCACTACACATGGTTCCCTGAGAGCCTTCAGAAGAATGCTGAAAGGGCAAAAGCTAGGTAATGAGGCTGCAAGTTTCCACCTCAAGCACACAGGGGACGAAATCTGTAGGAAGTTGCCCAACATGCCAATCTCCAGGGGGCACTAGAAGATTTAGAGAAATGGAAGAAGGTGGGGATGATGTTTAAGGGAACTCTTCTGGAAGAGAATACTGTATATGCTTGGAGGAGCTGCACAGAGCAGATACGAGCCTGGGTACACAGTTTCGGAAGTAATTTCCTTGGAAAATGACAAGCTCAACTTCATGAAATTCCAGATGCCAATATGCCTTATTCTTGCAGTCTTCCTACATTCCCCCAGAGATAAGCTATACAAAGAAGAGAAATAGATGGTAATGTCCCAGGAAGATTTTTTTATGGGTCTAACTTTGCCATGGAGTCACTGAACAGAAACAGGACACATAGAAACCAAGAGAAAGTGTGAAAGCCAAGTGTCTAACCTGGAGATGAGAGCCACAATATCCTATCACCATTTTGTTAGATTTCTGGCACAAACAGCCATTATGCTGTATAAATAGAGTAAACCCTAGCAATAATGCAAGTTGGGGCTTCCCAGGTAGCTCAGCTGGTAAAGAATCCACCTGCAATTCAGGGGACTTCAGTTCGATTCCTGGGTCAGGAAGGTCTGCTAGAGAAGGGATAGGCTACCCACTCCAGTATTCTTGGGGTTCCCTGGTAGCTCAGCTGGTAAAGAATTGCAGGTGGTTGTAGTTGATGTCTTAGATTTTGAAGGCTGCCATCTCTCTTTGGTGATGGGCCAGTGGTTGTGGAGAGCTCTTAAATTGGCCAGCAGTCTGCAGGGCACGGCAACAAAACAGAGCAATCTTTCTTAGGATAGTGTCTATAACAAATGGAGACTTGATCGGCCTCTCAGTAACAGGATGAAATCTCAAAAATCTGTGCTAAACAGCATTCCAAGGATGATGGGTTTGGTTAACTGAGGGACTTTTGCTCTGCTATGGGAAATATATAAGTTTGGGGCCGAGAAGACCTGTTCAGTATGGCAGAAGAGAAGTGAGCCCTGCCCTGGTGATCTACACTTCCACGACCTTCACCCCAGCCGCAAATAGCTGTCAAACTATTGTCAACTACTTCAAGCCAATGGTTTGAAGAAGAGCCAATTCTTCCCTGCCTGAGGAGCTGCATATGACAGCTGTCCGGCTCGTGGACATTCATCAGCCCCTCACTGTCGAGGTCTGGTGTGGGAGGGGGGATGGGGCAGATAGTCACCCTTCCCAGGACAAAGGCAATGAGGAAAACTGCACCATGAAAACTGTACTGCAGTCCGTCAGTGTCTGACTCTGCAACCCCATGGACTGCAGCACACCAGGCTTCCCTGTCTATCACCAACTCTTGGAGCTTGCTCAAACTCGTGTCCATCAAATGGGTGATGCTATCTAACCACCTCATCCTCCACCACAGCCCGCAGGTGTCTCTTCATTGCTTTTATATTTCCAGTCTTTGAAACAAACTACCTAAGCTGATTAGCATTGCCTCCTATGGACTTTCTGTGAAAATGGTTATAATTTAGGGGGCTAAAGCCTGAGTAGAATTCTCCATCATCAACCAAAGTTCTGAAACCAAGCTGATACAAATTCTCTTGGACCAGCTCTCCAAGGCCCACATCATATACATTGTGTCTGACTCTTGAACTCAGAAGAAATTCTTTTTCTTTCACTGTTTTAGTGAATATTTTCTACTGGTAGCTTTGATTATTACGACGACATATTTTATAGTCCAGTTACAGTTAATTTCTCATTTTAAAAACCTCATGACATAAAAACCTTACTAAGAAAAAATTCTTAAAAAAACTCCCAAAACAAAAGCAGCCATCCTTTGAGAAGCATAAGCCTTGCAGTTTGGAAAGTAGAGGTCTGGTGACTCAGTCATCTTCCATTAATTAGCACTCCTCATGCTACAGCACAATAACCCACCTACCTCCTGACCACACTTTGGGATGACTCTCTTGTTTAATATTAGACCTCTGATGTCTGCATGGACCACCCCCCCCCCATACACACACAGGTAAACAAATAAAGATCTGAACAGATAAATACAACTGTAAAACAACAACAAAAAAAGAGATTTTAAAAATTAGAGATGTGATATTCATTCCCTTCCCTTCCCTGTATGATCTAAATATACTTCTCCACCCTTATCAACATTATGCTTGGCTATGCTACTTGCTTTCCAATAGGATGTTAGTGGATATGACATGAGCAAAGGCATGAGATACTTTGTACGTCTGCCATTGCCATGAAAAGAACCTGCCCTAGTTAGCCCACTGATCCAAGGAGAATGAGAATCATATGGAGCAGAATTGAACCCAAGCTATCGTTTAAAGCCAAACCCAGTATAAGTCAGCTAAAATTCAATCCACTTGATATATAAATGACTGCATTTTAAGCCATTGCATTTTGGGGTGGTTTGTTATACAACTTTATTGTGACTACAGTGAAATCAGACAAGATGATAAAGATTTTCTGAAGTAAGATATGAAACCCAAAAGTCAAAACATTGACAGATTTGATCATGTGTATTCCTAAAGCTGTGTAGGGATTTCTAAGAAAATAATACCGTATATAATCTTACAAAAATAATCTGAGCCAGTAATGAAAAAATTATCTTTTGCAAAAACCAAGGGTTAGGTAGAAGAATGTACAAAGGACAGTGGGTATAAAATACATGGGTGATAATGATCTTCATCTTTGCCATTTATAGAATGTTATACAGCTGATAAAAAAGAATAAAAGCAATCATTTGTGAATTACCATGTAAGGGTGTTCATGATTAATAAAAATTTCAGAACACATGATAAGTTAGATGATATCTTGGGATGGGGTTTGGGAGGAAACCCACTACACTTGTTTTTAGGGATTGAAATGGGAGAGGGAAAGTGAAGATGGGGACTTCCACTTTGACTGTCTATATCCTTGATCCTTTTCCATGACCATGTGTTAGGTGTGCATTTGGTCTCAGATACCCTTTTGCCCATTTCCTCAATATTATAATAGCACCATTATCATATGGTGGTCCAGCCAGATGTGTGAGACCTCCACCAGTGACAGGAAGGCTACAACCCTTTGACATTGCCCTTTGGGTTAAATGCAGTTTTTAGAATGTTCTGCCAAGTATCTCAGTATATTTAGATAAAGTCAGCTGTCCTTTCTCCCAAGTTCACTTTAACTTTCCTCATAGTCACTACATCTAATTTGTTCTTTATTTACCTCATCATGAATTTAGTTCATAGTAGGTGAACTGGACATGGAACAACAGACTTGTCCCAAGTAGGAAAAGGAGTACGTCAAGGCTGTATATGGTCACCCTGCTTATTTAACTTATATGCAGAGTACTTCATGAGAAAAAATGGGCTAGAAGAAGTACAAGCTGGAATCAAGATTGCCAGGAGAAATATCAATAACCTCAGATATGCAGATGACACCACCCTTATGGCAGAAAGTGAAGAGTAGCTAAAGAGCCTCTTGATGAAAGTGAAAGAGGAGAGTGAAAAAGTTGGCTTAAAGCTCAACATTCAGAAAACAAAGATCATGGCATCTGGTCCCATCACTTCATGGGAAGTAGATGGGGAAACAGTGGAAGCAGTGTCAGACTTTATTTTGGGGGGCTCCAAAATCACTGCAGATGGTGACTGCAGCCATGAAATTAAAAGACGCTTACTCCTTGGAAGCAAAGTTATGACCAACCTAGATAACATATTAAAAAGCAGAGACATGACTTTGCCAACAAAGGTCCATCCAGTCAAGGCTATGGTTTTTCCAGTAGTCATATATGGATGTGAGATTTGGACTATGAAGAAAGCTGAGAGCCAAGGAATTGATGCTTTTGAACTGTGGTATTGGAAAAGACTCTTGAGAGTCCCTTGGACTGTAAGGAGATCCAACCAGTCCATTCTAGGGAAGATCAGTCCTGGGTGTTGGAAGGACTGATGCTGAAGCTGAAACTCCAATACTTTGGCCACCTCTTGTGAGGAGTTGACTCACTGGAAAAGACTCTGATGCTGGGAGCGATTGGGGGCAGGAGGATGAGATGGCTGGATGACATCACCGACTCGATGGACATGAGTTTGAATAAACTCCAGGAGTTGGTGATGGACAGGGAGGCCTGGAGTGCTGTGATTCATGGGGTCACAAAGAGTTGGACACGACTGAGTGACTGAACTGAACTGAACTGAGGTGAATATATACAGAAATATGCTTTGGAATATACAGAAATGAAGGTGAAATTTTACCCTCCACTTGTGGATGCCAGAGCTGCAAGGGAGATCCCAGATCATCCTGGGATGATGTCAACACACCTCACACTTCACACCCCTCAACCACCAACACATTGTTTACGGAAAGGAAAATGGAGTTGTGGAGCATCTTTGAGAGGTCCCAGAGCTGGGAGGTCAGAGCAAGCATTCCAAAGCAGTGAGCCAGCTCAGTCTTCTGTTTTTTCTTGTAGCATCTCACCCTACAGTCCAGTTCTAAAGAATGGTTGGTTTTGGGGGCTGGGAAGACAGCAAAGCAGCAGGATATGGTGGCAAGAGCATGAGCTTTGGAATCAGATACACATGGGTTCAAAATCCAGTTCTGGAATTTGTATGAACTCCACCGTGGGCATGTTACTTAACATCTCTGATTCTCTGTGCCCTCACTTATAAAATGAGGTAGTAATAGCTACCAAACAGAGCTATTGTGAGAGAAAAATGAAATAGGTTTAGAAAGCACTCAGCGCAGTGCCTGGCAGAGAGTAGGAGCTAATTAAATGTGAACTCTATTCCCTTCTCGGTGGAATACCTCGGGAGCTGAAACACTCCTTTATGCATCAAGGAATTAACACCACTGTTATGAGATTAATTCACAGCAATGCACATGAAAACAGTGATTCAGATCATGGCAAAAAACTATAATTAAAGTATCTGGTATTGTTTGATTATAGGGTTGGCTTCACTCACTTTAGCACTTTGTGGGCAGAGAGCAGGCAGCCTGAGAGAGGAACAGCTTGGTTTGGGGGAGGTTCCTGACCACTTCCCAGAGCCCTGCTGGGTGGTGATGACTCCCTGAATTTTGTTTTGCACTGAACTTTATAAGGTAGGGAGCAGGAACCTCACACTTACTGAACAGCTACTATGTGCCAGGCCCTTTGAATATTCATTCTCACTCTGCTGCTGCTGCTGCTGCTAAGTCGCTTCAGTCGTGTCCAACTCTGTGCGACCCCATAGATGGCAGCCCACCAGGTTCTCCTGTCCCTGGGATTCTCCAGGCAAGAACACTGGAATGGGTTGCCATTTCCTTCTCCAATGCATGAAAATGAAAAGTGAAAGTGAAGTCGCTCAGTCATGTCCAACTCTTCACGACCCCGTGGACTGCAGCCTACATTCTCCCCCAAATCCCAAAATGTCGATAATAATTTTATTTGATAACTGAGAATGCTGAGGCTCACAGGTAAAATCATTAAGTTGCTCATTCAGAGTAAAAGATGGAGCTAGGGTTTAGTTCAAGTCTGTGGACTCAAAAGATATATTCAATTCACCACCCTGCCTGCCTCCTAACTTAGGCACCAAATTTACGCCAAGTAAGTAACAGGCACCTTTTAAAACACTTTAAGTATTATAGCCAAGACTACTAGCAACTAAATCCTTTCTCCCCCTCTTCACTAACAAATTTCATCTTTATTCTGAGTAGCAATATGCCCAACTGTAGATCATTTCTGAGTTTCCTTTGCAGTTAAGGGGGCCCAAAAGAGCTAAAAATCACAACTACTACCAGAAAATATCCTAAACAAATCCTGACCCCTGTGAGAAACATGACGTCATGTTTTCCATCCCCTCCTCTTCCCTTCTGCTTTCTGTCTAGAATGTGAATGAAGAGTCAGTGCCTGGCAGCCCTTTTGAACTATAAGGTTCATGAAGTGATCCTGAGAATGGAAGACAGTGCTAAAAAGTGGAGCAGAAAAGTCCAGGAAGAAGACCCCTGATGACAATGTAGCTCCTGAGCCAACATGATATTATTGATTTAAAAATTTCTTTTAAAGGAGAGAGAAATAAGCCTCTACTAATTTAAGTCATTGCTATTGTTTTATTGATACTGATCATAATCCTAATGGATACACTTGTAGTATTTTATTTAATCCTCCAACAGTTCTACAAGGTAGGTTCCCAGGTTTTTAGGGTGGGATAACTGAAACACAGTTAGGTGAAGCCCTAGATCACTGAGCTAGTAAGGAACAGAGTGGATGTGAAACCTAGCCAACTTCTCCAATGCTCATACTCTTAATAATCATATTAGACTGCCGAGCTGGACTAAACATCAAAGACTATTTTTCCAAGCTGAAGAACTTTCATGTCTCAGTGGAATTTTCCTTCAGAATCAAACTTTATTTCTGATGGCTTGAGCCCTATTTGCATCTGGCATGAGGTTAGTTTTTCACTTTGTAAGAAATAACATTCTAATGGGTTTTTAAGGGCCCAGAAGACTTGTTAGCCATTCCCTGGCTGCTGCAGGACAAACTCATTAAAAACATCTGAACAAAACCAACAGAACTTGAAGGGCAACAAGAAAATGAGGAAGACACTCTGTGTTAGGAGTTAGAGAATCTATACAATAAATTACAAATGTCAAAGGACCCAGTCACCCAACTGGAGCTGGGCCTCTGCATCCAGAACACTTAACTTGTTTACATCTCCAGATCTCATGGCTTTGGAATGAGAATCACAATTACATATTCATTACGAGAATTTCTTCCAATGAAACAATTTGGGATATCCCTGGAGTGTTCTCTTAACAAGATTTAACCTTTGTGGAAAAAGAGTTTGCTAAGCAAATGAAGCAAATAAAATTGGAGGTGACATGTTTACGGAGCTAAAGAGAACAAATTATTTCGCGGCACTGGGAAAGTACCCAATTACAGTAAAATATGTTTTCTCCAGAATTCTGTTGATTGGGACTTGCTATTAATTGGCATCTGTAAAATGGGGATAATCACACTGATGTTTCAGGCTGGTGGTAAGAAATACGTGAACTATACCATACAGAGGTGACCTAGCACAGTAACGACCACTGAGTATGGTTTTATTTTTTTACAGGGCTCTGGGACCTAGAGCTGGGGATCATGTTCACTGTTCCAGGCTTTGGAAAAATACAGAGATGATTTTAAAAATAATGAGAAGAGAAAAGCAGCAAATCCTCTGTTGTTCTTACTTAACAATCCAGGCATAGAGCAGAAAGCCTTGGTCCTAGTACCTGCAAATAATTTTGCGGGCTTTCTGGCTACCTGATTTTTGGAAACCTGTCTGAGCAACTTAGCCCCAGAAGGCAGCACAGCATGTGGTGATCACTGGCTTCAATACATGTTGGCTAGAGTTTTAATCCTTACTCTTCACCTGCTTGGCCAAATTAGTTATATGTTTGCAAAATGGATCTAGCAGTAATACTCAGAGATAGCTACAGTAAGGGTTCAAGCAAATAATTCATGTAAGGGATTAGAAGAAAATCTAGCACATAATTAGGGGTCAGTAATTCTTGATCAATGTTAGTGGTTAGAATTATTAGTGCATGGTCAGCGTGGTTTTCTTCCTCCCCCACTTCCTTTCATGAGAGCCCCATCATGGTGGCTCCCACTCCTGTGGGAGGCTTCACAAGAAAGCCACGAGACTTGCATAGAAATAGACCCTAAAGACGGAGAAGGCAATGGCACCCCACTCCAATACTCTAGCCTGGAAAATCCCATGGGCGGAGGAGCCTGGTAGGCTGCAGTCCATGGGGTCGCTACGAGTCCAACACAACTGAGCGACTTCACGTTCACTTTTCACTTTCATGTATTGGAGAAGGCAATGGCAACCCACTCCAGTGTTCTTGCCTGGAGAATCCCAGGGACAGAGGAGCCGGTGGGCTGCCATCTATGGGGTCACACAGAGTCAGACACGACTGAAGTAACTTAGCAGCAGCAGCACACCCTAAAGGAGGTGATGACAAAAGGTCTGCAGGTTTCTGTCGAAAGATCTGAGACAGGCCAACATGGGTTTAAAACCTGGGTTTTTTGATGACTGACTGGTTCTGTGACCATAAGCAAGATCTCAGGCCCTATATCTGTGTGTGTGTGTGTATATATATATATATATATATATACACACGTGGGCCTGTGAAAGTTAGTGAATTAAAGGGTAAAAGTGCAAGCAAAAAAACTCTTCCTCTTGTGATCTTTAAACTTTGTAACTGGTGGTTTGTCTACTTCCAAGGCTGCTCTGAACTGATGGACAGGTTGAAAAGTGAAAGTCGCTCAGTTGTGTCTGACTCTTTGTGACCTCATGGACTATACAGTCCATGGAATTCTCTAGGCCAGAATACTGGAGTGGGTAGTTGTTTCCTTCTTTAGGGGATATCTCCAACCCAGGGATCAATGCAGGAGTGCATTGCAGATGGATTCTTTACCAGCTGAGCCACTAGAGAAGCACAGGAATCCTGGAGCGGGTAGCCTATGCCTTCTCCAGTGGATCTTCCCAAAACAGGAATCAAACCAGGGTCTCCTGCATTGCAGGTGGATTCTTTACCAGCTGAGCTACTAGGGAAGCCAGGTCCATGAAATTTTATTTGGGGGAAAGAGTATAATAAACCACCCCAAACCTTAATGACCTAAAGCAACAACCATCTGCTTAACTAATGACTGAAGATTGCCAATTTGGCCTGGACTCAGCTGGGCAGTTCTTCTGCTAGTTGCAAATACTTCACTTCCACACCTGCAGTCAACTGCAAGTCAGCTAGATGACTTTGCTTCTGGGAGTTAGCTGGCCGTTGGTTGGTGTGATGAAGGCAATGAACTACATGGCTCTCATTACCCATCAGGCTAGCCCAGATTTTATTACATGGTGGCAGTCATGGAGTTACAAAAGAAGCAAGAGGGGGTGAGTCTCAATATATAAGTAACTTTCATGTCTCTACTTTGTGTCATAATGGCAAAAGCAAAACCACATGGCCAAACTCAGAGTAAGTATATGGGAAGCTTTCCAAGGGTATAGATTCAGGGTGGTGTGAGCATTACTGAACAGGAGAACATTACCGAACAATCTGCCACAAGCATGGTAGAACCGGTTCCAGGAGAAGGTCTGAAATAGACCTTGAAAAGATATGGCCAAAGTGACTTCCCTCTTAATGAACTCCAGAGAGAAATCATTCAACCCACAAGTCTGAACAAACAGTTTGAATGATGAAATTCTTCTCTTCCCAACCAACTGGAAGATTGAATCTTGCATATAGATTTTCTTAATCTGTGAAGAAATCATTGCAGATGATTGCAGTAACTGCAGCCGTGTAATGAAAAGATGCTTACTCCTTAGAAGAAAAGCTATGACAAACCTAGACATCATATTAAAAAGCAGAGACATTACTTTGCAGACAAAGGTCCATATGGTCAAGGCTATGGTTTTTCCAGTAGTCATATATGGATGTGACAGTTGTACCATAAAGAAAACTGAGTGCCAAAGAATTAATGATTTTGAACTGTGGTGTTGGAGAAGACTCTCGAGAGTCCCTTGGACTGCAAGGAGATCAAACCAGTCAATCGTAAAGGAAGTCAGTCCTGAATATTCATTGGAAGGACTGATGCTGAAGCTGAAGCTCCTATACTTTGGCCACCTGATGTGAAAAACTGACTCATTAGAAAAGACCCCTGATGCTGGGAAAGGTTGAAGGCAGGAGGAGAAGGGGACAACAGAGGATAAGATGGTTGGATGGCATCACTGACTTGATGGACATGAGTTTGAGCAGGCTCCAGGAGTTGGTGATGGACAGGGAAGCCTGGCATGCTACAGTCCATGCGGTTGCAAAGAGTCAGACCCGATTGAACTGAACTGAATTTGTGAAGTAGGACCCCAGAATAGGAAGTTTCTAAATCTCTTTAAACTCTGGCATTGTGTGAATCTATGCTTTGCCATTCACTTAGGAAAAAGTTGAAACCCAGCCCAGGAAAGCTCTGTTTTCTCTTCTAGCAAGGTAGATAGGAAATTTCAGCCTGATGCAAAAAGCAACTGGTCAACCATGATTGTATGATTATGGATTAAACTAACTCAATGGGGAGTGAATTCTCCGGTATTAGAGGTGATCAAACATAGACCGGATAGCCATTTTTTTCAAAAATGGTGTGAAGCTGTGGTTCTAATTGTGTATTATGGTACATCAGAATTGTCTGATTGCTCCTAAGGATTCTGATGCCTGCCCCAGAGATAGGACACACAGAAAAGTAGAATTAGTCCTACAGTAAGTAAAAAAAAAAAAAAAAATAGATTGATTCAACAAAACAATAAATGAGCACATACTATAAGCAAATTAAAGTACTTTCACATCCTATACTTATCTTTACTCTTTTATTGCCAGTAACTCCTTTCTACAAAGGGAAGAACAAAAACTCAGAGATAAAAACTTTTACTCAAAGTCATGCCCAACCAGTAAGTGTCTGACGGCTTCTGGGACGATATTCTTGGTGACCTGCTTTCTTTCTTCCCTTCCTCCTTTGGTTTATTTTTTCAGTCTGTCACTCTTTTGATGTTCCTCCTAGGTGAAATCTCTGTTGAGCATTGAGAAGAATATGTGTGTATGCTCAGTCACTCAGTCATGTCTGACTGTTTGCAACACCATGGACTTTAGCCCGTCAGGCTCTTCTGTCCATGGGATTTTCCAGGCAAGAATACTGGAGTGGGTTGCCATTTGCTTCTCCAGGCGATTTTCCTGACCCAGGGATCAAATATGCATCTCCTGTGGCTTTTGCATAGTCAGACTTTCTTTCTTTCTTTTTTTTTTAACCACTGAGCCACCTAGGAAGCTGTTGAGAAGAATAAGCACTCATTATTCTCTGAACACATATGCATCTCGAGTTTCACACCTTAAGATTTTGGTGAGAATGAAAGTAGATAATATATGTAATGCTTGAGCTGTAGCTGGTACCTAGAAATCACTCCACGAAGGCTGGCTAATATTATTTTGGGACAAAATACAGGGAGCTTTTGAAAACTGAGCCTGAGCTCAGAGAATCTGAGATGCTCGATCAGAAGAAAAAAAAAAAGTGCAGGAAAGGATAGAGGCAGTGACTAGAACACTGGATCCTTGAATTCTATGGTGGTTGTAGGAGCCTTGCAGAAAGAGAAGGGCATCTTGAGCAGAGGACACCTTAGGAGGAGATGATGGAGGAAGAGTGCAGCCTGGTGTATGCCCCCCTTCCCCAACCCCTATGCCCAGGCTCAGCTCTTCCCACCACTCAAGCCATGACTGAGAAGTGCCTTGAACTTGGTTGGAGGCATTGAACAATTGTGGAGCTTGCCAAGAGAGTGCACCACTGAGACCACAGTGACCTCTGCTCCCTTGAGATAGGGCCCAGGGTAAGCTTGCGATGGAGGAATTAATCCTCTTCCCCAGCCCTGGGTCCCCACAGCCCCTCCAGATGGCCTTCTTGGGCAAGACATAAGGCAACCCCACGCAGGCTGTCTCTCACAGCATCTGGTACCCAGAAAACACTCAGGTAACTCTTGCTCTGGCAAACTCTGCTCTGGGCGTGTGGGTCACACACAGCATCCTGCCACCTTCTCCTTCACTCTGTGGACAAAACAGCTAATTGGGTCTAGTTCTAAAGCATGTCAGACTCCAGCCACCCCATGGCAGGGGGGCATATCAGACTCTTTGCATAGTCTCTTGGAAGCTTCCCGCCCACCCCCACACCTTGTCCTGGATGCAGATCCTCGTGGAAAGATGTGCTCTCTAGGCGAGGGTGAGGGGTGGAAGGAAGGACAGAATTTCCTTTGAAAGAAGATCCTTTTCTGCAATTATTTGAAAGTAAAATGCTGATAAGGCAATTCCTAACAATGCTAGAGAAAGATGAGAGGGAGCGGATTGAAAAGCATAATGGAAGCATTGCATCGGGTGAAAACAGAGTCAGGTAGAGCAGGGGTTCTACCTTTTCATGCACTTGCACTCTGCAAAATCTACAGCCCTGGCCAAGCTGCCTCTGGCTCACCAGCGCCTCCTGCTACTGAAAGCTGGCGCTTCCATCTCGGCCCCACCGAGGCAGGCCCCGGTCTGGAGAGGAGCATCCTGCAGAGGCTGCCTTCTCTCCAAAGCACTCTGCCTTGGAGGCATGGCTGTGCAGAAGAAACTTTCAAGGGCCCCAGATAAAAGTGTTGGCACAAAGGAGGAAAGCACCAGCATTCAGGATCTGACTTGGGCTTCCCAGTGTGCTAAGGGCTTTTTGTACAGAATTCCATTTAAATAGAGAGGCAAAAAAAGATAGCTCCATGCCATGTTTGGGGGAAGCTTGATGTCTTAGTTCACCAAATAATATGTGTCTGTTCTCTCTGCATGGCACTTTCAGCCTTGAATGCCCTTCTCCAGCATCTTCACATCTGTAAATCCCATCTGTCCTTACAGACCCCACTCAAACCCCATCTCCACGAGGCCTTCCTGATCCTGCCTCTGCCATCACCACCCTGTCAGAAATCATTTCATCCCACACTTACTCATGCTGTGCCATAGTTTCCTCATCTGTAAAATGGACATTATTATGTATTATTATGTAGTATCCACTCTGTAAATTTACTGTGGGAATTAGTAAGAACATTTAGAATGAAGCTTAGCATATAGGCAAAGCTCAATAATCCTAATATTTACTGTTATTATCAATGGATTTGACTGGTCTCCCTTGCTATCCTTAGGAGATTTTGGAGGCAGGGCAGAGAGAAGGTCTCATTCATCTCTGAACCCTAGAGGTTAGTGGACAGCCTTGATACCCAACTGATACTCAGGCTCAGAAGAATTTTTTCAGATGAGTGACTGCAGAAGTGGCAAGGGCCAAGGACAAGAGCGATCCTTGAGCCAACAAACAGACTGATCCTTACCCCTCCATCTGCCTGGCCATCTCTCGGGGCCACCTAGTACTATGCTGTTATTGTTCAAAACCGGCCAAACTGTCCTGGTGCTGGCTGCCAGCATCCTAGTCCTCAAACAGCCTCCAGAGAGGTGCGGCCACTGCTGCGTGGGTTGACAGCATCATGGAAACCGCCTTGGGGGTTCTGCTCCTCTGGGGCTGGTACAGATGGAACCTGTGCTCCTGGCTAAGGTAGGGCTTGGCATTTCTACAGTTGCACTCCTGCCTGGGGCCCCCATTAGAGCAATGAGCATGACTCATTTGACTTCCTACCTTGTCTCTCCTGCTTCTCAGCACGGACACTTCCTCATGGATGTCAGACTTTGAATTTCTTATCATGTTGTTTATATCTAATAAGTGACTCGCCCTGTTTTTTTAAAAGTCAGCTTTTAAAAATACTGTGTTTGAACATCTGTCAAGGGCTGGGGATTAGCTGAATAGGCACTGGATGCCAGGATATTATATTCTCTCTTATCCTTTATACTGTAATTATCTTGATCCTCAAACAACTCAGCACCAGTTACAACCACTTTCGCAGACTTGTTGTTGCTGCAAATTCAAAAAATTATTTTATTTGAATCTAAATTAAACTGATATGTAACAAGGTTTTTTTTTTCATGCTAAGTCTCAAAAAACAGTATCTGCAGATGATTAAAAAACAGTAAAACATGGACAATTTCAAAGTTTATTTCAAGAATAAACTCATGAAAATTCATCTAATTATGCAGCAGTGTACCAAAAATAATCTTTTCCAAGCCTAAATTTGTTTAACAAAACACACAGTCAGCTAAGCCAAATGAAAGCAAACGTGTGTTTATGCCACAGTCACCCCCTCCCCCTGGTGCTCAAGTGGGCACGAGGGCTTGGCAGGGTTCAGAAGCCTGTTAGAGGTGTTCATGTGCTGAGCTGGGCTTGTCATTGTCTCCAGTGAGGGGCACTTGGCATCCAGTGGTCACAGACATGCAGCCTGTTGTGAGTGGTTTCTGTTACAGGCTGTGTGCAAAGCTGGGGTGTAGGAACTTAAAGGGTTTACTCTTAGGAATTTGGGGGGAGCAGGGGATGCTACCTAAACGTCCTGCACTCGAATGCATGCACACTCAGGCTGCGTCTGCCCCTATTCACATTAACAGTGTTGCTGTGGTCGTGCAGTCACGAAGTCGCGCCTGATTCTTTGCGATCCCATGGACTGCGGCACTCCAGGATTTCTGGCCCTTTGGCTACCGAGTATTGAGTTCTTGTGCTGGATCAGGTATTTCTTCAAGGATCTTACATATGTTTTATCAACTGATCCAAGGAACAAAACTGGGAGCTGGTTGTAGATATAGACACTGAGGAACAAAGGTAAGTCATCTTCCTAAGATCACACAAGTTTCAATATTTGGCTGAACTGAGATGGAAACTGTCTGCCTTCTAGAGCCATGTTCTTATGTGTTATATCATACCATGTCAGTTCAGCCCTGGGTCAGCCTCTTTGGGGAATCCATGGGAATCCCAGTTCTCCCACCTTAGGCAAGTTCTTCATTACTCTCAGCATCTCAATATACTCATAAAACTTAGGGCATAGTAAAAATTCAAAAAGTCATAAAATATTATTATTCCATTAGACCATACATCCACAGAGGTCAGAAATGTGCCTGTTTTATTCCTAATTATATCCTTTGTCTCTCCCATAATAGTAACTCTTCCAATGTTTGGCATATAATGTTCATTAAGGTGTGAGAAATGAAAGAATAAAAGTTGTGTCCTTCCTATATGTTGTCTGCAGTCTATTTGAGAAGTGGAAACTAGCCAGTATGAGCAAAGGAGAGAACAAAATGCCACTGAATATATCTTCAAGGGGATGTCAATGACCTGCCAGGTGACTCATCGATAGTGTCACTTTGAAATTGTACCTCGCTGAGTATTAGGTGTTGGGTTCTGGACCCTGTGCCCCAAATTTCTAGCTGTGTGGTGAAAGTGAAAGTTGTATCTCACTCTTTGCAACCCCATGGACTCTACAGTCCATGGAGTTCTCCAAGCCATAATACTGGAGTGTGTAGGCCTTCCCTTCTCCAGGGGATCTTCCCAACCCAGGGATTGAACCCAGGTCTCCTGCATTACAGGCAGATTCTTTACCAGCTGAGCCACAGGGGGAACCCAAGAGTACTGGAGGGGGGTAGGCTATCCCTTCTCTAGCGGATCTTCCCAGCCCAGGAATCAAACCAGGGTATCCTGCATTGCGGGTGGATTCTTTACCAACTGAGCTATCAGGGAAGCCCAAGCTGTGTGGTACAAGCAAGGTTTTGAGCTTCTGAGCTTCTGTTGTCAGAGAGGGATCTTCACACTCTTACTCTGCGTTTCTCCTTGTACAGTTATAAGGATCCCCTCAAATACAGAAAGTATTGTGATATACTGTATGAAATGTCACAACCACCATCATCTTTTGACAATAAGAATGGGGAAATGAGGCTGAACCTGCTGAAGGAAATGACTTGAAGTTAAAATCATGAAGGAGAGGCTACATTTTGCTGTAAATTAGAATGGATCCCAGGATGAGAACTAAAATCAAGGGTCTCTATCAGGTTCAGATCCTGTTTTGAGACGCCTGTAGCATTCCGGGGTTCTTACTCACTCTATCTCTTGCCACCCAGTGGCAATATTAGGCACTCACTAAATATTTTAAAAATTTAGCTCGTTTGTCTTAATTGAAACAGATGAATTGGATCTAATGGGATGGAATGGATTTGAAACCTAATAAAACCCACCTCCCCCCAACCCAAATAAAATAGAATCACCAAATCAGCTATCTTCACAGGTTCCATGGTCTGTCCCACCACTGTGCCTTTTCTCTAACGGAAGCAGAGGACAGGAGGAAGGAGCCTAGCTGCTGGAAACGTGCTTGAACACCCAGGAGGAAGGGACCTGGGACTTGCAGGGAAGCAGGAAGGTCCCACATCCCTCAGATTACTTGAAACATTCATTCCAAAATTGGCTTTTAATAATCAGGGGTCTTTTATCTCAGCATTCATGGATTAATTTATCAAATACTTTTAATCCTGCTGAGTAAATACCTTTAATCTGGCACTGTGGTAGTCCCTGGGTCACTAGGCTTTTTAAAAATTTCTGTTACCTTGCACAAGTCTCTTAAATTTTATGATCCTCAGTTTATTTCTCTGTAAAATCGACATCATTTTCTATGCCTTCCAGAGTTGGTAGGAGGATCGACTGAGATTAAAATGCTTAGCACACTACCTGACATACAGTGATTATTGTAAAAGAAATAGTAGTTAAAGAATTAAAGACAAAAAAAGAAAGATCTCTGGGTCTAATAGTTGGATAAGTCATAGGACAAACTAAATTATAGTTGGAAGTTGAAAGCAATGCATGCATGTTGCAAAACACAGACCTGATCGAGGTACGTACTTCACTGCTCAAAACCTTTCCCCTGCCCACTCTTCCACTCCCACTGAGCTCAGTCTCCTGGGGGCCTGGTTGCTCTCCAGACCCACCTCTCATAGCCCCGAACCTTGTCCCCATTATGTGTCCCCCTCTTCTGCCACACATGAATGTGATTGGTTAGTTTCGAAAGAGACTGTATTCTTTCAGGGCTTCCTGCTACTTGGAAAAGCCCTAGTAATGTGGCAAGACCTAGCTAACGTCAGCCCCTGTGCAAGACCTTGTCCTCTTGTCCTGGCTGAAGTTTGTTCCCTCTTCTCTTCCCTACAGAACTTGAACAGACAGTTGATGTGAAATTCATTTTGTGGCCAGCTTTCCAGTAGACCACGAGCTCCTCAAGGTAAGAGTATTCTTCTCTGATCCTTGTGTCTGCAGGGTCTAGACCAATGCTGGACTTGGTGGCCTTTGGTGATGAACAGGATTGAGGAGTTAAGCAGACAGGCAGGAAGAAAACAAGAGATTCTGGACAGTAGTTCCCAAAGGTGGGGCTGAGCCCAGGGATTGGCTATTAAGACTCATCTGGAGAAATTCTGAAACAAAACAAAATCCATACACATTTCCACCCTTCTGAGATTCTGATCATAGGTGGGGCCCAGGAAAAGATGGATTTATCTCGAAGCTGCTGCTGCTAAGTTGCTTCAGTCGTGTCCAACTCTGTATGACTCCATAGACGGCAGCCCACCAGGCTCCCCGGTCCTTGGGATTCTCCAGGCAAGAACACTGGAGTGGGTTGCCATTTCCTTCTCCAATGCATGAAAGTGAAAAGTGAAAGTGAAGTCGCTTAGTCGTGTCTGACTCTTAGCAACCCCATGGACTGCAGCCTACCCGGCTCCTCTGTCCATGGGATTTTCCAGGCAAGAGTACTGGAGTGAGTTGCCATTGCCTTACTGAAGCCTAAACTTTGGGATCTTTACCTTCTAGGCACAGTCCCTTCCAGGGTCCTGAGAGGAGCTCCAGCAATTTCTTATTATTCATTTTATATTTTTAAAAGAGTGTCCTCTACATGGAATGATCTCAAGCCCCACAAAACCTGGACCAACCTCTGGCCCCAAGATCTGGAGTTTTAATAAGCTGGTCATGTGATTCCCATATACCAAGAGAATTGGGGATCACTTGTTACTCAAAGTGCAATTCACAGACCAGAATTATTAGCATCATGGATGAGCATGTTCAAAATGCAGAGTCTCAGCCCTCTTGTCAGACCCACTGGATCTGAGTCTCCATTTTCACTGGATCTCTGGGCTGACTCACATGAAAAATATCACATTCAAAATAAAGTTTGTGAAGTGCTGCCTTAGCAGTTTCTCTGAGTGAAAAATTATTTCCAGCTGTGAGATCAAGGAGGTCTTCCTGGAGGAGATGATCTCTGATGAGGCTCTAATGTAGAGGCAGTGTTTAGGTATAAGGAAGTGTATTCTTCCAGAGGGAGCAGCATCAGGAGATTCATGGACATGGGAAGGATGAGGACAGGCACAACTAGTCTAGGACCTTTTGGCTGGAATTAGACAAGAACAGTTGTAGTTAAGCTGTCTGGAGTGGGAATAAGGGAGGCAGGCAGGCCATGGAGGCACACATGTGTTGGGTTGATGTGAGGCTTTTGTATTTTGGTGCAAAGATATGAGAGAACAAGCTGCAAAATCAAAATTTCCCTTGGGAGAGGGAAGAGGGCACTGATATTCATTCATGCTCAAGCGTAGATTATTTATGTCCAAGCCTTTCTGGAAAGAAGTAAAAGAAGGGCTAGGAAGACAGGAGAAAGGGCTGAGAGACAATTCTGGGAGGCACACATATTTTTTCCTACCCTGGAGAGATGGCGAAAGTCTCAGTACTGTTCCCACATTGGGAACTCCATGAATATTGGCTGACTGTGGTTTAAAGTGGGGTGAAAGCTGGTGTGGTCTAGTGATGAACTCCTCATCACTCCTCACTCCCTTCAGGCTCCATCCTTGCAGCTTCCTCTATTTCACTCGTGTGTGTGTGTGTGTGTGTGTGTGTGTGTGTTAGTCACTCAGTCTCAGTCGTGCCTTGCAGACTTTTTGCAATTCTATGGACTGTAGCTGCCAGGCTCCTCTGTCCGTGGAGTTCTTCAGGCAAGAATACTGGAGTGGGTTGCCATTTCCTTCTCCAGGGGATCTTCTCGACCCAGGGATTGAACATGGGTCTCCCGCATTGTGAGCAGATGCTTTACCCTCTGAGCCACCAGGGAAGCCCATATTAAGGGGGATATAATATAGTAAAATACCAGGAACATATTAGGATCTGAAAAAGTGCATGTAATCTTTTGAACTTGGAGTCAGAGCTCATGGTCCACTCATTTTTCTACCATGAACCTGGTTCAAGTTCTAACACAGAGTAGGTTTTCAATGAATGCTCAGTGGAAAAAAAGGTCACAATACCAGCTAATGGGAAACTCTTTATCACTTGGCCTTAAGGGTTCTGTCAAGGGTTTTGATACCATACACACTTTAACAATATACCCCAATAGCAATTTAATGAGCCCTTAACTCTGTCAATCACTGTGCTAAGCATTTTACATTTGTTATTTCATCAAATAACATCTGACTCCATTGTGCAGATGAGAAAGGGAGACCTAGAGATGCTGAGCATCTTGTTCAAAGTCCCACTGTTATTAAGGGGCAGAGCTAGAGATAGAACAACTGAGCACAATTCTGAGATCAAAGCACCTCTCAACTGTGAAATTTCTGATGGGTGTCATAGGCAGAACAGTTTCCAACAGGAAATGTGTGGCTTCTCCCCGCCCCAACCTCACCTTATGCAAATGCTAAGGAGAGTCAATATCACCCTACTACTGATGGGACTGCAGAAAAGATTAGGTAATGAAGTGTTGATGCGGTTCAGTTCTGCAGTCTTATAGATGCTGTCATGCAGGCCCAGAGAGGCTTCTTGACTTACTCAAGGTAACACAGCATGAGAGTGAAAGGCTCCATGTAAGGGTTCTTGGCTCTCATGATATGGTTCTTACATTAAGACAAAAACAAACATTAAAAAAAACCAAGTTTCTTCTATTACTCTATCTTCACTTTTTCGAAAACTTCTCCCTGTACCAACTTTCTCCTTCTCTCTCTTTTTAAAAATTCATTATTTATTGGCTTAAAAAATATTTATTCAGGCATGTAGTGAAGTAAGTTAGATTCAGAGAATAGACAGGAATTTAGGGATAAATAAAAGTTGAGGAGCAAGAAAGAAAAAAGAAAAAGAAAGGAACATTAAAAAAAAGGAATAGCAAAAGTAGAAAGAAAGCAAGAGGGGAGAGGAAAGGGACAGAGAGGAAGGAAATAAAGAGAAAACATTAACTGAGTACACTCTTCTAAGCATGTTACATGTATTTATTTAAACTAAACAGAAGCCCTATGAGGGGTCACTTTCATTATCCCCATTTTACAACTGAGGCACTTTGTGGCACAGAGACCTTAAATAAATTGCTCAAAGACAGATAGCTTGAAGGTGGCAAGGCCAACACATAAACCAAGCAGGTTTGGCTCCAGAGACCTTGCTGGGGCCCACAAAGTGTTTTTGTTGACAAAATCCTTCAATTGCCCTGATGGCCACTGAAAGGGAAGTAGAGGCCAAAGGTAGGCACGATAGTGTTCCTGAGAGTCATATCATCTTTCTCCATAGTTATTTTCTGGAGAAACATCCTCACATGATTTGTCAGGAACCATCAGCCCCAGGGCACGAAGAGAGGCCTGCACTGCTCATGGGTCAGTGGACAGAGCAGCTGGAACAGGGAAAGGTTATGTGACTTAGAGCCGGAGAGCAGGGACTTAGCTGAGTGCCTGCCACTCTCTAGCTGTGACATATGACGAGTCAATTCACCTCTTCAGCTACATGGTTCCCCTTCTGGAGGATGGGAATAATAGTCAGATCTACTTAGGTAGTTTATAAAATCAAAAGGCAAAACCCAAAACAAGTCAAACATAGCCATCAACCTTCCTCTGCTTATTTTCTGTAGATGTCTGTTTAAAACGAAAGAAATTGTGTGGGAGGCTGGTTGTTAGGAACAGGATGACAGAGAGCACCCAAAGAGGAAGAAAGGCTTAGGAGATGAGCTCTCTGTGGATAACACTAAGGGAATGGAATGTTTGGGAAGAACTGGAAAGGGCCCAGGTGATATTTAATTGTCTCTGAAGTAAACAAATAGTTATAGTCATTCATTCATTCAATAAATATTTATTAAATGTATCCCATGTGCCAGTCCCAGCGCTAGACACTGGGGTACAGTGGTTTAAAGAATGAATATCATCCTGATTTTCATAGAGCTTGCTGTCTGCAGAGTCAGACACTGAACAAATACACACAGAATTTAAACACATTATTGCAAATGGTGACATGTGCTATGAGGCAAAGGAAGAATTTTCTGTAAGAGAGAAAAACAGCATTGGGCTGGTGGGGACACACTAGAGGACTAGATAACCTACCTTCCCCGTTTTCCCTCACCACCCTCCCTCCCACCACCCACCAATCGCTATTCAAAAGATCACAGGCCTCTTCTCCCTACAGGTTTGTATTATCTTGGCTCAGTGAGTATCTTAGTCTATTCAGGCTGCTTTAACAAAATGCCATAAATTGAGGTAGCTTATAAACAATGAATATTTAGTTCTCACATTTCAGGAGGGTAGGAAGTCCAAGAGCCTAGTGTTGGCAGATTCAGGAGCCAACTCCTTATTGATGGTTGTCTTCTCACCATAACCTCCCATGGGGAAAGGTGCGAGGGAGCTTCCTCAGGCCTCTTTTATAAGGGTACTAATCCCATTCATGAGGCTCTGTCCTCATGACCTCAGCTCCCAAAGGTCCCCACCTCTTAATACCATCCCTTTGTGGGTTAGGATTTCAACATGTGAATTTGGGGGACACAGACATTCAGACCATAGCAATGATTTCAATATGTGAATTTGGGGGACACACAATTTAGACCATGGCAATGAGCAGTCTTTTGAATGCCAACAAAAATATGTGCACATATCCGCAGGTGGCAGGCTGCTTTCATCAGCAGCCTTCTTTGATGGGCTTCCTGCATATCATTATCATTCCTACTTCTACAGATTAAAAAAAAAAATCACAAAAGTACAATGACTTGTCTAAGCAGACACAGCCAGTAAGACCACACTAGGAATGAGGAAGCATGTTCTAAGGGAAGGTGACTTGAGAGATCCTGACGGTATGGAGAAAGAAGGCAGAGGGCAGGCTTGATTCAGAATCGGTCAGACTTCCAGGACAGGTGAAATTCTAGCCCTTTGGAAGTTAGAAACAGGGACAACAACCAGTCTCTGGAAGACCTGCGACTGCTTCAGCTGAGTGACCAGAAATAGCCCTTCAAACCCAGAGGCAGGATTTTCAGATCTTTAAACGGAGCTGTGGACAGATGTTGAAGGAGCGGCTTTTCCTAGTACTCCTGTTATTTTTTTCGGGGGGAGCGGGGCTCGGTCACCCCTATAACAGTGTAAGCCGGAGAACCAGGGCTTCAGGTGGCCTGGCTAAGTTACTCCCACACAACTGCGAAACGACACTCAAAAAGAACAGAGCGTGAAGGGAGGCTCCAGGCAGAGGGACCTGAGCGCTGTTCCTGTGCCGGCCCGAGTCCTGAGCCGGCCTGGGGGTCAGCCCCTCCCCAGGGCGGCTTCAAAATCCTGCAGCGCCCGGCCCTGCAGTTCCCAGATGCTGACAGTAGGTGGCAGTGGGTCGTGAGAAATCTCGGTCCTCTCCGGGCCGGGGCTCTGGAGACCCAGCCGGGAGAAAAACGTGGCTGGGCTTCGGCCGCGCCGGCTAGAAACGCCCCCGGGGTGGGGCGAGCGGGCAGTCCCGGGACCTGCGCGGCTCCAGCCTCGGCCGAGGTCAGGGAGGACCTGAGAGGCAGCGCCGGGAGCCGGACGTGGCGGGCTCCCTGGGGCTCCCGGTGCCCATGCGACTGTGCTCTCACGGGGGACCCTTAGGGACCCTGCACCCTGGTGAAGCCCTGCCTCCTGCCTCCCCAGCCAGAATGTGTGCCCGGCGTGGGAATTTATTTCCTCCGCAAATAACTTTTTGTTTTCAACTGAAGAAACTGCTGTTCAGAGAGGTTAAGGGATTGCTGTAGCCACAGAGGCGTCGTGGGCTGTGAGGATAAAACCCAGTCCCGTCTGATGAGTCGGTGCTTTCTTCTACTGTACCCATACCCAGTACAGGTTCCCCTTGCCAGAACGTCTGGGTATAACGCGGGGTGGTCTCTGGAAGCGTTTAAAACCCATGGCTCAGCCGCAGTGTGGCCCAGGCCGGTTCTGACTCCACTCTGAGGTCGTGCCCAGCGAGGGGAGTCCTCGGGGTGGCCTTCCGAGTGCCCCAGTTCGCTCCCCGTCCCCTAACTGCACACCCGCCCCCTGTCCAGCATCCGCCCCGCCATCTCCCGAGCGAGGACCGTGACAGAGCTGGCCCCTCCTCTGCTCGCCTCCTCTAATAAGTAATCCTGGGTCTCAGCCCCTCTCACAACCTCTGACATTTTAAAGCACTTTTGCTCTTGAGAATTCGTTAGATCTTTACAACCACCCGGCGAGGCTGGCGGAGCAGGGCTGTTTATATTTACAAAAGAGAAAACAGAGGCTTCAGGGAAGGGATTTGCCAGCCAGTGCGTGGCTGAGCGGGTCTCGAACCCCCAGGTCTTCCCAGCGGCCTCCCGGGACCGGGCGTGAGCAGGGGTGCTGGTGAGCGAGTTCTCCCGGAGGCGAGGCCGCTCCCGCCTGTTCTTCCTCTGCCGACGGTGGGCGGGCGGGGAGCAGCGGACAAATTAATTCACGCTATCTTTACATTATGTATAATGCCGCATGATTTTATTTTGCTTCATTCCCGAAATCTTTTACAGTAATTAGTATCCGAGTAAAATATAAAAATTAATGCAATATAACACTTTAATGGTAATAATACACCATCCTGTCTAATTAATAAAATCTGTTGTTTCCAAGCACGATTATTTATTTGACAAATTGATAGCACACATCCTGTTCATACCCTCTTTCCCGGCTCCCATCCTTTCAGTTTATTGAATAAAATTGTAGCAGGAAAATAAACAGATTGTCCTCTGACCTGACAAGCAAGTGAGAAATAAACCCCTCACTCATACATCTCTAATTGTTCTCAACAATATTCTCTAACACATGTCCAAGTTGGTTAGAAATGAATCTCAATTTCTCCTTCTGTTTTTTTTCCCTTAATAATTATATTTCATTTTAGGGAAAAAAGATCTACCCCCCCCCACCCCGCCCCCGTCCTTCTTTGGGTAGTGTTTGTATTGGGCCAGTTGGGGAAATGAATTTTGTCACTGCTTTCAGAGATTCTGACGGCTCGCTGACAGAGCGATTGCTCCAGGCTCTGCGGAGAGAGGAGGTCTGGGCTGCTCTGAGCTACTGCTGCAGAGGAACGCTGAGCCCACCTCGCAGGCAGCAAGAGAGGATCAGAAAGGAAGCAAGCAGAGAGGGAGTTTCCTGGTGTTCTGCTGGTTAACATTCCAGGTTTTCACTGCCATGGTCTGGGTTCAATCCCTGGCCAGGGAACTGAGATCCCACAAGCAGAGTGATTGGGCAAAAAAAAAAAAAAAAAGAGAGAGAGAGAAAGAAAAAAAAAGGAATAGGGAGTATGCTGAGAGAATTGTCAAGAGGAGTTGGGAAACAAAGCCATGAGAAGGGTTTGGGCAATATACTCAGGCCTGGCAATATTTGCAGGTAGGGGCTGAAAAACAACGTCCTGTGTTACTGTGTATGGGAAACTTGGGATGAAACACTGATCTAATTACAAACCCAAACGTGTATTATTTTATGTAGCACAGGGACATTTTATATGCTGTGAAAGTATGAAAGCATTTTAAGCTATAAATAGGGACGCCAAAGCAGAGATAGAGACACACAGACAGATGGAGAGAAAGACACAGAGAAAGAGCAAGACAGAGAAAGGAAAAAAAAAGAGGCAGACTCACCATCTGAGGGCTATTTTGCAGCGTTTTTCTCTGAAAGAAACATTGTGATGTGATCTGTGTTTGGGAGAAAGCTATGTTGTACCCAGCTTTCAAGCTACATTTGCTGTAATGAAAAAGGAAAAATCTCCAAGTGTGCAAAGCGAAAGAAAGTCACCCTCTCATGGAAGCTGGCCTTAGTACACAGGCAGAAATGTACATACCTGAACACACACATACACGTGTGTGTGTGCTCTCTCTCTCTCTCACGCACACACACACACACACACACAAACACTTACCCAGTCCATGATTGGGTCTCTAGTGTCCTTTCTGTTGAAAAACTCTATGATCTGATGTGCACCAGGCACCCATGGACAAAGAAGTTTGGCGGGCTACAGTCTATGGGCTTGAGAAGAGTTGGACACGACTGAGCAACTAAGCACAGAACACAGGCTCAACACACGCACACACACACACACTGCAGACAGTGACATAGGACAAAGGCACACACACCCTGCTGAGCCCAGGCCACTGCACCAATGCACTCTCACTCCATGGCTAAGATTTCCTAGGCCCCTCTGCCCCCTCTGAAGTCTCAATGTGTGTTAGTCGCTCAGTTATGTCCAACTCTTTGTGACCATATGGACTATAGCTTGCCAAGCTCCTTTGTCCATGGCATTCTCCAGGCAAGAATACTGAAGTAGGTTGCCATTACCTTCTCCAGGAAATTTTCCCTACCCAGGGATCGAACCTGGGTTTCCTTCATTGCAGGCCGTTTCTTTTACTGTCTGAGCTACCAGGGAAGTTCCTGAAGTCTTAATACTCTGATCTTATTAAACCCTCTCCTACCTTTTTTTCTTGATCTACTCTGCCACCCCCCACCCCCCACCATTGTCAGCTAATGCATTATCTTATAATACTTTTTAAAAGAATTTAAATAAGATTTGCTTGAGAGCATTTCCTTTTATCTCTGGAAACCCATAGGTGGTTACTTCAAGCTTTTTGCCAACACCCAGGTATACAGAGGGTGATTGATAAGTGTAGTTTGAGTACTTTACCTTGTATAAAGTGCTTCCCTATGAATCGTTTCAGGGAAGGGATTACTACACCTATTTTACAGATAAGGAAATAGGTAGCTTCTTTCCAGGAGGAAACAGTTGGAGTATTTATTGAACGTTAATTACTGAACACTTCTCATGAGTCAGATACTACCTACATAATTTATAGGCATTATTTCTTTTAATCCTCACAATAACTACTTTGTTCAGCTTTTTACTCCCAATATGATAGATAAGGAGACTGGTATTCAGAAGGTCTGTGTAATTTGTCCCAAATTATACAGTTAATATATGACAGGACTTGGGTGTGAACCCTCCCCTGTCTGAAAGCCATGTTCTAGTTCCATCTCTATTAGTTACCGAAGGAATGATCTGAGCAAGTAACATTGCTGGGAAAGATTGAAGGCAGGAAGAGAAGAGGACTACAGAGGACAAAATGGTTGGATGGCATCACTGACTCAATGCACATGAGTTTGAGCATGCTCCGGGAGATGGTGAAGGACAGGGAAGCCTGCTGCAGTCCATGGGATCACAAAGAGTCAGACACAACTGAGCAACTGAACAAGTCTCCTCGACTAGAAAATGATTAAAATTCTCACCTCATGGGATTGACATGAAGGCTAAAGGAGACTAGGGATGTAGATATAGATATATAGATATAGATACATATCTATAGAAAAATATATATGTATGATGCACAGCAGAGAGCCAGGCATGTGTCAAGAGTTAAAGTTCATTTTCCCCTTCAATTCTCCTTTTGTCCTTATGTCAGCCACTCTTCCAGAAACTGCCTGAAAGATAACTCAGTTGGCTGGCGCTGAACCTAGTAGCAATTCCAGGTTGCAAGCCTTGGGTTTACCATTTGAAAAATAAGGAAAGACTGAACAGCTTTTTGTGAAGACAAAATAACTTAAAGTAGGAGAGGTGCGCACAGCGCCAGGTATACATGCATGCGTGCCAAGTCACTTTAGTTGTGTCTGATTCTTTGCAACCCTGTGGACTGTAGCCCACCAGGCTCCTCTCTCCATGGGATTCTCCAGGCAAGAATACTGGAGTGGGTTGCCCTGCTCTCCTCCATGGGATCTTCCCAGCCCAGGGATTGAACCCTGTCTCTTATGTCTCCTGCACTGGAGTTCTTTACCACTAGTGCCACCTGCAAGCCCCGTTTGGTATACAGTCGGTGCTAAATAAATATTTGTGAAAGGGAAGAAAGGAGGAAGAAGAGGACCAGGGAAGTGGTGCCCAGGTGCTTGGAAAGGCCCTGTGCCTCACAGCTCTCGGGGCCACAGGCCCAGTCCTGCCCTGGCTCCACCCAGCATTGGGCAGGAATGTTCCAGGGGATGGTGAGTGTCCTGCAGACCTGCTCAGTGCCATCGATCAATATGCCTTATGATGGATCTAATTAAGCTCTCTAACGAGGGATCACAAGATGACAATTTATCCCAGAGCCATCACTCATTAAAATGCTATTTCAGGAGATGACATCGTTCTAGCCTTAATTGGCGGAGTTTGCGTGACTGGAATCCCTTGGGAGCAGAGATGCCCCTTGTCATTTTCTCATCACCTCCAGGGTAAGGGAGTCAGAGGGGCCCTAAGAGGCACAGGAGTTTGTCAGGTGTTGTAACAGCTCAGGTCCCACCTCCCTTGCTCTGGTCGGCTCCCAACAGCAGGTGATGAATCTCGGAGGGAAATGCAGGCAGCCTGGGGCTCTGTGGCCCACATTCAGCGTCAGAGGCTCCTTCAGTATCTAGTATGTAGGCTGAGGAAGTGACTGCTCCTGTTGAAGTCTCAGTTTCCCCATCTGTGAAGAAGCCATAGTGATACCTTCCCCCCACCCCCCACCTCACAGAGTTGTTTGCACAATTAAAGGAAATCCTGGAGTGCTTTATAGAGTTGTGGAAAGAACACGAACTTGGAAGTGAAAGCCTCTAGTTCAACACTTTGTTCTATGGCCCACTAGCTGTGTGACTCTGGACAAGTTACCTAGTATCTCTGAAACCAGTTTTTTTCACGTGCATAATGAATCAATAACAGTGGCTACTTTAACAGATTGGCGGGAAGATTGTAAGGGTTTTATATTCAGCCTGGTTTCTGAGGATACTGGGGACACACAGCTGAAAAGTTGTGACAGTTTCCTGAGGGATCCTGTCACACCTTAGTATCTGCAGAATAATATCTACACTAAGGACAAGTTACGAACCCAAAGAGGACCTGATTAAACTATGCTGGCTATATTCTAGAAGACATAAGAGAGTGATGGCATTTTAGCCAGACCTGGAAATAGAAGAGCTTTTTCAATTGAAGAACAGAGGAAAGGGCATCCCAGGAAGTGGGGTGGAGGGTATTCAGCTGGAGACAGTTGCAGAGAGGAGGGTTTTGTGAGTGAATTAAAGAATGGCATAGTGAGTGAGAGAAAGAAGGCTAGAAGGCCAAGAAGAGGGAGGGTTTTTAAGGTCCTTGAATGCTATGTATAGGCATTTGGACTTCAATATGAAGGTTGCTGAAACCTTGCAAAGGATGAGTTTAATCAAATCTTGTGAGAGAGCTTGGACGTCAGAGGAAGAGGGCAGATTCGGGTGCTTCTACCAACAAAGGTGCCCCGGAACCTGCAGAGTGAATCTCACGTGTTCACCGTGACCTAAAAGACCAGAGCCCCAGGTGTAACGCGCCACAGCCTTCTGGGGACCACACCAGGAAACCAAAGCGACAATGGTACCTTGCATTTGGGACTGCTTTTCTCCCAGAGAAGAAGACCAGGAGAAGGAAACTAAATTAGTTGAGCTGCTAGTGTGCACCAGGGATGTGGCTTTTAACTCTAATAAGACTCTCAATTATGTGTGATTGTCCCCACTTACCAACTCGAGTCTCAGAAAAGGTCGGTGGCTTTCCTGAGGTGAACAGCTAATAAGAGCCGAGCCGGGGTTTGATCCTGGTCAGCTGGTCCCAAAGCACTGCTTCTGCCACTTCTACCACATTCTCTCCCATCAAATGTTTTCACAGCCCAGGCCTCTGGTTTGGACAATTTATCTCCATGTTTTCAGAGGAAGACACAGACACAGAGAACTCTCCCAGAAGCCTTCTGCCCATGGACACCTTACATCAGATTGCTTTCTGAGAGAAAACAGAGGTGGAATTCTGATCTGACAGCGCTGAGGCTGAGGAACGGGTTTTCCTGGAACTCTGGGACCGAATGGATGGCCTGATTTCAATCTGCCTTTCCAGGAGCCATTTGCCTTTGCTTATTCCTGACTCCAAGGGCAGATGTGACCATTCTTGGCTCTTTGATTTTTGAGGGGGTAGAGATATGGAGAGGTGCCACTTTGCTATTACATACTAAAGTCATTCCCTTAACAACAAAAAAAGTTGGGGAGAGGACTCACAGTTTCCAATTCAAGTGCTTTTCCAAAAAAATAAAATATGGGAAAAACATAGTTAAAAATATCTGAAGAAAGAAGGCGCCCCTAAATGTGAAATTGTTCCGAAATAGGTATTTGTAATAGGATTCAAAGTGCTCATGACAGCTACTACTTACACTGTTTAAAAAGTTGCAATTAGTACCAAAAGGCTTGGATGAAGAAAACATCATATCACAGGCGTATTTATAAAACAACTTCCATCAGCCAAAGGAAAAATGGACAGAACTCTATTACAAGCTTTTTATATTTGAAGAGCAATTTCTAATAATATATCTAGAAGCCATTTCTGAAATTGACTTAGTGTGCATGATCTGGGATTAATGTTTTCTGCAAAATCACATGCTCGTTTGAACGTAAACATTTTGCACTTCCGTTCCACCTCCTGGTTCAGAAGAATGCACCTCCAATGTGTAAAATGATCTATCAAAATTAATTGTGAATGCCCTAATCCAATCAAGTCCACCTCATTAGGCAAACATTTAAATTATTAAGTTAAATAGTGGGATATTTCAATATAATCTTGTTATGCTGTTTTTATGGCAGTACAAATGCTATCTACAGATGGGCTCAGCTTCCCAGCATTGCCACTATTGTTGATAGCAGTTACCACTTCCATCACCAGATTTCACACCTTTATGACATCGGTCCCGTCGCTGACACTCACTTTCTCACTCCCTCATAATTACTGATGGAACACCTACTATGTGCTAAAACTTCAAAGCTAGAGAAGATCTTCAGGATTGTCTCTTCACCTGTTTTTGCAGATATAAGAACTGAGATTCTGAATGGCTGGATAATTTTTCATGAATCAGTGTGTGGCAAAGCTGCAGAGAGAATCCTGGCTTCCTGACTCTGCATTTATCCCTCTGCTCTCTTTTTTCACTCTCCTGAATCGGCTTCCCTGTCCATCTTCCTCTCTACTTTAATTCAAATAGAAATATAGAAATAAAATAGATCTGGTCCATGCTGGACATGTTTTGAATAATTCGTATTTTGCAAAATGACTCTTTCATCCCCCCAATTCTATACAAGATGTATTCCCAACCTGGTTGTTCTTCTCAGAGCTTTAAATAGCTTGTCCTTTCCAAATTCCTCCAGCCAGCAAACAGCTATTCATCATTCGATATTTCCTTGAAGGCCAGCCCAACAGAGACATGTTTGGAAGAAATAAGATCTGGATGTCTCAAATTCCAGCCCCTAAATTAGTCTCTGGGTATGTGTATGTTGTAGGGAGGAAGAACAAAGAGGAAACAAACAGGAACTAAAGCAGGCCTGAGGTGGAGGCAACTCTAGGGGCCAGATGCCCATACTGGGCTTCAGAAAATACACAGTCCTGTCCTTACCAGAGCCCCTCTCCCCTTCCCCTTAAGGAAGCATGTCAGGGCTCCCTGGGGATTCAGATTTCACCCCAATTATGAAGGCAGAGCTAAGGGACCTCTAGATCCTCGCCTACTCTTTGCCAGTAAGTGAAATGAAGACTTTCCCTGTGTGCTGTTCTCAGTGTCTGGCTCACGCATGGACACAATTCTCTTTTCCTTGCCCTTAGGGCATGACTGAGACAAGACGTTCATGTCTACCAAAGCCATTCCCAAGGGGAGCTAAGAACAGAGAGGATCATGAATCCGGATAATCCACCTTGCAGAGTTTAGCTGGTTCTCTGAACAAGGCCCCAGGGCTGCGTTATGACTTTCATGAGTCCTGGTAGGCACTTTCGCTTCCATGGGGAAAGTCTTCCATAAAGCAGTAAAAAATTTAAAAACTTAAAATTATATTTTATGACTACATTAATATAAAGAGGAATATATTAATATTATTAAATAAAACATTTTTTCAACCTAAAGCTTTTTTTTTTCCCTGATTTTAGAAGAAAATATTTTTGTGAGTCCCTTCCTAATGGGCCCTGGGCTCTGATCCTACTGTAGTCAATAGACAAATCGGCATTTCCAGGCCCAAGGGCATGAGGCCCAAGGAGCAGAGGGCCTCCCACTCTGCTTCCATTTGGTGGATGAACATCAGCCCCAACATCATCAACCCTGGAGATACTGCACTTCTTTGGTTGTGAGCAAGAGAAAAGAGCTTTATCTTCAGCACTCTTATTTCCCATTTCCTGTTTAGGCAAAAACTGAAAATCATTGGTGTAGGAAGATGCCACTCTCTTTAATATCAATCAAATTCAGGTTCTCTAAGATTATCATTGAAGGGTGATGATCTTTGTTGCTTGTCTTCTCAGTCTGATTCCTTCTGCCAGCATCACACCGGTACTATGTGGAGACACATTCTTCACATACTAAAATCAGCTCATGCAGGGTTAGAACGGTCAAAAAGACCTTCCCAAGGAAAGTAAACACAGAGAATACTGTGAATTCATGATACAAAAGGGCCCATAAGAACAGAGATGTTTGTAGCTATGACTCAAAAGAGGGACCTAGAAAGCCTTTGATAAAAGGGCAATAGAAATTGGAACCCTGCATATTACTGTGGAAGTATAGGTTGGTACAACCACTTTGCAGAAACATTGGCAGTATCTGCTGAAATTGTCAATGATCCAACTTCTCTACTCCTAAGTACTCCATTGAACCATATGAAACTGCCAACACCTAGCTGTTTTTGATGTACAGAATTAGCAATTTGATTTGATTCAACCTAACATATATCCATCAGAGAATGAAATGGCAACCCACTCCAGTACTCTAGCCTGGAAAATCCCATGGACGGATGAGCCTTGTAGGCTACAGTCCATGGGAATGCGAACGGTCGGACACGACTGAGCGACTTCATTTTCACTTTCATGCACTGGAGAAGGAAATGGCAACCAATCCAGTGTTCTTGCCTGGAGAATCCCAGGGATGGGGGAGCCTGGTGGGCTGCCATCTATGAGGTCACACAGACACGACTGAAACGACTTAGCAGCAGCAGCAGCAACATATATCCAAAAGACACGTGTACATACGTGCATTAAAAGTCAAATGTAAGACTAATCAAGCAGGACTGTTCATAGTAAACAAGTACTGGACACTGAAAAACCCCTCAACCAGAGCATGGATAAATAAATAATGGTTTGTTCATAGAACAGTGCATGCAATGAGGATAAATACATCACAACTATGTACAACAAATTGGAGAGCTCTCACAAGCGCAATGCTCATTGAAAGAAGCCAAACACAAAAGGGCATATGTTGTATGATTCCCTTTATGTAAAATTCAAGTGCAAACACTGCTAATCTCTGTTGTTAAAAGTCAGAAAGGTGTTTTGTAGAGAAAGGGGACGAGGTGTTGACCTAAAAGGCACCTGATGGAGGCTTTCATGATCTGAGGACCAGTTTCATGGGCATGTGTACTCTACATGAGTTGCACATTTCTCTATATGTATATTTCCCTTTCTTAAACAGTTTAGCTTAAAAAAAAAAAAAAAAGTAGGCTGCAGAAGGACTCAGGCAGCTGTTGGGGCAGAGACAACACCAGCTGGCTCCAGGGGCGCCTGCGCCCTGCCCTCCAGTTCTTGTTTGTGCCTTAGCAGATTTTTGGACCATTACCTAATACAGGCTCTGTGCCAACTGCTTCACAGGCTTTATCTCACTTAATCCCCAACTTAACATGATGGTCAATCCTATTATTTTTATTTTGAAAAAAAATTTATTGACATACAGTTGATTTGTAATATTAAATTCAGGTATACAGCAAAGAGTCAGCTATATGTGTATATATTTTTTCAGACTTTTTTCCATTATAGGTTATTATAGATATTGAATATAGTTCCCTGTGCTATATAGTAAATCCTTGTTGTTTATTTTATATACAGTAGTTTATATCTGTTAATCTAATATTCCTAAGTCATCCCTACCCCCCTCCCTACCCATACTATGGTTTTTAGTCTATTTCTATTTTATAAATAAATTGATTTGTATTAAGTTTTAGATTCCACATATAACTGACATCATATAATATTTGTCTCTCTCTGTTTGAGCTACTTCATTCAGTGTGATAACCTCTGGATCCATCCATATTGCTGTAAACGGCAGTGAAGTGAAGTGAAAGGTACTCAGTCATGTCTGACTCGTTGCGACCCCGTGGACTGTAGTCCATGGAATTCTCCAGGCCAGAATACTGGAGTGCATAGCCTTTCCCTTCTCCAAGGGATCTTCCCAACCCAGGGATCAAAGCCAGGTCTCCTGCATCGCAGGCCAATTCTTTTACCAGATGAGCCACAAGGAAGCCCATAAATGGCAAAAGCTCATCCTATTTTATGACTGAGTAATATTTGTATATGTATACCACATCTTCTTTATCCATTCATCTGTTGAGACTTAGGTTGCTTCCTTGCCTTGGTTATTATATGTGTGTGTGTGTATATATATATATATATATAGTATATGTATATACTGGAGTGCATGTATCTTTTTGAACTAGAAATTTTTGTTTTTTCAGATATATGCTCAGTAGTGGGATTGCTAGATCATATGGTAGCTCTATTTTAATTTTTTAAGGAATCTTCAAATCATTTTCCCTAGTGGCTGCACCAGTTTACATTTGAGGTGGGTCCTATTCTTATCCCTATCTGATGGAGGGAGAAAATGGGGGAAATGATTTTTGGAGAACCTAAACAACTCACCTAAATGCATACAACTTTAAGTGAGTGAACAGAAACCAGTATCTAGTGCTAGGACTGTGTTCCTCCCAAGCCCTCACTTGATGTCCATATTCCAGAATCAAAGTAATCAAGATCACCCCAGACAACTGAACATTGCAGCTCCCTTTGATTTGGGTCCAGATTCTGCCTCCCTGGACCTTTTCTCTCTGTTCCCTGTTCTTGTCCTGACCAGCATCATGGATACCCACAAACCTGTAAGGTCCCTCAAAAGGGGCCAGGGCCATGCAGTTGGGGAGGTGACTTACCTGGTATAGCAGAGATGTGGTTTCCCCATGGCTGCCTGTTAAGCCAGGCCCAGCCAGCCCCTAGGGCCACAAAAAACCCTGTGGTTTATGCCACGGACATACCAGCTCCACCTTATTGCGCTTAGTTCTACTTTGACTTCAGTTGTGAGTGTACCTTTGAATGTATCTGTGTTGGTTTATGTGAAAACATAATGTATGGAAAATTATGTAGCTGTGGGCCACAGCAAAGGCAAACTCAGCTTCTGCCTTCGCTGACCACCAACTCAATCTTGCCCGGGCCCAGGTCTTCCCACAGCACTTCCTGTTCCCTGTGAGTGTGGGAAGCAGTGCCAAGAAGAAAGGCAGGAAAGAGCACTTCCTGAGTGGACCGTGAATCCATTTATGAACTCTTTTCCTTTAGTACATGCAACACCCCTGAGAATTGGGTATCATTACCCTCATATTATTGCTGAGGAGTCTCAGGGAGGTTCACTGTGAGGGCTGCATCCATGGCATGGGATGGTGTGGCAGGTAGAACAAATAGATGATCATTCAGGGCAGCCAGAACCCATCCTCTCTCATGGTCCATATTCAGCATTCCCAGAGTCCTTGCACTGGGTGTGGACACAGAGAGATCACTGTCTGCTCTTGATGACATTAGCAAGGCACATGCTAGAGGCAAACAAGTGGGAGCCAGGACCTCCCATGAGGGGTAATGAAAGTAAGATATTAGCAGGTAGCAGTTCTGGCTCCAGCTTGGCCACTCACTCCATGTGGCCTTGGAAAAATGACATCCCCCCCGGCCTAGACTTTCCCATCTGGGCAATGAAGGAATGGGATGTGTTGATGTCTGCTGGCTTTCCCAGTTCTAGTCCTCTGGCATCTGTGAGGAGGTGCTCTTGAACCTAAATCCTGAGATAGAAGTACCACCAGCGAAGTATTCTAACTTTCCCCCAGAATGGGAAAAGCAGGAAGGAACTTGCCTCCTTGGTCTCTGGGTCTCTGGGGGCCTGAGTAACAGAGACAATCACAGCTCTGATCTAGTAGGGATGGGAGTCATGCAGGTCCATGGGGCAGCTGCATGCTTTGTAGGTTAAAGCCCACAAAAGGTGTGGGGTACTAGGTAGTCAGAGGAAGGATCAAGAAGCTGGGTCCTGAAAAGGAAATTAAAACAGCACCTGAATCATGCCCATTTGCTGCTACTTCCTACTTTATGTACACAACTCCTGGACCCCAGGCACCCAGCTTATAACTCAGGGGTTCTGACTCTAGAATTCATGCCCTTTGATGCTGTTTGCAAAATGATACTTATAAATACATTATGAGCATATTTCTGAGTTATGAGACAAGAAGCTTTCATTAGATCCTGAAAGAGCTTAGACACCACCCCCCCACACACACACACATACACAGTTAAGAACTTCTCTTCCAGTTCAAACATATCTCTTCTTCACTCCCCCCACCTCTTCCCTTTATACAGGCTCTCATCACGGGTGTCCTGGACTATCGCAATCACTTTCTATCGGGCTTTGCCTCCAGCCTCTTTTTCCAATTCTGTTTCCACAGAACCTGCAATTCCCTCCCCTTCCTCAAATTCAGCTTTATCAGCCTTCCTTGACTTTGCATTGTCTCTAAAGTTCAGAGTGTTTAGCTCAGCCCACAAGGTTCTTCCGAATGTGAGCCCTGATTTCTTCTCCAGCCTCACCTCCTGATTATCCCCCTCCTGGTGCCCACTTGGCTGTAGTCATGTCCTATGATACTCAGCTCTACAGCTTGCATATTCTATTCTCTCTGGTGAAATGCCCTGCCCCCTTAATTTGTTGAACTCTGAAGATGTAAATACCTTGAGAAAAGGCTTAGTCTGTTTCATTCATTGCAATATTCCAACACACAGCGAGTGTCTGGCACAGGCAACATTTAGTAAATATTTGCTGTGAACAAATAATTGACTGAATGAATCCTTCACGATCTAGACCAAGAGTTCCCACCTCTTGAAGTTTCCTCTGCCCTCATGGTGGTGGTGGTCATTCTGTTGAATTCATATCTCACTGTACTGCAACTATTTTTGCATTATATGTAACATTATTAGGTGACAGTTTATTTGTCATTGTTATACGTCACTGGACTGTAAACTCTAACTTCACAGACCCAGTTTGATTATTTTTTATATCTGCAGTACCCAGACCAGGGCTTGGCACCTACCAGTTGCTCTACAACAAATGTCTCTTAAGTGGTTGGGAAAATGAATGAATGCCTACTCAAACTCAAACGCAAGCCAATCTTTGCCCATCAAAATCTTATTCATTCACTGAGGTCTGTCTCAAATACTGCTTCCTTCCTGTTTACGTTCTTTCCCTTGGCCCCAATTTGATACGATTTCCAGGCTCTCTAAGTTTCCCTGGCGTTTTGTCCAACTCTCGTGGACTAATTTCATCCTCCCTACTGCTAGGAACTTATCAGGAAGCTCTCCTTTACTAATCTGCACACTCCTTGAACCCTGGAGATGTGTTTGTCATGTTCTGTATCCACCCACACCCTTGCCTGCTAACCCAGTCCTAGCACAATTCTCAGTGTTATGATATATTACATACATGGATTTGTTGTTAAACTGAATTGCATTTTCCCACTTTTTGGTTGGATCTATAATTTCTTCTCCTTGGACATGTGATAGCTTCTACTGTTTACAAAACCTTGCTCTACAAAGAAGAAAGAGAAAGACTTGCTGGCCAGTGTGGAAGCTTCAGGGGAGCATTCAGCTCTTTGCGTCCTTCCGATACACACACCTCCAACCAAAACTGCTCAGAGGAGGGCCAGCCAAACCCCCCAGGAAAACTGACACAGCCAGGCATTCACACTTCAGGAAAAATAAAAATTCAGAACAGGGGAAAAAAATCATTATGGGCTGGAGCCATCACACAGTGAGAAGCACTAATTATTCTGTGTAGCCTGAGTTTTTCTTAGTAGGCAAACTCTTTTGAATATTAACAAATATTTATTTAGGAATTAATAATTGACATCTATTAAAGCATAATTTATGGAGAGTGAATTCCTCTCGGTTTGGGTTTCCACTGCTGGGTTACATCTGGCTCTTCCAGGAGTGACTCTTTTCTTTTGTTAGAAGCAAGATGCAGGGGGAGAGCCTGAGCTGGGAACAGGCATGTGCTTCAGTGGCCGCACAGAACAAAGTGCAGTAAGAGGGCGCTGGGTGGGGGCCCAGCCCTGACACTGCACTCCTGTCTATGTGGTCTTGGGAGAGTCCCTGCCCTCCAGAGCTTCCCTTCCAAGGCTAAGAAACAGTCATCTTTATGCCTACCTTGATTTAGGGGGACGTGCTTGGTTGCAAGTAAAGGAAATTATACTGGGTTGGCCTGAGCAATGAAGGGGTAAGCAACTGGATCGTCTCCTGAGGCCCTGCCCAGGGATATGGCTGGGCCTCAGGAGCCCCTGGGACCCAGGGCTGGTAAGCTCTCAGCTCACTCTCTGGCTCTCACCTCTGCTCTTCTCCATGAACCTGCTGTTCGCATCTCTTCTTTGGACTCCATGACAAAAGCTGCCTCCCTGCAGCCCCTGAGCTTTCCTGACACAGGTGATGGCATAGCAGACAATATTAATATCCCATTTTGCCCCCATTTCTTCTTGTTCTGAGTAGTACTGGCTCCTTGGTGGAGAGAATCCTGTCATCAACCAACCATGGACAAGGGCACAGGGTCATGTTTACTAAACCACCTTCCAGGTATCACCATTCATTCATTCGTTCAGCCACCATTGAGTGAGATCCCACTGTGTGCCAGGCACTTTCTGGGTGCTGAGCTGTGAAAGAGATAGAGGGGTATGTGGATCAGAGAGGTCACTCTTGTCCCTGAGAACACGTTGTTCCAAGAGAAGCAGCATTGGCAGAGAATCAACAGGAAACCACTCACTCATCTTACTCTGAGAGGCTGTGTGAAAAGCACAATGAAAGCTCTAAGTTTTTATACAATTTTAAGAGATTATTATGTTAGTCATTTGGGGGAAAAACTAATAATTTGGAAAAAGTGGAAATGGAAGAAGGGAGAGAGAAAGCAAAAGAAAAAGAAAGCAATGGAAACAACAGGGAGGTCAAGTTTAGACCAACATAAGAATTGTTTTTACAATTGGAGGCTTTGAAAATTAAAATGAACAGTGGTGAGCTCTCCATCACTCAAAAGTATTCAAGCCCAAACTAGATGACCTCTATTCAGGACTGATTTAAAGATCATTCATAAACAGGGCAAAACACGGATCAGATGACTGAAAGGTGCTATCCCATTCCACAGTTTTGGAAACTGATCTGCATAGTCAAATTCAAGATCTTAGAAGATGTCACACCTCTGGCCTCCAAGGAAAGAGGCTACTTATCACCTCCCCTGCCACCCAAGACAAGAGCTTACACCTCATTTTAATGTTAAATAAAAACAGCATTTCATCTCCTCTGGAATGCAAAACTGTGAATTTGAGTGAAATATGCAGTTTTCATTATGTTAAAAGATCTACTCATTACAATCAGGATAAGAGGATGTGAATAAGACAAATTGATCACCACTTTAAATGTATTAATCAGCTTGCAACTCTTGTCACCAGTCAAAACAGAACAGCCAGACATTTATTCTGTCTCAGTTGTGTTTTAGAGCCCATCCCAGGGGGTCGCAGGATCAGTGAGCCTCCCTATGCCTTTTACAGGCAAGCAATCTCAACACGTTGCAAAAGTTCTTGCATGCCTACAATTACATAGGTTTACTCATTCTGTGAATGTTTACTGAGCACATACTATGAGCCAGGCAATGTGTAAGGCTTTGGAGATGTGATCATAAATCAAAACTGGTCCTTGCCCTCTGCATTCTCATGGTTTAGTCAGGAGGCAGATGTGCAAGCAAGCAAGCACAATAAAGAGTGTGTGCTTAGTTTCTTAGTCGTATCCAGCTCTTTGCAACCCTGTGGACAATAGCCCACCAGGCTCCTCTGTCCATGGGATTTTTCAGGCGAGGATACTGGAGTGAGTTGCCATTTCCCCCTCCAGGGTCTCTTCCCAACCCAGGGATCGAAGCCATTTCTCCTGTGTCTCCAGCATTGCAGGCGGATTCTTTACCGCTGAACTACCGGGGAAGCCCATTGGAGTTGCAATGAAGAGGCTCAAATTCAGGAAGGACGTGTCTTCTTCCAATCTGGTAGTGGAAACTTGGGCTGATGTCTTTGTGGCTGAACTACTGCAGGCAGCCCAAAGGAAAGCCATGAACCTGCTGTCAATCCCTCCTAGGCAGTGCCTTAATTCCCTCTCTGCCCCTGACATAACAGCCCTTGGAGCTCTGCGGGCTAAGGGGCAGGTTGGGTCAGAATCTAGGATCGTCAGGCACAGAGAGGGGAGATGGTAGAAGGATTTATTCAAACAGTAGGAAGAAGGCCACTCTCCCAGAAAGTGAGATTCTGGGGGGAGATTGGACTGCGAAGAAGTCCAGCATTTGGGCTGGATTAAGCACAGGCAGCATTCCCAGCCCTGAAACAGTCTCCCTTCTCAGAGAACACAATATCAATTCAAGGATTTGGGTGCAAGGGGACTTCCCAGGTGGTGCTAGTAGTAAAGAACCCACCTGCCAGTGGAGGAGATGCAAGAGACCTGAATGTGTTCCCTAGGTTGGGAAGATCTCCTGGAAGAGAGCATGGCAACCCACTCCAGCATTCTTGCCTGGAGATTCCCATGGACAGAGGAGCCTGATGGGCTATATAGTCAGAATTAGACATGACTGAAGTGACTTAGCACAGACACAGCATGAACCCTGAGCAGAGCCACTCACCAAGCCTGGAGCAGGAGGTGGCAGCATGGCTAGAGTCAGAGTATGCCAAAAACTAGGCTCCTTGTTCGACACCGGCACATTCAATGTCCCTGGCCTGAGAACAGGGTGGGAAGGCTGAGCTGAAATGTGTGGGTAACTAACCCTACCCTGGGGATAATAAGAGCTTCAGGAACATAAAACCTGACTTCTGACCATCATCCTTTCCTCCTTCTAGTCAAGGCCAATGTTCAGAAGAGTGTCTAAAGCATGACAGGCCTGGTATCTATCTACATGAATAGAAAAACTTCAGATTGGGGCTGTGGACTTAGGTATCAGTGGGAAAGTGGGGAAGGAGGATGGAATCCACAAAAGGGGAAGATCCCAGGAGATTTCTTTAGCTGCCTGTGTGCCAAGCCTTGTGGAAAATGTAGAGGAACTACTTGAGGTCAGGAAAAGCCAGGTATCTTCTGGCAGGATCCCTTCTACTCTAAGCAATCCATGAGGCCAAACAATCAATCCACTGAGTTGAATTTACAAGTTACTGATTTTTTCTTAACTTCAATTATCTGCTGCTGATGATTCCATTATGAGGAGGGAGAGAGGTGTAAACTCAATCTAGGGGCTTCTGGATCAGGGCATTTATCTGGTTTTATGAGGCTGTGAGAGACCATAATGCATGTTTTATGAGCCCATTCTCATTTTTAATCTGCTTTGATAAGATCACTATGCTAGAAGGATACAGAAACTCATGAGCAGGCCCATCTCAAGACAATGATACTGGCTTGGAAAGGTTTTGCTCCTGAAGGTAGGGCCCATGAGGAATTCCCTGCATATTGACTCTTAGGATCTTGCTCAGTTAGGGTGATCTTATCTCATCCTCCCAGACACCCCCTTCATAAAATCCTGGGTGTTAACAGGCATGAGAGGGCACAGACCGACCCCAGACTGTGACAGAGTAAATTGCCTTAACTTCTCCTTCAGGACATAGCAGAAGCAGCATTTTCCAATGAGTAGCATATGTAGTGAATATAAAGAAAAATGGAATTCAGGGACATAGGAACTGACAAGGTTCTAGGCACTGACTTCTGATCCTAACTCTTAGAGTCAAAGGTTACTCTAACGCCACCTCCCTCACCCTTGACCATTTCCAATCATCCACCATTTTGGATCTTCCAATCCTGTTCCCTGCTTCAGCTCTCTAATTGGAAAAGAGAGAGAGTATGAATATTGCCTGAGGCAGGGACAATCCTGGCCTCCTCTGCAGTTAAGTTGGCGTTGCATGCCAGGTCCACAGACTGGGAGTGGAGGCATTTGTGTTGCTTCCAACTCAAAGCTGTTACGAGACCATGTGAATTCTCCACACACTCTCGCCCTTCTGGTGGGCTGGGATATCAGAGATGAGTGGCGGGCATAATTTCTATCCTCAAGTCACTGTTGGAAAAGTGCCTCCAAGAATGCTGCCTGACCCATACAGCACTTGGTTGAGTTCTGTCACTGAGATTTGGGGATTGTTTGTTCTTGCTGTCTGGGTTAGCCTAGCCCAACAAATACACCAAGCACCTCCTATGAACCCAGGATGGCACTAGGTTATTTCCTACAAATTATCTGAAAACAATCTTGTGAACACTTGTGCTGGGAGAGTTTTGGCCAAGTATAGTTTGGGGTGTGATGGGATCTCTACATCCCCCAGGATCCTTTTCCCTGTGTATCTCCAGATCTTATGCCAGAACCCCCGGCTCTAGAGACTCTTAGGTTCTGCTTGTTTTTGAGGATTGTCTTGAGAATCCAGGCTCTTCTCTTGACTACATTTTGCCCTGAACTTGACTGTCTCTGGATGCTGGAAAAGTCTCCATTTTACTGAATTTAGTCTACTGGAAGGTGACTAAAGAGTGTATAAGATATTAGCTTTTAAATCAGACAAGTCAGGGTTTAGATCTCAGCATTACCGTTTCATTCCTATGCACACATTCACAGTATATAAAATGCTATCAATGCCCCTATGCACATCTCCAGCTTGGACTCTTAGACTAAACTCCAGATCCATGTATCCCACTATCTTCTTGGCATCTTGAACACAACTAGAGCTCTTTAAACCCAGAGCTTCCTTCTAGGCTCCCCCTTCCGGTTAAATGGTGCTTCCATTAGCCCCAGTGCTCAGGGAATCCTTGAATCATTCATCTCCCTTCTCATTTGTAGTCTCAGTTCGGTCAGTTCAGTAGCTCAGTCGTGTCTGACTCTGCGACCCCATGGACTGCAGCATGCCAGGCTTCCCTGTCCATCACCAACTCCAGGAGCTTAGTCAAACTCATGTCCATTGAGTCAGTGAGGCCATCCAACCATCTCATCTTCTGTCATCCCCTTACACTTTTAGTACAAATTGTAGTCTCACCATTTATACTTAGAATTGCACTTGTAGTCTAACCATCACCAATTTCTATAGATTCTATTCCAAATATCCCTTGAGTCCTTGTATGCACTTTTACCCCCACTACTCTGGTCCAAGTTCCTATTCTCTCTCACCTGGAATAGATAAATAGCCTCTTTACTATCCTTCTAATTACCCCTGCTCTATTTGTTCTCTGCTCAGAAGCAAAGGATCTACTCAAAATATACTTAAATGAACTGCCTTTGTGGAGGCGGAAATCCCAAATTTATGTTCAGCCCTGAGTGATCTGTGTACCCTCTGCTGCCCTCATGCCCTCCTCTCTTTCTCTCTGTGCCCACCATGCCAGCCTTCTTTCCACCCCTGATCAGTTTCCCAAATGGTCCCCATCCTGCCTCAACCTAGAGTACCTGCTTGCTCCTGGCCTGACCACCTTCAGTCATTCTTTTAAAACTTGGCTTGTATGTTACTCTCTCAGGGCTGCTTTCCCTAAACTCTCAATCTAGATGTGGTGCTCCAGTATAACTTCTAATCACTCCTTGTGATTTTCCTTTATTTCAGTTTGCACGTGTATATTTATTTGTGTGTCTATTTTTAATATAATCTCTTTGACTAGACCATAATCTCCATTGGGAAAAAGATTACCCACAATGTCTGTCACACAGCTTGTGCTCTGTACATACTGTTGAATGGATGAAGGACCATTTATCAAGTGGAAAGCAGGTGCTGCTGCTATGGAGGGAGCAGGGGCCCTAGCTTCAGGGACCCTACTGTAAGAAACACTCTGAGAAATCCGTATTTACTTACATGATATCAAAGTGAGACGGTGTTGATATAAAAATAGATTATTTTGGACATGGCCTTCTTCCCAGGAATCATTCAATAACTAACATTTACACAGTGCTTACTGTATGTCATGTGCTATATATGAGTCAACTACTCATCCTCACCAAGACCCTAAGAGGTAGAATCTGCTTTTGTGTCCAGTTTAAAAATGGGGAATCTGAGGCACAGAGGGGTTTAGTGACTCACCCAAGGTCACACAGCTCGTAAGTGACGGAGCCAAGATTCTTGCCTTTCTGTATCCACAGAGTGATTTTGGCTACTTCATGCTATTCTGGGAAATGTTTCTGGCTGCTCTCTAAAATAGAAAATGACTGACAAATGAATTTTAGGCCCACAACTCAGACTGACACCAAAAATAGGGCGATATCATCAGAATTCTGAGATTGTGAGGTACAGCTAGGACACAGCATTCTTGGCTTTGTCAGGAAACTGGGGAGACCTGGGGAGACTTGGTCTCACTAACTCACTGTGTGACATTAATCAGGCCACTTCATTCTCTAAGGGACTGGATTAGTTAATCTCTGCAGTTTCCCCAAATTTAATACTCTAGAATTGTGTGCTTGTCTAGGGAACACTGTTGAATAAAGTCCCGACTCCCTTTCATTCATTCCCAAGAAATTCACCAGAAGCACCTTTTTTTTTTTTTTTTTCCACCTGATCCTTTAAGTACAGAGCAAGAGGTGACAAATGAATCAAAGAGAGAGAGACCAAGGCAGAATCGAAGAAAGAGAGAGGGTGAAACGAGAGGAGGAAAAGAAGGGTCTAGAGCTGGAGAAGGAACAAGAGGACAGAGTGAAATTGAAAAGACAGAAAAAGGTGAGCAAGGCTGCCTCCTTCGTGGTGAACTCCCCACAAGAAGGCACACAGGAGTTTGCAAATTGACTCAGTTGCTTCTCTCAGTGTTGACGGCCATCAAAGGTTTTTGACTTGCTCTGAGCCTGGAAACAGTAATAAAAAAAAAAACCAAAAAAACAGATGATTTAAAAGCCACAAACACGCAGCAGAGATTGCAGATACAGAACAATAAATGTCCTGGTCAAATTGTCGATTGGAGTATCTGTATTAGGGCGTGTTTGTAGTCTCCGCGTGTAGAGCGATGGAGAGCCCAGATTGTGGCCGGGGAAGTCACACAACAATGGGGCCTGATGTTTTGTTTCCACTTTTCAAAGGCACTCCTTTTTTTCCTCCCGGTGATAAGGCCCAGGAAATGGTTAGTGACATGCTCGTGGGAACCTCTGGAAAAGAATACACACCGTATCAATGGCGCAGCCGCCGGCCCAGGAGCAGAGCGAGTGGGTGGGGGAGCTGCGGGCTCCCGGCGTGGGCTGTGGCGGTGAGATAGCATTGAGCAGGCCGCCCCGGAGCCGCGCGCCCCCAGTCTGGGGACCGGGCCCCTTTATCCAGCCAGAATGGGTGGAAGGCCAGACAATGTAGCGCTATATTTGGTTTGACAACAAAGGGCCCTAGAAAGATTTGATAGTGCGGGGATGGCCGGGAAGGCGGTGCGAGATGCTGCACAATAAGAGCTTTGCAGAGGTATTTAGCCAGGCCCTTTATGCCAGGAGCATGGCGGGGTTTGGATGTCGGCGTGATGTGTAATGGCTTTGTCTGGACCAGGGTTCTATTTACCAGAGTGAGGTCCCCGGGCAGGGCTGGCTGGGGTAGCAGGGTGCTTCTGGTGTGATCACACTTCGGAGCTTCCTGAGGTCACATTCCACGACCTCAGCTCCTGCTTCCCCCTGAGTCCAGGCTCCAGCAGGCCCCCACGGTCAGGAGAAAGTCAGCACAGGAAGGGCTAGAGGCAGACCTCTTCAGGGAGTAGACGGTCAACTGAGACTTCCCAACACAAAAGAGGCACGGGCAGTTCCGCTCCGGGCCAGGTGTCCTGGAGGGAAGCCCCCAGTGAGGAGGGGGAGGGATGAAGGTATAGCTTGGGAAGGTGGAGCAGAAGGTTTTGAATGGCTTTGTTTACAAAGCCTGGTCTTCCTGGGAGTGCTTGCAGGAGAGAAGGCAACAGGAATGAGAGTCCAGGCCTCGAGTGATAAGGCTGGCGAGAGAGTCTGGAGAAATAGCTCTGGGATGTGAGTGTTGCTGAGGGCGTGGGGGTGGGGTGGGGGTGGTTCAAGCAGGACCTCTGCTTCCCTGGTGCCTGGGGGCTTCTGGGAGGAGGGGGCAGAGTGAAGAAAGCAGCCCTAGGAAAGCAGGGCAGTGGGGTTGGAGGGTGGGAGGCAGGCTGGCTGGACCAGAGCAATGTTCTGGACCAGGGGTGTGGAGATGGGGGCTACATGCTGACATATTTAGGGGTTCTGTCATGGGGGCAGGAGCATCAGTGGCTATTTCAACCTCCATTCTAGGTGTTTCAGACTCCAAGAAAAGAATGTGGCAAGCAGAAAAGGAATGAAACCAGGGCTGAGACAGGACCAGAGGTGGCTCAGAGCCACTGCTCTGCCGGGGGACCTCAAGGGTCATGGGCCCATCAGACCAAACACACCCTTGTAGCTAGAGAAGTCTGGAACAATGTGGTCTTGTTCCAGGCCAGAGGAGATTCTGGTCTGGGAGCACTTTCTTCCTATTACCCTCTTTGTGAAGCAGGACTAACTTTGTGGATAGAACCTGGGGCAGGGTAACCCCCCTCCCTGACTAAGTCTTCCTAACTTCACTCTGCCCTCTTACCAGGGCCATGAGATTCTTCGGAAATATCTCCCAGTGATTTCCTTCCATTTTGTTCAGTTTTTTTGTTTTTTGATTTTGTTTTATCAGTTCCATCCATTTGTTCATACAGTGAGGATTTATTTCAGTCCTAGGTGCCAAGTGATTTGCCAGATACTAGAAATAGAGTGCTTGTCCCTCAGTATCCACCCATCAGGCTCCTCTGTCCATGGGATTCTCCAGGCAAGAATACTAGCCATTCCCTTCACCAGGGGATCTTCCCAACCCAGGGATTGAATCCCTGTCTCCTGCATTGCAGGCAGATTCTTTACTGTCTGAGCCATCAGAGAGGTCTAGAAGTAGAGTACCTGTCCCTCATTATCCACAAGGCATTGATTCCAGGACCCCTGAGGGTACCAAAATCCACGAATGCTCAAGTCCTCCCACATATTTTAAATCATCTTTAGGTTAGCTTATAATACCTAATACAGTGTAAATACTATGCAGATAGTTGTCAATACAATGTTAGATAAATACTTGACTGCCCATGGCAAATTCAAGTTTTACTTTTTGGAACTTTCTGGAACTTTTTTTGAATAGTTTCAATCCATGATTAGCTGAATTCATGGATGCAGAACCCATGAATGTGAAGCACCAACTGTATTGAACTCGCTAAGCCTGGCTCCTGAGTCCTCAGACTAGTAGGGTAGATAATGGTCTAAACACATAATGATCAGGACAAAGTCAGAACAACCATTGTTATGGTAGCTCAGAGGAGAGAATAACAATTTCTATCAAGGAAAGCCCAAGAAGTCTTCATGGGAAACATGATATTATTAAATTATTAAAATAAATGTGATCTAAATATATCTTATGGGCTAAATAGTGCTCCCCCATCAAATTTATATGTTGAAGTTCTAACATTCAGTATTGCAGAATACAACTGAATTTGGAGATAGGTTCTATAAATAAGTAATTAAATGAGGTTATTAGGATGGGCCCTAATGCAATATGACCAGTGTTTTTTCTTCCTAAGAGGAAATTTGGACATGGACACATTCGGGGGAAAATGAGATGAAGACACAGGAAGAAGATGGCCATCTACAAACCAAAGCATAAGACCTAGAAGAGATCTTTTCCTCATGGTCCCCAGAAAGAAGCAACCCTGATGACACATCAGAACCATGAAAAAGTACATTTCTGTTGTGTCAGCCATGCAGTTTGTGGTCCTTTGTTATGGCAGCTCTAGAAAGCAAATACAATTACCACCACAAAGCACTGTGACTTTCTTTGAGGGAAGGAACTCTTCTTGAGCGTCTAGCATGGTGCTTGACGCACCGTAGGTACTTAGTAACTGCGAACCTGAAAAGAACAGCAGTGCATTGCTACTAACTCCAGCTCTATCAGCCTCAAGTGCAACATGCACCTCAGAGAGAGAACAGCCCTGCTCGTAAACAGTGTCCCACTTTCTCTCAGCTTGCATTATCCATCCACTGTCAGTAAGTCAGTTACTAATTTATTTAACGTATGAAAAAAAAAATTGTTAGTCGCTCACTTGTGTCCAACTCTTTGCGACCTCATGGATTGAGCCCCCTGTCAGGCTCCTCTGTCCATGGAATTCTCCAGGCAAGAATAGTGGAGTGGGTAGCCATTTCCCTCTCCAGGGGATCCATCAGACCCAGGGATCGAATCCAGGTCTCCTACATTGTAGGCAGATTCTTTCCTGTCTGAGCCACTAGGGAAGCCCATTTAACATGTATCGAAAACTAATTACCTGTTAGCCGCTGGATAGTATAGTGGGAGGAAAGCGCCTCTTGAATGAAAAGGTTCTTCGTCAGCTACTTCCCAAAGCAAGGAATGTTTCTTACCAGAGTCACAGCTCTGTCTGCCATGGGGCCCATGCTCCAGGACAAGTTTGGCACACTCTGGGCTGAAGTCCATGGCCCAGCCAGTCCTTAGCACAGGTTTAATGGAGGGCTGAGGGCTGCCTGAGGGCTCCAGGAAGGAGCCTGGCAGGAGAGAGATTTCAGATGTGGGACTAATTGAATTCTGTGAAGTCCTTCTTTCTAATGCTGGAGTGTATTCCTATTCTGCAGTGAACTCAGGGCTAACAGGGACAGACCTGTGGATCCCCAGGATACTGCCAGGCGTTTCAGCTTCTAACTGGCAGTCATCCAGCTGCTGGGACAGCTTACTGATAGGAAGGATGTGGAGCAATTGTGATTGTTAATGAGGAATGGGGAGTCAGCCAAGAAGCAGTGTGGTGGCATCTGCCGTAACACTTCCTACAGCTTTGGAGACGAACACCACGAGTCAGATCCACAGACACTCACACACACACACATGAGTACACACCAACACATGCTCTCATACACCCCTGGGAGCTTGCACGTAGGTCAGCATGTAAATCAGGCATGTTGACTTCACACTTGCGCATGTCACACTGGGCAGGAGTCACAGGCACAATATCCATGCAGAGCCATGCATGCTCATGGATGAGCTCACACACAAGCACTTACCTTTCAAAGCATATGTTGACACATTAAAAATTAAGTCCAGCTAATGACTGGGCCATGACAGTTACATACGAGTTACTACAGCATAAGAAATTCATCTCTCATCAGGATATGTATCTTCTTCAATTCTTCAGAAAATCCTCTAGGGACCAAAAGTTAAAACAGGTTTTTCACCATGTGGTTTAGAGCTTCTAGGTCTTTGAGAAAAACAGTAGGGAATTGTCCTGAATTCCTTGAGATGTGCAGTGCCTACCAACACTTACCATCATTATTTGTGATTTTTAGAAACAGAAAGATAGTGTGCTGCAAGTGCAAGAGCAGTGAACTAGAAATAAGAAGGTTTCTATTTGAGTCCCAGTTTTGCCTCTCTCTTGCTGGAGTATTGGTCTGGATCCAGGATGACATGTTCTTCTCAATCTCAGCTCTGATGTCTATGCCGAGCATTCTAAGGTTATGAACAGGCTCAAAAAGGAAGCGTGCCATGTTTGGTTAGTAATGTCAGACTTAGGCTCAGAATAAAGATGGTTCTGATCCTTCTATGTCTAGTAGTCTCTAAGTATATAATATGGCTATCATTGCTTGGGAACTAGAGAAACAAGAGGCCAGTCTATATCAAGTTGCTTCTCCATGGCGTTGCCAACTCATCGGTCAAGATAGAGACCATGCATGCATCTTCTCCCCATCCTATCCTTCCAGCTCCTCTTGAGTCTTAGAAATCCTTTGGATTGTTAATAATATTTGTTTGGTTTTGTGACTGACCTACTTCTGTTGAGACTTTACTACAGTGGCTAAGTTTATCATCTCTGTATTAAATGGAAACGTACCCCCAAGACTCCTCAAACCCTATATGTGAGGGGCCCACCTTGTGGCTATCAAGGGAGGTGGAGGGTTGTGTGCCATGATTCACACAACACAGTTCCCACGCCAACTCTGTGAAGCAGTGCTTGCCTCTTGGATCTGACAGCAATTCTGGTCTCTGAACAACATTTGTAGCCTCCAGGCTCTGGTTACGATTCACACTGATAGGAGAATAGGGAGCAGAAAGACTGGGTCCCCTTATAATCCTAACTATAGCCATAGAAAAAGGCAACAACAACAACAAAAATCCACTTCACTCAGGCCTAGGCCTTGAATTCTACCACTGACATGCCAGCCTTCCTCCACTGTGTCAAATGGAGTCTCAAAAGTCATCAAGATATTCCAATGTGCTAACCACTACACGAGGCACTGGATACTTTATATCCCTTGTATTATTTAGTATAGTCCACCCGCCTATTAGGTAAGTAGTACACGCATTTTTCAAGTGAGAAAGCTCTGAAGGGAGGCTGAGTTAGATACACATGAAACAGTGGACGTGAAATCAGTACCCACATTGGCCTCACTCCACCCTGATCTACTGCCACCTAGGCGGTATCACTGCAGATTCATGAAGGCTACTCTGGTTCACCGTTCTCTAGTGGAGAGCATGTAGGTATTCTCCACAGTCATTTCCGGCTGGGAGCAAGCCCTGCTAACCAGAATTCTTCCTGAAGCTGTGGACATGACCCTAAACTGAACTACATGGTGGATCAGCAACACTGAAAAATACAATAACCAAAATAACAACTCATTAGATGGACTCAATAGCACAAAGTTATGTCAGTGAACTTTAACGTAGATCAATAAGAATTACCCACTCTGAAAAACAGAATAAAAAAGTATGTGAGTAAAAATGAAGAGAGTCTCAGGGATATGAGAGATGACATGAAAAGTTTCAACATTTGTGTCATTGGAGAAGAAAGTGGAACATTTAAAAACTACTGAAAGAAAGGAACTGTCAACTTAGAAATAAAAATATCCTTTAGGAATGAAGGTGAAATAGAGAAATTTGTTGCCAGTAGATTGCCTTAAAAGAATCGATATAGAAAGATTTTTAGATAAAAGGGAAATGATAGTAAAGGGAAACTTGAGCTCTCACAAATAAGAAAAATACAACTGTAGTGGTAAATATCTAGCTAAACATGATAAACTATTATTCTCTTGAATTATTTAAAATATGTAAGATGTTTGAAAGTAAAGGTCATAACATTGATTGAGTTTTTAATGCATGTAGATATAATGCTGAAGACAAATGTGATATAAAGTGGGGAAGATAAGGAACCTCTGTGGTTATAAGATTTCAACACTCTACTTGATATGTAAAACAGCAATTGTAAGTAGACTGTGAAAAGATAAGTAAGTATGTTTTAATTCTTGCTACTGCTAAGTCGTGTCTGACTCTGTGGACCCCATAGATGGCAGCCCACCAGGCTCCCCCGTCCCTGGGATTCTCCAGGCAAGAACACTGGAGTGGGTTGCCATTAGTTAAAGAATAATAGATAAATTAAACTGAAATATATATTTTTTAAATTTTCAAGCAATCTAAAAGAAGAAAAGGAAAAACAAAGAAAATAAATCATAGATAATAAATAGAAAACAAATTATATGGTAAGTCTAAATCCAAACATACAGATAATTATATTTAAATGCAAATGATATAAACACACTAATAAAAGTCAGATATTGTCAGAATGAATTTTTATAAAATGACCCACATAAGGTGTCTATAAGAAACTTACTTCATATATATATATATATATATATATACACATATACATATACATGTAGTAATATAAGAAGGTTGAAAGTAAAAGGATGACAAACTATATACCATGTCAATACTCATCTAAAGAAATTTGGAGTATATATGACATTGTCAGACAAAATAGATTTCAGAGCAAAGACAACTATAAGAGGTAAGGAAGGACCCAACATGATAATAAAAGTATCAGTTCACTAAGAAAATGTAATGATCTTAAATGTGTATGCACTTACCAATAGAGCTTCAAATATATGAAACAAAAATGGACTGAATTAAAAATATAAACAAATCCACAATTAGAGATTTTAACATACCTCTCTCAATAACTGATAGAACAAAGAAAGAAAATCAACAAGGGTATATAAGAACTGAATAACACCATTGACCTAGTTAATTATCTTGGATAATTAAGCAAAACTTCACAAATTTAAAATCACTGAAATCATACAAAGTGGGTTCCTTAACCAAAATGAAATTAAGCTTGAAATCAATAATGTAAAGAAAATAGGAAAGTCTCTAAATACTTGTAAATTAAACAATATGCTTCTAAATCATCTATATATCAAAAAGGAAGTCTCAATGAATATAAGAAAATAGTTTGAATTGATTAATAAAAACACAACATATCAAGACTTGTAAAATTCAGCTGAAGTATTGCTTAGAGGAATATTTATAGCAGTAGATGCTTAGATGCAAAGAAGAAATACCTTTAATCAATAAGCTATGCTTCCATATTAACTTGAAAAAAAGAGCAAAATAAACCCAAAGCAAGAAGAGCAAAAATGAAGATGAGCAGAAATCAATAAAGTTGAAGCCAGAAAAAGAATAGAGAATTTCAGTGAAACTAAAATGTTCTTCAAAAAGATCAAAAAAATTAATACACCTATAGCATAAATACTGACAATGAAAAGGAATAAAAGGCTACAAATCACTAATATTAGGAATGAAGGAGAGACTGTCATGCCAGACTTGACAGACATAAGAAGGTTAATAAGTGTATTCTAAAGACAATACTATACATATATTACATATGACAACCTATATGAAATGAAGCAATTCGTTGAAAACCATAAATTCACCCAGTGTGTGTTAGTTGTTCAGTCATGTCCAACTCTTTGCAGACCCGTGAACTGTGGCCTGCTAAGCTCCTCTGTCCATGAAGTTCCCCAGGCAAGAATACTGGAATGGGTTGCCATTTCCTTCTCCAAAATTTGCCCAAGATAACGTAATATAAGTAGTCTTGTAACTCTTTAAAAGTTTGTGTTCACCCTTTGAAATCTTTGGAAAAAGAAATCTTCAGGCACGTGTGATTTCACTGGCAAGCTTCACAAATATTTAAATAAAAAATAGCACCAATTCTACATGTTCTCTCTTCCAGAAAACAGAAGAGGAGAGAAGAATTTCAATCTATTTTATGAGGTCCACATTACCCTGACACCAAAAAGACAAACACATCACAAGGAAAAAACTCAAAACCAATAACTCTCATGAACATATACACAAAAATCCTAAATATAAAATTATCAATTGAATCTAAATGAAATATTAATAGCATCATCGATATGACTTATCCTCAGAATGTAGCACTTGTTCAATATTCAAAAATCAATCAACATAATACATCTTATTAATATCTAAAGAACAAAGACCATTTACCCATTAATTTGACAAAATTCAGCATCCAATCATTATTAAAAAAGGAAAGTTCAGCAAACTAGAAATTAGAAGTAGACGGAAATTCTCCTAACCTGATAAAGGGAATGTACTAGAATCTATAGCCATCAATCATCATGTTTAATGGGGAAAGATTGAAAGCTTTTCCCCTAAGATCAGGAGCAAAAGATGTCCACCTTCACTTTCTCTGTCTAACATTGTTTTGGAAGTTTGTTATAGACATACCAAGTTCATTGACTGGAACACTTGATATAGTGAAATTGTCAATTGTCCCCAGATTGATGATATAGATTTTATGCAATTTACAGCAAATTCCAAAGGGAATTTTCATCAGTACAAATAAGCTAAGTCTAAAATTTATGTGTAAATACAAATGAACTAGAACTGCCAGAATAATTTTGAAAAGAGGAATAAAATTGGACAAATAAATTGCCTGGGTTTTTTTTTCAGATTTACTATAAAACTATGGTAATCAAGACAATAGTAATGGGGAAGAAATAAACAATTAAATGGAATAGAGAATCCAGAGATAGACCCACACAAACATGGCTAATTTATATTTGATAAAATGTAAAAGTTACATGGAAAAAAGATACTATTTTCAACAAATTGTAGCAAATTTTATTGAAACAATTTGAAGTCCTCTTACAAAAAGACAAAACAAAACCAGAAAAACAAAACATTCAAACCTCACATCTTATATAAAAATCAACTAAAATTGGATCATAGATCTAAAAGTAAAAAATAAAACTACAATTTTAGAATAAGATTTTGGAAAAAAGCCTGTATGATTTTGGTTATGATGATGAACTCTTAGACATGAAACTAAACATTCATTTTATAAAAGAAACATTCACAAATTAAATTTCATGAAAATTAAAAACTTTTTTTTATCTGTGACATGCTTTGAACAAATGAAAAGACAAGCTATAGAGTGGGAGAAAATATTGGCAAATCACAGACTTAACAAAGGCATTTTATGCAGATTATGTAAAGAATTCCAGAATTCAAGAGAAATATTTTAAAAAGGAGAAAAAAAAAAAAGAATTTTAAAATTGGCAAAAGATATGTATGGACATTTCACTAAAGAGGATATATAGAGTGCTAATAACAACATGAAAAGCTATTCAAAGCTATTCATAACTATTAGGAAAAATGCAAATTAAAATCATGATAAGACACCATTGCAAACCTATCTTTCAATAGATTTGCTTTAAAATAAAAGCTTTCCAATGTCAAGATTTTGTGAGAATTCAGAACAACTAGTACTGCAAGAATTTGGAACAATTAGAACTGTCATATATTTCAGATGGGAATCCAAAATGTTATAACACTCTGGAAAAGTTTGACAGTTTCTTATAAAGTTAACTATGTACTTGCTTGTTATTCATGAGTCCCATTTCTAGCTATTTACCTTTTATAAGCTTATATTCATACAAAAACCTATATGAGCATGTTTATAGTAGCTCTATTTATAATCACCAAAAAATAAAACCAGTCAAATGTCCTTCAACAGGTAAATGAATAAGCAAACAGTAGTACTTCACTTGGTATTATGAAGAAATGCACTATTGATACATAAAAAACTCAGATAAATCTTAAAAGTTATCAAAGTTATTATGCTGAGGAAAAAGAAGTCAATCTCAGTAGGTTACATACTGTGTGATTTCATTTATATGATAATATCAAAAAGGCAAAAAGTACAGTGATGGAGTACAGATAAGTGGTTGTCAGGAGTTGGCAATGGGAAGAGAGTGACTATAGAGAGGTATAACATGAGGGAATTTGGGGGAGCGATGAAAGTATTTTACATCTTGATTGTGTGGTGCTTATATGGATATTTACATATGTCAAACTCATAAAATTTTATACCACAAAAAGTCAATTTTACTGTATACTAGTTTTGAAAGAAAAAAAGTCTATATTAAAAATGAAGAAAGATGTAAAAATAGTGATCTAAGCATTCTTCTTGAGAATCAAGACAAAGCAGAAAGAATTAGATTAAAAATAGAAGAAAAATAAAATTTAGAGAAATTTTGGTTAAATGGAAAATAGAGAAAGTGGAGAAAAATCAACAAAATCAAACTGTTTTCTAAAGGACTGATATAATTGATAAACTCTTAACAGGGAGGCCTGGCCTGCTGCAGTTCATGAGGTCGCAAAGAGTCGGACATGACTGAGTGACTGAACTGAACCGAACTGAAGACTAGTAAAAATGTTAAATAAATAAAGGACAATCCCCCTACAAGCTATTAACTTCATGAATAAAAGATTGAGAACACCACAGATCTCAAAAATATTGAAGAGATAAGAAAAGTTATAAACAAATTTTTGTCAATAAATTCAACAGCTAAAGTGAAATGAACAAATGCCTTGAAAAACTGACTCAAAGAGAAATGGATACAAGAGTAAAAAAAAAATCTAAACTGCTCTAAACTTTTTTCATAATCAAAATCTCACAAGGAAAACTATCAGCCCAGATGACTTTACTGGTGAATCTTATCAAATATTTAAGGAATTAAAAAAAAGATGATTTACATAAATTCTTTCATAAGAGGAGGCAACTTCTTCATTCTGATAAAGTAAGCTAACATTTTAGTGATGAACTATGCCCACTTCTACCCTAATATTAGGTATCTGTTCTTACGTCTTCCATTCAAATTGTGTTGTAAGCCTAGTCAGTGCAACAAGGCAAGAAAACGAACTAAAAAGTGTGAAGTTTGGAAAGGAAAAATAAAACTGTGTTTTTGCATGTGGAATGATTATATACATAGAAAATACTGTAAAAATCTGCAAACAAAACTACTGAAACTAATTTAGAAACAATATTCAAAATAAAATGTGATAAATTACTGCTATAACCAACACAAGCAAATCTCAAAAGCATTATATTGTGTAAATGAAGGCCAACATAAAGAATACATTAAAATTATATAATTCCATTTATGTGAGCTAATAACAAACAAAACTAATCTATATGATAGAAGTCAGAGAAGTGGTTAGGACAGTCTTAGAAGGTGAGTGCAGTGAAGGCCTGGATTGCCTGGAAATGGACATGAGGAATTTATCAATTTTACTTCTATATAAAAGATAAACAATGGAAAATAATCATTTTAAAGCTTACATGAGCATGACAAAACACTAATTTTATAGTAATAAGTCCAACAAAAGTCATACAAGACTTCTATATTTAAAACTACAAAAAATAGCTGACAAATTAATAAATAAATACAAATGTATATACCATGTTCATGAATTGGAAAATATGATATTATTAAGGTGTTTGTAGTCCTCATATTGATCTTTAGAGTCGATGTAATCCCATTTGAAATCTGAACAGACTTTTTTGAAAAAATTGACAAAAGGATTCTAACATTAATATAAAAATTAAAAGAATCTAGAATAGCCAAAACAATCTTGAAAAATGAAAAACAAATTTGAAGGACCTGCATTAACTTTTCAGCTTATAATAACATTACAGTTGTCAAGACAAGTCAAGTAGTCAAGACAGTGCTATTTTATAAATAGTGCTATGTCAATCCCAATCTCCCAATTTATCCTCTCCCTTCCCTCAGCAAACTGATTCACTTTGCTGCACAGCAGAAACTAACAAAACACTGTAAATCAACTATACTCCAATAAAAATTAATTTAAAAATGAGAATATGGTTTTGCAAAATAATAATCAAATTTGGAAAACACCAAAGGAATGAAAACAGAGTCCAGAAATAAACTCACACATATATGGTCAATTTATATTCAACAAAACTACCAAGTAGAATTCAATGGGGAAAGGAGCATATATTTTTCTTTGTTTTCTTTGTTTACTCTCTTACAAATAGTGCTGGAACAACTAGATATCAATATGGAAATAAATGATCCTCAGTTCTCACCAAAATCCATGTACAAAAGCTAATTTGAAATGAATCACTGATCTAAATTTGAGTGAAACAATTAAACTTTAAGAAGAAAAAATAGGAAAAAAACATTCAAAGTCCTAGAGTGAAAACATATTTCTTAGATAAGACATAAAACATATGAACCACAGAAGGAAAATATTAATAGTGTGTACTTCATCAATATTTAATATGTTTGTTTTTTGAAGGACACCATGAAGAAAATGAAAAGGCAAGCCCCAGACTGCAAGAGAGTATTTCTAACACGAATATCAGAAAAAGAACAGGTATCTAGAATGTATAAAAAATGCCTGTAATACAATGAGATAAATAACCCAACAAAATATGACAAAATATTTAAACAAATCTTCACAAAAGATGGCGTGTGGATGGCAAATAAGCATATAAAAAAGATAATCAACAGGTAGAAATGAAGTTAAAATCCATAATGTGCTATAACTGCACATTCACATAGAATAAATAAGATTAAATAGACTGACAATATCAAGCATTCCTCAGGGAGTGAGCATGTGGAGCTGTCATACTTTGTTGACGGGAGTGTAAAATGGTACCATTTTGGAAACTAGTTTTGAGGTCTCAGAAATAGTTAAACCTATATGTATCATGTGTTCTACCCATTCTACCCCTTGATATTTCCCCAAGAAAAATTAAAGAGTTTGTCCAAAAAACTTTTGTAAGAATATACATAGTATAATTATTCATAAAGCCGAATATTGGAGACAAACTAATGTTATTCCACAGTTGAAAAAATAAATAGTGTATATTTTGGATGGATAAACACAATATCCAAAATCAAAATGTAATAAACTACTAACACATCCAACATAAATGAATTTCATTAGCATTATGTTCTGTAAAAGAAGGCAAATATAAAAGATACATATTGTGTGATTCCATTTATGTGACAGTTAAGAACAAACAAAACTAATCTACAGTGATAGAAATCAGAGAAGTGGTTAGGACATTCTCTTAGGTCTAAGGAAGGCAAGAATTGCCTGGAAAGGGGCATGAGGAAACTTTCTGGGGTGATTTAATATTATATATCTTGCTTTGGACAATACTCAGGCATACACTGTTGTTAAAACTCATCAAACAGAATACTTAAGACTTGTGGGTTTTTTAAAAACTATTTTATTATTCTCATCGTAATTTTATTTATTTTTTTGGCCATCCTGCACAGCATGTGGGATCTTAGTTCCATGAGCAAGGATTGAAGACTCACCCCCCTGCATTGGAAGCACGGAGTCCCGTTGGTCTCACTGGACCACCACAAAAGTCCCAAAACTTGTGCACTTTATTGCATGTTGTTATACCTCAATAAAAGCTAAAATACTTTTTAAATTTAAAAATACTGATACAGCATAGATATTGACATATGTGTACTGGGCTTCCCAGGTGGCTCAGTGGTAAAGAATCTGCCTGCCAATGCAAGAAATGCAAGTTTGATCCCTGGGTCAGGAAGATCCCCTGGAGAAGGAAATGGCTACCCATTCCAGTGTTCTTGCCTGGGAAATCCCATGGACAGAAGAGCCTGGCTGGCTACAGCCCATCGGGCCTCAAGAGTTGGACACAACTTAGCAACTAAACAACAACAACAACAATATATGTACTACTAGGTAAATTTCTATCTAAGTGTGCTTCAAAACTAATGGAAATGAGGTCAAGTTATTCTTCTCTTTTGCAAGTTCCCTGAATAGTTAAAGCTCATACGCTCTGAAAATGGAGTGTGATAAGTCTTCACTCAAACAATACTGCTGCTGGGTAGGGCTGTGTCCTGGCAAACACACCATTTCTGAGCTGGATAAAACAGTCCCTTGCTTGATCTATCAGGTCCAGGCTGCAGAATCAGAAGCACTTGGGGGTGATGGAGCAGGCAGTTTTCTAAAGTAAATAACCACCCACAAGGATGTTTTTGCCTGATTTGCCTACCCCAATTCATTGGATCAGAATTCTGCTGAATCCTGTTTCTGTATTTCCCAGGGTTGTAACTGAAGTAAGGGGGATGAGATTTCCCCCAAACTGAGATTGCTTAGAATAACCCTGAGCTGCGTAATTTCAGAACGAAGGCTCTGGGACTAGACCAACTGGGTTTGAATCCTCTATCATTAGCTTTACTTTGAAAAAGTTGTTTGACTTTTCTGGGCTTCATTTTCTGCCTTGTAATATATTATAAAATTGATCTACTTCATAGATCATAGGTCTGTTATGAAGGGTAAATGAGATAATGCACATAAAATGCTCAGCAGAGTGCTGTGTACAGACAGGGTAAACACTCACCATATGTCACTATTATCACATGAATAAAAAGGTTATTAAATAGGCTGGATAAGGTGGCCTGAAATCAGGAAATATTGCTCCCTCTCTCTCCCCTCTCCCCTCTTCCTTCTCTCTCTCTCTCCACAGCTCTCTCCAAACCCACAGTTCTCTCCAAACCCACAGTTCTCTCCAGCTCTCTACTGGTATTTATTCGGGCACAGGGCATTTACGCAGTAGTGCCATTGACATCACTGCCAGCAGAAGTGAGGAGAAGAAAGCAGTAGCTGGGAAGCGGGAGAAATCAAGTTGTAATGGAGAACCAAAGACAGCCATGGCCAATCTCACAGGGATCTCTGGAACTAGAACTGGCTTTGGGAATGTGCAGAGTTGGGTTAGGACAGCCAGGTCTTTATGCTTCTGCCTCTATCAGCCTTTGGAAGGGGTGAGGTGAGGTGATTTTCCATAACTGAAGCAGTCTCTGAAGACTGCCTGCTGATGACTCTCCCAGCAATCAGTGTAGCTGATGACTCTCCCAGCCATCAGTGTACCAGTCTTTCGTTGAAGGGATGCCTCGGGCAACTCCCTTGTATTTTGTTCATCCACTCTCTTGACTCTATCTTCAGTAGCTTTCACGGTGGTGGCACCGGTTATTCTTTCTTCTTCCCCTCTTCCTTCAGTTATCATTTTTGGTATCCAAAATTTTATGATGGTGAGAATTAAAGAGTACAAATCAATCAAGATAAGATCATTTGGTTTTTTCAAGCTCATACTAATTAAAATTTCTCCTCAGCCCCTTCCCTGGCCTGATTCTTGGATTGGAGACCTATAGGCTGAAAGGGGATCTCCAGCCCCTCCGTGCTCCTTGTTCCTTGCTTGAATTTCTTGCCCCATCTCCTCCTCAACAGCCCCTGGTCTTCCAGGTCCTCTCTGCTGGAAAGAATCTTGTGGAACCTGAAGGCAGTATTGCATTTGAGGTAGCTATTTTCAGGAAGGGTGTCCCAAAAATGCAGGGCATTTTGGAAGGAGCAAAGGGAAGATGCTGGTGGAAAAAAGAATAGCCCAGAGGTTCAGTGGGTCTGTATCTGACTGTAATTCTGCCACACATTTTCACCATATCCTACAACCCCAGGACTGGATAAAATTAGAGGTCATTTGTCACTACCCTTCGTTGGACCTAACTCTCACATCTCTCTGTTGAGAGATGTGTTAATATGTGTCAATATGTTAATATGTTAATATGTCAAGTGTTAATATGGTGTCAATAAGTGGTTGTCCATGGGTGCAGCCAACTCTGTAATTCATTGGCTTGGTAAGAGCTAAGGCAAGAGTGAAGCTGCTTGTGCACTGGCTGGCACACTTGCTTGCCACACACTGACACACATTCTTTTCTTTCCTGCATGTAAGAGGGTCCTTCTCACATCTCACCAAAGGGAGGTGGACATATACCATCCTCCTCACAGCCACCACCTCTAGCCTCAGGGTATAAGCTCTCTTCCAGAAACAGATGGGAATCAGAGCACCTCATGGATGGTTCTGAGTCAATAATGACAGTTAATCAAATAAAGACATGATAGATAGCTACACTTAGAGTGCCAGGGACCATGCTAAGCTTTTTATCATGCTATTGACTCTTCATAACAGGGCATAATAGTTACAACAAGTATCCTATTTTACAGATTAAAAAACTGAGGCCCAGAGAAAATACTTACAGTTTTACCCCAGTTCATTCTGTTGGTAAATGGGGGAGCCCACTTTAGAATCCAGGCCATCTGACTCCAGAGCCTGTGTTTTTCATTACATCAAAGTGGACTTGTTACCTGAAACTTTAATTGTTCTTTTTGGTCCAGACAAACAGCTTATCTTTTATTGTTCATTTCTTAGGCCAAGAAAAAGAAACATAATAGACATTTAGTGCCTACTATGTGCCAAATACCAAATATTTCACTTCTAATCATCTCAATAAGGCCTCCTCCCACCATCCCCACTTTAGTGATGAGCAAACTGAAGTTCAAGGAAGTTGAGAAACTTGCATGAAGTTACACAGTTTGCTATGGGCAGAGAGAACGTTTCAACCTAGGCCTGACCCTGCTATTAAACCTGCCATTACTCTAACACATTTTGATGCCAGTTGACTAAGGGTAATTCAAAGCATATGTAGAATCCTTGCCTGCAGCCTGTAAAACTCATTCGTTCTCTCACATTCTCCCCATTGTCACTAACTCACTGTCACGTCTGTAACTTTGCCCACATTGGCCTCCCTCCTCCCCACACGTCCTCTCTGTGCCTTTCTGTCTAGTCAATGACCCCATCTATCCTGGAACTTCAAGGTACTTCCTCCTCCAGGAAGCCTCCCTTGATCTCTCTAGAGCGGTGACTTCTTCCTTTGAACTCTAAGGTTTCAAAGAGTACCTCATTGTCTTAACTTGTAAAACATTCCTTTTGAATTGCTAACTATCTTTTGTCCTTTCGATTTTAAAATAAAAAAAAATTTTTTTTTTTTTTTGCCACACTTGTGGGATCTTAGCTTCCTTTTGATTCTTAATTTTTTTTAAACTTTTCCTATTTTTTTGGCCACATTTGTGGGGTCTTAGCTCCCAGACTAGGGATCAAAACTGGGTCCAGGCACTTGCCTGGCAGTCCAGTGGTTAGGAGATGCAAGTTCAATCACTTGTCAGGGAACTAAGATCCCACATGCTGCTGGACAACTTAGCCTGTGAACCACAGCTAGAGAGAAGCCTGCATGCTTTAATGAAGGTCTTGCCTGCCTCAACTAAGACACCACACAGTCAAAAATAAATAAACATTAAAAAATATATATAACGACTGGGACCGTAACAATGAAAGCACAGAGTCCTAACCACTGGGCTGCCAGGGAATTCCCTCCTTTCAATTTTTTTAAATGCAATGCCTTTTTCCTAAAGGTGTTGAAAGTTTTTGAGTGACAGAGATGATGTATGCATTGCACCCCTATGTGCATGGTACATAGTGGCTTGGCATGTCTCCTCCTCTGAGGGGACTTTCCTGATAACCCTATCTAAAAATATCAGCTCCCATTACACTTTACCCTCTTGCCCTGCCTCCTTTTCTCAGCTAGTGTTCTCTAATATAGTTCTTTGTAAATTACTTTATGGTCAGTTTTCACTAGAATGTAAATTCCATGAGGGCAGTTACTTGGTTCTGTTCACTACTAGATCGAGAGTATCTAAAACTGATTTACAATAAGTGTTTGAAATTTCCTGAATGGTCGATTCAATGGGTGAGCAAGTGACAGACCCTAGGATAGCAGTCAGAGGTCAGTAGTCACTGCCAATGGAAGTAACCACAGGGAATGATGGTTGTGATGTGAGTTCATGGAAAGAGGTTCGTCAGAAGCATCAAGACCGGAAACCCAGAAAAGCATATTTACCAGATATTTTTTTTCCTCTGTCTACCTTTCTTACCCTGCTCTCTACCCTGGGAAATTGAACTTTACAGACCCATTACCTAGATTCCCTGACCGTTTGTCTTCCAACTGAGTTCAGCCAATGGGAGCCTTTACCAGTAGATTGGAAGGTAGAAATAGAGAGAGGTTGAAGTACTTATTCCCCCAGCTCCTTCCTTCCACGTTTTTCTACTGAAGGTTTCGCCTCCATCAGGAAGTCTCTCCTATAGCTATAGCCCTCCCCACGTCTGGTAACTGCTGTCTCCACTTGCCCCTTACCCAAGAGTAATAACAGCAATCCAAATTGCTAGCCTCAGGGTGCTTCATCGTCTCTTGTTAGTTGTCTTGACCCTGTCTACTCCTTTGTAAATAGTCCCTTTATTAAATTCTTTCAATCATCCTTCTCAGGTCAGACTCTGTCAGACACAGCTCAAAAAGCCCTTTGACCAGCAGCAAGAATGAGGAAGTCAAGAAGGTAGAATTAGGGAGAAAGGAAATCATGGAAAAGTAGTGTTTCTACTTGGAAATTCATTTGATAAGGGGGCAGGCCAGTTTTCAGGTAGGACTAACCCCTAAGACAACTCCTACAGCAGCAACAGGGTCAAGTCTGGCTCTTAAAGGAGATTTCGTTTACTATCTTTGGATTCTTTCCCCACCTCCTGGAAGTTGGGGAGGATGCACCACCCTTCCAGTGAAAGTAGGGGCAGGATAAGAGGATCAGCCTCAAAAAATATTTCTCATGCTCTGCTTCCTTCCTAGATGTTGAACTCAGCAAAGCCCACCCACACGACTGTTGTGCCAGTCTCACAACCTCATGGACCAGCGCTTGTGGTTCTTATTATAATTGCAAGATGCCCTTAAGCAGTAACCATCAGGAAACTGACACAAATAAAGGTTTATTACTTATGAGACTTAGAAATTAAAGAGCACACCTAGGGCCACACAGTGAGGTCATGGGCAGAAAGAGAGGGAGACAGTATGCATATCTGGGGTTCTGCTTTTATTGGGGTTGAGGGTGGGGGCTTACAGTTTCTTGGACTCATTGTTTATTGGTGAATTTAAAACATAGGAATGGCAATTTAAAGAATGAGAAGAGAATAAAAAACAAGTGGCCCAAATAGTTATTGAAATCAACCAAGATCTCTAAAACAAAAGAGCTTAATTTGGTGGAGGCAGTCTGACTCATTATCTAGTCCTGTGGCTGGCAATGTGTTTATTTGAGATAGCCTTTATTGTGAAATATTTTAACATGCTGGGCCATCTGGTTTATGTAGGTTTCAAACTGTCCTGTGTTGGTAGATTATTCCATATCTCATCAAATTAGTCTTTCATACTGAGAATAGGTCAACTTAGTTAAAATTGTGTTTCATTTCAGGAGGTATGGATACAGATGGATTTCCAAAGTTAGGCTTATATGGTGCAAGTATTTGCATCAAATTATTTAATAAAAGGCATTTCTGTGGAAACAACCAAGGTAAAAAATGGTTAATGATTAGAGCAGATTATAATCCCAGTTTCTGAGTTCTGAAGTCAGCCAGTCAAGATTTCTAGATGTTGGGTTTGAAGCATCTTCCGATGGAGTGAGGGCAGGCAGTAGCAATCTGATAGACTTTCCTGGTTTGCAGATTATCTCTGATGATCTTTCTGAGTGGCTCATACACAATAGGTATAAACATTGTCTGTACACGAGCTATTGTGGTGATTTTCTAAAGTTTATCTCAAGACCCAGTTAGTTTAGCTTGCATGGCTTCAGGAAAAGGGAAGTTTCAGTTCTCAATGGTTCCAATTCAGAAGGGTGGGAGAAAGACTGGAAACATTAGTTTGGAAAGTTGTAGTCAAATATTAGAGGAAACAAGAAGAATTCACTATCCAATCTGGTTTACAGGTAGAAAACAAAACCTCAATGACAATGACCAGAATTTAATACCTACATAATATAATTTTTTTCTCTCTGCATTTCTATCAGAGATAATCAAGTAATTTGTTTTTGTTAAAGTATGTATAGTCTCACTAAACTTAATTTGGTTACTTACATCAGTTCAGTTCAGTTCAGTCACTCAGTCATGTCCGACTCTTTGCGACCCCATGAATCACAGCACGCCAGGCCTCCTTGTCCATCACCATCTCCCGGAGTTCACTCAAACTCATGCCTCTCAAGTTTGTGATGTCATCCAAACATCCAAACAGATGGCTTCTCATCCTCTGTCATCCCCTTCTCCTCCTGCCCCCAATACCTCCCAGCATCAGGGTGTTTTCCAATGAGTCAACTCTTCGCATGAGGTGGCCAAAGTATTGGAGTTTCAGCTTCAGCATCAGTCCTTCCAATGAACACCCAGGACTGATCTCCTTTAGGATGGACTGGTTGGATCTCCTTGCAGTCCAAGGGACTCTCAAGAGTCTTCTCCAACACCACAGTTCAAAAGCATCAGTTCTTTGGGGCTCAGCTTTCTTCACAGTCCAACTGTCACATGCATATATGACCACTGGAAAAACCATAGCCTTGACTAGACAGAACTTTGTTGGCAAAGTTATATATCTGCTTTTCAATACACTATCTAGGTTGGTCCTAACTTTCCTTCCAAGGAGTAAGCGTCTTTTAATTTCATGGCTGCAGTCACCATCTACAGTGATTTTGGAGCCCCCCAAAATAAAGTCTGACACTGTTTCCACTGTTTCCCCATCTATTTCCCATGAAGTGATGGGACCAGATACCATGAAGTGTAGCAAAAATAGTGATTGGCCACATAGACTCTTTTAAGTCTGCTTTGCTAGAGCTTTTCATAAGAAATTTCAGATTGAATTTGTAAAAGCCTTCAGAGGCTAAGAAGAGAAGCCAAACTAAGGTCTTGACATCAGACAATACCTATAGATTTGGGTAAATTCTTCTCTTCTTAAGGTCTCCAAACTATCCTTAGTCTCCTGTGCCTGTAGGAAGGGACCTCCTGGTAAGGCTTCTGGGAGTCCTATAAATACCAGGCTGATTTTTTCAAGGAGCTTTATTGAGTCCATAAAGTCAACCTTAGTTCCATAAAGTGCTCTGGTCATATCTGAGTCTATGCATTTCTCTTTCTCTAGTCAAAGCCTTGGTAATACCACCAATGTTTCAAAATGTTCTCAGTTACAGGCAGAGTAGATTCATTTTAAATTTATGGAAATAACTCCATTGCCACAAAATTAAGAATATTCACTAAGAGATCCCTAATTCTGGAGAGATCAGTAGGGACAAAAAGATAAATGTTTCAATTTTGCTTACAAAGGTATAATTTACCAAATTGTTGTAAGTCATATTTAGCTTAAAAGATATCCTTATTTTTGGGAAATAAATGATTAAAGAACCATCAATATTTTAAACAGAAACTTGTAAAATTTATGATCATCCTCACCAGTTCATTCAGTCCCATATAATTAATTCTTGTTAATCTTGATCATCTGTTAGTGGTTTTATGAAGACATCAGTTTTTATTTCTTAGTTTCCCTAGAGTTCTGTACTTTCTTACTCAGTTCAGTAGTATGATCTGGAAGTTACCAAAAACCTGTATTATAGAGTACTTGTTAAGTCCTTTCCATGAGTCTCGCAGGAGATGAAGCACTTTTGCAAAAGCACCAGAATAAAACAATAACTTTAAATGACAAAAGACTTGAAAATGGTCATGACTAAAGATTGAATTATAGTTTATTACAATGCAGTTGACAAGGAAATTTGGTTATTTCTGTGACCTTGAACATATGACAACTAGAAGGGATAATTAGACGACTAGAATTAGAAGGGATAATATTATAGCAGAACAAATCAAATTTTTAGAAATTTTAAGCAATGTCTAGACTTCTTATACTAGTGAAGTCGCTCAGTCGTGTCCGACTCTTTGCGACCCCATGGGCTGTAGACTACCAGGCTCCTCTGTCCATGGGATTTTCCAGGCAATAGTCCTGGAATGGATCACCATTTCCTTCTCCAGGGGATCTTCCCAACCCAGGGATCGAACCCGGGTCTCCCGCATTGTAGACAGACACTTTACCGTCTGAGCCACCAGGGAAGTCTGTACTATAACATACATCCACACAAATATAACGTAGAAGGTTTAGCATCACTTGAAAATGCTTCACATATAATTTAACATATACAGTAAGCCTAATTAGTTTAGGTGAGGTGAAGTCGCTCAGTTGTGTCCAACTCTTTGTGACTCCGTGGACTGTAACCTACTAGGCTTCTCCATCCATGGGATTCTCCAGGCAAGAATACTGGAGTGGATTGCTATTTCCTTCTCCAAAATTAGTTTAACATCTGCCTTTTTTACAAAGTGAAAGTCATTCAGTTGTGCCTGACTCTTTGGGAACCCATGGACTATACAGTCGATAGAATTCTCCAGGCCAGAATACTGGAGTGGGTAGCTTTTCCCAGTGGGCTCCCTTTTCCAGGGGATTTTCCCAACCCAGGGATCGAAACCAGGTCTCCCATATTGCAGCAGATCCCTTAGCAGCTGAGCCACCAGGGAAGCCCAAGAATGCTGGAGTGGGCAGTCTACCCCTTCTTCAGGGGATCTTCCCAATCTAGGAATTGACTGGGGTCTCCTGCATTGCGGGCAGATTCTTTACCAGCTGAGTTACCAGGGAAGCCTGCCTTTTTACAAAGAGAGAGAACAAATCTTTTAAGATGTCCCCGGGGAGAATGGATACATGGATATGTATAGCTGAGTTCCTCTACTGTTCACCTAAAACTATCACAACATTGTTAATTGGCTATCCCCCAATCTAAAATAAAAAGTTAAAAAAAAAAAAGATGTCCCAGGGGTCCTCTGGATAATTCCAAAGTTAGTTCAAGGCCCAAATTTTTCATTTAGAATTTGATTTTAGGAAGTTTTTCAAATATTTCAAAACATCTTAGACACTTCACTAAATAGGATCACAAATAATAAGGAAATAATACTAATTACTAATTTAACCAAAGTGATAATAAAAGATTTTAAAGGCAAATGCAGCAAGTTGCATAGTTCTAAGCAAAACTTAGCTCTTAGTTTTGAAAAGACTATCTTTACTTAAGTAATCAAAGACCTGTAGATAAAGGTAACTTGAAGCAGAGTAAATTATTTTGGTAAGACACAATGTCTTTGCTTTCCAGATAGATTACCCAAAAGGAAAAACAAACAAATTAACAAAACTTTCATGATCACTTATTAACAACAGCAGACAAATAATCCAAGCAAACTTTGTCCTTTTAAACAAAGAGAAAACCATATTCTAATTTTGTACCAGTCTACTTTTGATACTAAAATTTGTTCATTCTTTACTCTTAAAAACTTAATTAGATCAATTTCAATCTTAGCCAGCCTGACCACATGTAAAATTCCTTTCCCAAGATTCCTTTCCCCCAAACCTTTTATAACACTTTTTACATTCAGATTTTGTTCTGTTTTTCTTTTCCATTATGAAATAACCAGTCTTAGGACAAAATTAATTCCTTTTAACTAACATGCCTCTTTATACCACACTTCTTACCCCCAAACATATCCTACTTTCCTTGCATGCAGAGCTCTTTTCCTCATTTTTATAGTAATTTTAATTACATATGTTAGGATTCATAACCCTTAGAAAACCTAATTTCCATTGAAAACTAGGAATAAGCAATTGTGTCTCATCATTAAAATCGGCAACTTTATGAGTACATTTTATAATTTCTAGAAACATACACTTCCTCTTAATACAATTTTTCATGGTAAGATAGGACATATCTACTAGAAGATCTAAATATCTAGTTTCTCTGTAAGACTTTCAGGGCTTTTTGAATGATTTTGGTAGTCCCAATTAAGATGTAGTAGTGCAGCCCTGGAATTAGGAGGAGATTCTGTAAAAATAATTCTCTGAACTCAGGGTCAAATGGGGCCTCTTCAGAGTTAGAAATGAAGAGGAGGTCATCTGGGTCACTGTGGTCATGGAAATGATAAACCTGTTGGACCATGTCAATTTTGTGCAGCAGGAGAGAGGCTTCATTTTAATATTTCCCATTCACTGTGAGCCTTAGCAGTGATCACTGTGATGGAAGTGTGCACAGCACCGAGCAACGAATATCCAAGTGAGGAGAGGGAGGTCCCTGGTACAAATATAGCGTCAGTGTTCTTTGCCTTCACCTTTTCCTTTTTTCCCCACCAGGGCTTTCAACAATCCTATAGGTTTCTGTTGTAACTTTCCTTCGGTAGTGTCATTATTTTCCAAATGCAAAGCTTTTTCACTCTTCTGGGTTAGGACACGTAGTCTGGGCACAACGTGCTGACTCTGTGATGCAAGTGGAGGTGTCCTGAGTTCCTCATCTATGGAAATCTCTTCCTCATGCCTGTAGCCCAGATCCTCTCTTTAAGTGGTGACAAAATGGCCTTGCAATCCAGTCTGCCCTCCTGGGTTCTCCTTCTCCTTGAGGCATGAAGGATGCTTTTGCTCATTACTGGTCAGTTAAGGCCTTTATAATTAATGATCTAACATTCTTACTAGATCCTATGGTCTTGATCATGCTGCTCTGGGGAGATCATTGGATTATTATGGAAGCCATGACCTTTGAGGTTGGATACCACAAGCAACACACGACACAGGCAATATGCAAAAGCACATAAGCAGCACGACAGACCTCCAGCAAGCAGCATACCTTCCCCATATAAGAACGGAGTTAGGTGGTTAGTAAGGACTTGAGATGGTTGGATGGCCTCACTGGCTCAATGGACATGAGTTTGAACAAACTCAGGGAGTTGATGATGGACAGGGAAGCCTGGCATGCTGCAGTCCATGAGGTCGCAAAGAACTGGACATGACTGAGTGAATGAACTGGACTGAACTGGACTGAACTGAACTGAAACAACTTGCAGATAAAGGGCATTAGCCTCAGTTAATTGCAAGAAAAACTTTGCAGTCCTGCTGATTATGCCAATTGTTTCACATCAGTTTCAGCCTATCAATAACCAGTGATATGACTGAACCAGGCCTGTGGTTCTTATTAAAGTTATAAGATGCCCTTCAGCAATAACCATCAAGAAACCTTGAAAAAAGTATGCAGGGGTTTATTATTTACAAGACCTGGAAATTACAGAGCACCCCTGGGGCCACACAGTGAGGCTGCAAGTAGAGAAAGAGCATGCAGCCCTGAGGTTCTGCTTTTATTGGGGTTGAGGGTGGGGTGCTAAAGGTTTCATGGACTCACTCTATACTGGTTAATTTAAAACATAAGAGCAGGAATGTAAAACCCTGGAGGAGGGAAAAACAAGTGACCCAAATGACTAGTCACTGAAATCAACCAAGATCTCTAGAACAAAGGAGCCTCAGTCCAGGGAGGCATCCTATGTTTAAGTCCTGTGGCTGGCAAGGTGTTTATTTAAGATGGCCATCCTTAAAGTGCATGCCTCTTTGAAGTGGATGTCTCAACAATCAAAGCTTAAGTCAGGCACTTGCATCACAAAAAAAAAAAAAAAATCACAAAAGCTTCTCTTGTGATTGACATCCATCACTGGACCAACCTCTCTCTATTGCCAACCATATTCCCCTTTCTTGTTCTTGACCTTTGACTTTTAGTTTCTTCCTTTTTCTTGGCCTTGACCTTGCCTTTTGGACTTAGTGATTAAACAATCCTCTGATGTGACCTTCAATTCTAAGGACTTTGGCTCACCCTCACCTCTCTATCTCTCCTCTAGGATTCATATGAAGGAAACAGTGACTTAATGGCTCTGGACCCACTAAATTGGCACCCCAAGATGTGAGTGAGTGTGTAAGTTTAAGCATGTGCGTGCACAGGGCTGAGTGAACATGTGGGGGTTGGGGGAGGGGGTTGTCAGGTTTCCCGAGTCCGAATCTTTACTGTGCTCCACTCAGTCATGTCCAACTCTTTGCGACCTCATGGACTTTAGCCTTTCAGGCTCCTCTGCCCATGGAATTTCCCAGGCAAGAATACTGGAGTGGGTTGCCACTTCCTCCTCTAGGGGATCTTCCCAACCCAGGGATCAATCCTGCATTTCCGGTGTCTCCTGTATTAGCAGACAGATTCTCTACCACTGCGGCACCTGGGAAGCCCTTACTCCCCCGACGTATTAGATGCATGACCCCAAGCAAGTTATATATCCTTTCTATTCCTCAGTCTTCTAATCTACTATCTATAAACCTATACAGTGATGGTAGGGGGTGAGAATTAAAAGCCTTTCAAGGTTGTTGTATGGTTACTAATTCTATTCAGTAAAATATTTCTGGTTGCCACTCCAATTCATTCCCCATTTTTGGGTCACACAGTAAATTGCACCTCCTGAACCCTTTGTAAGAGGAAGGGTCATATGGTTAGTTTTGGCCAATAAGTTGTGAACTGAAATGATGAGTGTCAATTACTGATGTGAAATCCTCTGGGATATTCTTGTGCTCTGCCACAAAGGCCATGTTCTAAATATTACCTGCTTAGCTGCTAGGGTCCCAGAGTGAGGGCAACATGGTCAGAGCCGCCACCAACCTGCAGTGGACCTGTAGCAAGAGAGAAAAATAACCTTGTCCTTGAAAACCATGAAGATTTAGGGGTTGTTTGTTACCACAGCATAATTCAGTCTACCCTGACTGAAACAGTTGTTTTATGGACTGAGATGATTCATGTAGAATTCTCTCAGACTAGTGTCCAACACATAGTATATGCTCACTAAATTTCAGCTATTATTATCACTTGTATGATGGCGTATATGTGGGTTGTGTGCCTTGCCTTTGTTAAACCAAACAGTTTGAATAACCTTCCATTCTCAGCAGTTGAGGAGGGAGGAGGAGCATGGTGCTTATAAGCTATCAGGATAGTTTCAAGGAAAAGTTTCCTGACAGTGTTCTCCATCCTCAGTGTCACATACAGACTTAGTAAATATGGCCCAGACACGTGAACAGGCGAGTTCCGTTATCAGCTCAACTTCCCCAATGCAGGCTAACGTGCTAGCACATTGAGATGGCTCCTTTGGCTGTGGATGAGAGACCGAGAGAGGCTGTGTTGGATCATCCTTCCGTAGAGTCTGAATGATGGTTGGTCTCTGGGGACCAGAGAAGACCTCTAATTAATTATTACTGGAGAAGATGAAATCATAAACAAAATTCCTTGTAATAAATTTTTCAAATGAGAGCCCATGTTTTATTTACAGGACTGGCCCATTTTGGGCTTTAAATCTATGAACAAAAACAAACATGCTTTTTTATCAAACAGACGGAGAATAAAGTCCTCAATAGCCTTTCTTTTTCTTCCTGCCAAGAAGGACATGGGCTCTGAGCTACAGAGAGGAAGACAGGCCCAGGCTCTGTCGGGTGGAAGAACTGATGGACTCATTTCGCTTTGCAGAGGAAGATTTAAGCTATAATGATCCTTCCACACTGAGAGGAAAAAAAAAAAGAAAGAAAAGGAGAAAACAAAGGGTCCTGCTGATATTCAGATGTTTTTACTTCTTAATTCAGCATGACACCTGGGTGGAAAATAGAACATATGAAAAGTGTAAAGTTCTATAACTAAAGCAACTACCATCAGACATATTCTTATAACTAAAAATGAGAAATCTACTTGATCTGAGAATTCTGCAGAAAAAGTACAAGAAGTAGAGGATAGATTTTGGCTTAATATCTTATTTACCATTTGTCTCCCTTTAACAAAGTTGTTCTGCGTCTTGGAGAAGAGGGACCTAATGTAAATTCACACCTGGAGTAGGAAACGGCAACCCACTCCAGGATTCTTGCCTGGAAAATTCCATGGACAGAGAAGCCTGGTGGGCTTCCATGAGGTCTCAGAGAATTGGACATGACTGAGCTACTGAGCATGAGCATGTAAATTCATAACAGTTCTCATTGCCTTAGATCTGGTGGGCTCAGAAATGCTATTGCTGAGATGTCTGTAAATATCTATTTTACAGACAGAATCAGAGAATTTAGGTCAACTGAAACCATCGAATGGTCCATTAAAAACTCAGCAAGACACCAGTTTGGAGTGAAACCCTGAGATGTTAGGTTGTTCTTTTCTAGTACGTGGTGTAAGAATAAACCAAAAAGTGATGTATTTGCACAACGTCCCTGTATCTGTTTCCTGAGGCTGCTGTAACAAATTGCCAAAAACTTGGTGACTTAAAAATAGCAGAATTCATTCTCTCACAATTCTAGAGGCCAAGAGCCTGAATTCAGTATCAACCAGTCAAAATTAAAGTGCTGGTAAGGTCACACTCCTTCCAGAGACTCCAGAGCTGAATCTTGCCTCTCCCCACTTCTGGTGGCTGCCAGCAACCCTTGGCTTGTGGCCACATCTTCCTGTCTCTGCCACCATCCTCTCATTGGTCACCTCTTCTTCTGTCTGTATCTCTTTTCCCTCTGCCACTCTCTTGTAAGAACAATTATGATTGTACTCAGGGCCCACCCAGAGCATTCAGGGCAATCTCCCCATCTCAAGATCTTTAATTTAATCATATCTGCAAATACACTTTTCCCATAAAAAATAATTAACCTGTGTTGGAAAAACCAGTTTTTCCCTAGCATATATTTCTTCCTATGAGGCTACTTTACTACTCTCACCGAACACTTCTTCACTTCTGGTCACCAAACATGAGGAGGTTTTTCACACCAAATGTGTGGAGAACAAGCAGTTCTCTGTGATACCAGCTGGGTGTCCTATGTTTTCACTCAGTTCTGACACTCTCTACCTGGAGATAACATCACATCACATAGGTTAAAGGCTTAGTCCCACAGACCACCCCTGCACCCCCCTCCACATGTACTTCAGATGCCAAACACAAGCCCAGGTTATCATCTGAGCTTCTGATTAACCAGCTATAGATTGGGGGCTCCAATGATCCCCTTTTTGGGTTTGATTAATTTGCTAGAGCAGCTCGCAAAACTCATGGAAATACTTGCTTAGGTTTACCAGCTTATTAAGTGTATGATTAAAGGGTGGATATGAACAGCCAGGTGAAGAGATACCTAAGGTCTAGGAGGGTCCTGAACACTGGAGCTTCTGTCCCTGTGATTTGGGTGTATTATCTTCCCAGTGTGGATGTGTTCACCAATTCGGAAGCCCTCTGAACTGCTTACTAGTGGGATTTCATGGAGCTTCCTCACATAGGTATGATCAATTACTCACTCCATTTCCAGCTCTTCTCTCTGGAGAAAGGGGCTGGGGGCTGAAAAGTCCAAGCTTGTAATCATGACTTGGTCTTTCTGGTGATCAGGCCCCATACATAAGTCATCCAGGAGCCCACCCAGGTGACTCTATGAGTCACCTCATGAGAAAAAAAGATTCTCTTATTGCTCTTATCACTTAAGAAATTATAAGGGTTTTTAGGAGCCCTGTATCAGGAATAGGTTCCAAGATAAATATTAGGGCAAGAGACGTTTCTAGTGTTCTTATTACTTAAGAAATCACATGGGTTTTAGAAGCTCTGTGCCAGGAATTGAAAACAGAGACCAATACACACATACACATGCACGTATGCACACACACACACACACACACACATATGTAATTTTTCAAATATTACCTAAGAGGTAACATTTACACTGCCTTGTGATATATTTTAGGGCCATTATTGAACCTATTACAATCTCCAGTAGCTGTAAAGTAAAAGTATAGGGGCCAAATGGTAAAAGTAGGATTGGCTCCCCTCTTACTTATCTGCAAAATTTGTGTCTTTTGTCCCTGAGATCTTAGATTCTGCTGGGTTACAGTTTCAGTTCTCTGGGAAATAACATTACTAGAGGGAAACAAAATAAGTGTTCCGCTAAAGCTGAAGCTTCCCAGGTGGTGCTAGTGGTAAAGAACATGCCTGCCAATGCAGGAGACATAAGAGATTTTGGTTTGATCCCTGGAGGAGGGCACAGCAACCCACTCTAGTATTTTTGCCTGGAGAATCCCATGGACAGAGGAGTCTGGTGGGCTACAGTCCAAGCAACTTAGCATGCATGCAAAGCTGAAGCATGTGGCTAGAACCCAGAGGATTCACAAGGGTGTCTTTTGTTTTTTCTGCACAAGTGGAAGTGGCGAATGGACAATGGCAGCATCTAAAGCCTGATAAGAGCAAGGATTCCTCAAGATGAAAGTCTAGATAAGCAAAAGGGACAGAGACCCTGAGCAACTGCGATGCTGACCAAGGGGGAGGGAAATGTAGAAGTCAGAGGAGAGGGAGATGACAAAAATCAATTTAAAAATACAGTGGTGATTGGAGTTTTTTCAACTAAGCCTTCTGAATTAAATGGTTTCAGAATTTTAAGCTAGAAAACACTTTGGAGGCTCAGTTGACATGAAGGTAATGGGAGATGCAAGTTGACCGGAACTGTGCCAAGGACGGACTCTACAATGACTTAGGTGCCTTCAGTGGGTTCTGTGGGCACCACCTAGATCCCTGCTCCATAACCAAAGCACTCCTTCCCCCAGCAGCTAAAAGGGTCACCTGCTGATGACTTCCACTGAGACCCTTTCTTGGAATTGCCATCTGCTGAAGGGAAGCCTAGTTCATCATTTTTCTGGGGCAGCACTCATGCAATTACTAGTTGCTGTATGAGAACCAAGATTGAGGCACCCCGTCTCGATTCAGAACATTTCTGAAGGGCCGCCTCAGCTTCAGAGATCGTTCTAAGATCAGAAGAAGCCTTGATTGCAAGTACATGAGCATTCACCCTCCACTTCTGCTCAGTTCTGCTTCCCTTACTCCCTCAGTTCTTGTTCTCCAGGACACTTTTCAATAAACTGGTTCTTTTCCACCTGAAGTCTATACCTTGGAATCTCAACCAAAGATGGTCCCTCAAGTCACATCCTCTAAACCCTCCTCAGCCACATTTTCCATGGATGCTTCATGCAAACTCAGACTCACCTCAGATGAGTCAGGTCCCATCTCAACCGTGTGCTGTACGTCTTTTCATTTTCTGATCTGGGGTCCTCACTAGCTCCATGAGGAGTAAATTGACTTTATAGTACAGAGCTTTACAGAGGAGTTAATGACCTCAAGGAAGAAAATCTCATCAGAGAAGACACAGGAGCTGGGAGATAAATCCCCAGCCTCCTATCCTGCAGATGAGTCATGCTGGGAGGCATTCTGAGGCTTCCAGTGGAATATAGCTCCTAATACCCAAAGAGACAGCTTCAACAACAATACATCCATTTATTGACTTTTCTTCCCCAATCCCTCCTTACCGAAACAATCTCCTTACAATTTCTAAAAATAAATCTTTATCTCAGGCTCTGCTTGGGGGAATACCAAATTTATTTCCACTGTCAGCTAGGTGGCTGTTCCCATTTGTAAAGTTCCCATACAACTTTATCTTTTCTAAAGCAGGGAAATTTGGGTTGAGGGAATTGTAGATTCTCTTTGATTTGTATATAATAAAGGGGAAAAATAACGTGTATCAAAACCTACTATGTGTTAGGCTGTCTGCCACAAATATAATAATGTGTAAGGTAGAACATTTTCCCTAAGAAATTTAGTAGTTTAGTAAATGTAGGGTGTGCAGGGTAGGGAGGAGGGTTGAATACGCATCCAAAGGTAAAGTGGGAAGAGACAAAGGAAGCAGTGGCTCCATCTCATTGGAAAAACCAAGAGGAACTTCATAGAAGAGGTGGCATTTGAGAAGGGCAAGTGGGATGAGGTGTCAGGCATATGAATGTAGTTCACTGGAGATAAGCTGGAGGAGAGCTCTGTGTTGGGGACCCTTGGATGCCAGAAAGGGGAGTCTGGGCATTGTTCTTCTATGACAAGCAGCCTCACACATGTGCTGGCATTGGTACACCATTTAGGACAGTGCCCCATTGCCCATTAAGTGTGCCATTCTTGGCAGTGGGCTCACAAGGCAGATCCCCTCTTTAAGAACTGTCTGGGCAGATGGTTGCAGGACCACAAAAGAAGAAAAGTCTTGCCCCCAAACCTCTTCTACCCTTCTGGTACTACAGATAAACACAGTCATTCTTTCGACCTAGGATACTATCCTATGCTCAGTGAACACCATGAGATAATAGCATATTAAATCTTAATGTGAATAACTATAACATCTTTTCTGATATCTAGGTAGGTAAACATATTTTGGCATAAGGACACTGGTAGGAAATTGGGTTAGAAGCAAGAGAATGGGTACATGCATCAGAGACCATCTGTTACTTTACAGTTTTGTCAAGGATGAATCCTAAAATTAATATGAGAAAAATGTCAATGATTTGTTTAATTGGGTCTTTTAAAATGTATTAGTTTTCAAATGAAAGTAATATATGCTTACTGGAAATTCTAATAATATAGATATATGTGGTTAAGTTGCTTCAGTCATGTCCAACCCTTTGGCGATACTATGGACTATAGCCCGCCCGTCTCCTCTGTCCATGAGATTTCCCAGGCAACAATACTGCAGTGGGTTGCCATGTATAGATATGGCAAATGCTAATTACCCTCCTCACCTCATTAGCTATCATTAATGATTCAGAAGTTTTCCTTGTATATCTTAGAAAGTATTAATGAGTTTAAAGATATATATTCTTATTTGGAATGATAGGCACTGAGTTGTGACTTACCAGCTGTGTGATTTGTAAGCCAGATAATTTCTCTGAGTCTCAAGTTCTTCATCTGTAATGTGAGGGTACTTATCTGGGTTACAATGGAATGAAATATATATGAATATACCTACAGGTACAGATTTGGCACTTTCTTATGTTTCCCATAACTTTCAGACTAAACTATGCATGATCTTCAAATACTTAGAACAAATGAGCTATTTTGTCACAGATATAAACTCCTCACACCTTGATGGCAGTGTCAGCAGGAGAAAACAGAGTTAGATTTTTTTAGATGTTGGCATACAGACCAACTAACATAGTTAAACCCTTTTTAACTGAGTTGATACTCAAACCTATGGAAACTTCAGATTTATTAGGTTAGATCATAGTTTCTCAGCCTCGGCATTATTGACATTTTTGGCTTGAGAATTCTTTGTCATGGGTGGCTAATTCTGGCCTCTACCTTTAGATGCCAGTAGCACCCCCTCCTTTTGTGACAACCAGAAATGTATCTCAGTTCGGTTCAGTTCAGTTGTTCAGCCATGTCCAACTCTTTGTGGCCCCATGAACCACAGCACGCCAGGCCTCCCTGTCCATCACCAACTCCCGGAGTCCACCCAAACCCATGTCCATCGAGTCGGTGATGCCATCCAACCATCTCATCCTCTGTCGTCCCCTTTTCCTCCTGCCCTCAATCTTTCTTTTCAAATGAGTCAGCTCTTCACATGAGGTGACCAAAGTATTGGAGTTTAAGCTTCAACATCAGTCCTTCCAATGAACACCCAGGACTGATCTCCTTTAGGATGGACTGGTTGGATCTCCTTGTAGTCCAAGGGACTCTCAAGAGTCTTCTCCAATACCACAGTTCAAAACCATCAATTCTTCAGTGCTCAGGTTTCTTCACAGTCCAACTCTCACATCCATACACGATTACTGGAAAAACCATAGCCTTGACTAGATGGACCTTTGCTGGCAAAGTAATGTCTCTGCTTTTCAATATGCTATCTAGGTTGGTCATAACTTTCCTTCTAAGGAGTAAGCATCTTTTAATTTCATGGCTGCAATCACCATCTGCAGTGACTTTGGAGCCTCCCAAAATAAAGTCAGCCTCTGTTTCCACTGTTTCCCCATCTATTTGCCATGAAGTGATGGGACCGGATGTCATGATCTTCGTTTTCTGAATGTTGAGCTTTAAGCCAACTTTTTCACTCTCCTCTTGCACTTTCATCAAAAGGCTCTTTAGTTCTTCTTCACTTTCTGCCATAAGGGTGGTGTCATCTGCATATCTGAGGTTATTGATATTTCTCCCAGCAATCTTGATTCCAGCTTGTGCTTCTTCCAGCTCAGCGTTTCTCATGATGTACTCTGCATAGAAGTTAAATAAGCAGGGTAACAATATACAGCCTTGATGCACTCCTTTTCCTATTTGGAACCACTCTGTTGTTCCATCTCCAGTTCTAACTGTTGCTTCCTGACCTGCATACAGATTTCTCAAGAGGCAGGTCAGGTGGTCTGTATTCCCATCTCTCTCAGAATCTTCCACAGTTTATTGTGATCCACACAGTCAAAGGCTTTGGCATAGTCAATAAAGCAGAAATGGATGTTTTTCTGGATCTTGCTTTTTCGATGATCCAGCGGATGTTGGCAATTTGATCTCTGGTTCCTCTGCCTTTTCTAAAACCAGCTTGAACATCTGGAAGTTCACTGTTCACGTATTGCTGAAGCCTGGCTTGGAGAATTTTGAGCATTACTTTACTAGTGTGTGAAATGAGTGCAATTGTGTGATAGTTTGTGCATTCTTTGGCATTTCCTTTCTTTGGGGTTGGAATGAAAACTGACCTTTTCCAGTCCTGTGGCCACTGCTGAGTTTTCCAAATTTGCTGGCATATTGAGTGCAGCACTTTCACAGCATCATCTTTCAGGATTTGAAAGAGCTCCACTGGAATTCCATCACCTCCACTAGCTTTGTTCATAGTGATGCTTCCTAAGGCCCACTTGACTTCACATTCAAGGATGTCTGGCTCTAGGTGAGTGATCACACTATCATGATTATCTGGGTCAAGAAAATATTTTTTGTATAGTTCTTCCATGTACTCTTGCCACCTCTTCTTAATATCTTCTGCTTCTGTTAGGTCCATACAATTTCTGTCCTTTATCGAGCCCATCTTTGCATGAAATGTTCTGCCTCATTTTGTAGATGAAGAACCTGAGATGCTGAGGGAATTATTAAGCTAAGTTCACACAGTTGTCCTCAAAGAGTTGATAGTATAGACAGGGGGATAAACACATTTAAAAGATGTGAATAAATAATACAGCATGGCCATCTAATTATTAAGTGCTGTGAAAAACCCCCAGGAGAGATTCTGCATGGTGGCAGAGGGAGGAGTTAGAAGGGTATAAAGGAGGAATCTGGAAAAGTGTCTGTCACACTGTGGCATTTGTGCTGGGCTTCAAGGGACAGAAGGTATATTGGAGTGGAGGGGTGTGGTAGGGAAAAGACATTCCAAGTAGCACAGGAATAACTGTCTAGTGAGAGAATGGTGGACATAATTTGGCACATTCTGGAAGGGTGAGTGGTCAGGCATAGCAAGAGCACTGGATAAAATAGGAGAATTGACAGTAGAAAGAGAGGTGGGGGTCAGATCCTGGGGTGATGATGAGTGATGCCCAGGAGTTTGAATGTCATCCTGGAAATGATGGGAAATATTTTAAGTTCTGTAGGAATGTGGTGAGATTTACCACCACAAGAGATGGACCCTTCACAGAGAGGAAGTGGCGAGGCGTCATATCAGTAAGTCCTCATGATGATTTGGAGTGTGTTGTAGGGACCGTAACCAAGGGCTTCAAAGGTGACTCTCCAGTTTCCATATTAGAAGATTGGGTGAATGGATGGTAGCACCCATTGCATTAAGGAAGAGCAGCTTGAGGAAATGTGGCAAAGATGATCATGAATCGGCTGAGCTTGAGGAGCCAAAGACTCCAGAGGAGGATGTCCAAGAGGTTCCTGGCCCTGCAAGATGAGAGAGAGATAGAAAGAGACTGAAGGGATCCACTGAGGAGATATTCACTGAGTGTCTACCGTGTAGCAGGCACTCTACTCCGTGTCTTGTGAAGGCACAGTGTTGACTGGGAATCCAGAAGGGACTAGCTCAGGGTCCCACTCAAGAAGCATATAGTCTGTAAAAGGAGTAGAACAGTAAGTGCCCTGCCATGTTGCAGGAGCCAAGACAAGTCCTAGATTAAAGCAAGGAGCATGAAAGTAATGGCCAATTCTACTATGTGGGAAATGATCAAAAAAGGCTATGTATAGAAGGGATCTTAAATATAAGTCTTTGTATAGGAAGGGTCTTGTGATGCGAGAATAGAAGGTGTTTACAGGCCAACAGAGGAGGAAAGGGCATTTTAGGCAGAGGGGAGAGCAATGACAAGCCCATAAAGATGAACACAAGCCGACACTGTTGTGGCTGGCAGATAGCTGTGGGAGTTGAAGGCATGAGCGGTGAAGAGAGGAGGAGTCATGAGTTATGATTCTGAGGAGGTGAACAGAGGGTAGGTGGCACAGAGCCTAGGATGCCCTCTAAGTGGTTTGGACTACTCCCTGGATAATGGAATCCAGCTTAAAGAAATTTAAGCTGAGGAGTGACATGATTGATTCAGAATTTTGAGAGTCAGGGAGTGACAGTTTAAATTATATCTCGGGGAAATAAAGAAGCAAAAATATTGACGATTTATTCCAGAGGTAGGCAAATGATTTCACACACCCTTTCCACGTTGGCCCTTGTACCAAATTATTAAAAACTAATTTCTGTGGAGCATATACTCTAGGCCAAATGCTCTTCTAGGCATTTGATCACTCACCTAGAGCCAGACATCCTTGAATGTGAAGTCAAGTGGGCCTTAGGAAGCATCACTATGAACAAAGCTAGTGGAAGTGGTGGAATTCCAGTGGAGCTATTTCAAATCCTGAAAGATGATGCTGTGAAAGTGCTGCACTCAATATGCCAGCAAATTTGGAAAACTCAGCAGTGGCCACAGGACTGGAAAAGGTCAGTTTTCATTCCAATCCCAAAGAAAGGCAATGCCAAAAATGCTCAAACTACTGCACAATTGCACTCATCTCACATGCTAGTAAAGTAATGCTCAAAATTCTCCAAGCCAGGCTTCAGCAATACGTGAACTGTGAACTTCCAGATGTTCAAGCTGGTTTTAGAAACGGCAGAGGAACAAGAGATCAAATTGCCAACATCTGCTGGATCATGGAAAAAGCAAGAGAGTCCCCGAAAAACTCTATTTCTGCTTTATTGACTATGCCAAAGCCTTTGACTGTGTGGATCACAATAAACTGTGGAAAATTCTGAGAGAGATGGGAATACCAGACCACCTGACCTGCCTCTTGAGAAATCTGTATGCAGGTCAGGAAGCAACAGTTAGAACTGGAGATGGAACAACAGAGTGGTTCCAAATAGGAAAAGGAGTGCGTCAAGGCTGTATATTGTTACCCTGCTTATTTAACTTCTATGCAGAGTACACCATGAGAAACACTGGGCTGGAAGAAGCACAAGCTGGAATCATGATTGCTGGGAGAAATATCAATAAGGTATGTGGATGACACTACCCTTATGGCAGAAAGTGAAAAGGAACTGAAGAGCCTCTTGATGAAAGTGCAAGAGGAGAGTGAAAAAGTTGGCTTAAAGCTCAACATTCAGAAAACTAAGATCATGGCATCCGGTCCCATCACTTCATGGGAAATAGATGAGGAAACAGTGTAAACAGTGTCAGTGCATTTTTGGGGGCTCCAAAATCACTGCAGATGGTGACTGCAGCCATGAAATTAAAAGACGCTTACTCCTTGGAAGGAAAGTTATGACCAACCTAGATAGCATATTGAAAAGCAGAGACATTACTTTGCCAACAAAGGTCCGTCTAGTCAAGGCTATGGTTTTTCCAGTAATCATGTGTGGATGTAAGAGTTGGACTGTGAAGAAACCTGAGCACTGAAGAATAGATGGTTTTGAACTGTGGTGTTGGAGAAGACTCTTGAGAGTCCCTTGGACTGCAAGGAGATCCAATCTGTCCATCCTAAAGGAGATCAGTCCTGGGTGTTCATTGGAAGGACTGATGTTGAAGCTGAAACTCCAATACTTTGGTCACCTGATGCGAAGAGTTGACTCATTAGAAAAGACTCTGATGCTGGGAGGGATTGGGGGCAGGAGGAGAAGGGGGTGACAGAGGATTAGATGGCTGGATGGCATCACTGACTCAATGGGCATGAGTTTGAGTGAACTCCAGGAGTTGGTGATAGACAGGGAGGCCTGGCGTGCTGCGATTCATGGGGTCGCAAAGAGTCGGACACGACTGAGCGACTGAAATGAACTGAACTGAGCTCATTTAATCCTCCTAATTATCCTATCAGGATGATAGGATGCAACCAGGATATGGAGCTGGGATTTCAACCCAGGTCATACAATTTTAGGAGTATATGGTGTCTTCACCACTGGACCACACTCTCCTGCAATGATAATAACTAACGTCTATGCAGGCTTGATAGGTATCTTAGTAAGTGCTTTATTTGCACTGTCTAGTTTGGCCCTTACAACAGCTCCATAAGAGATGAGAAAATAAAGACACAGAGGGCACACCCAAATTGAAACAATTAATAAGTAGCCATGTTTAATCCAAGTTTTCTGATTTGACAGGCTGTGCGTGTAATGATTTTTCCCTGTCAACTCTGTAAATGCTCCGTAAATACTGGTTGATTTAAAGAGCAAGGTTTCTAAGAATGGGCTTCTGCATTCCCACGACACAAGTATCACCAGGCCAAACACTCAGAGATGACTTTCCAGGGGCTGAGGTACAGGCAATAGCATGACTGGCTCCTACTCCATGTGCCTGCTTGTATAGGCTGATCCTTGGAAGGCGGGATGGGCATCAAAGACTGCTGGGATGAGGTAGGGCCAGCCTCCGCTCCCTTATTGGCCAGCCCCATCAAAGGCGCTTGTGCCAGGCTCTGCTCCACTCCAAGGCCGGGCAGATCAAAGAGCCCTGACAAGTTGGGTTTCTGGGCAGCCCCAGTTCTGATCATCAATTGTCACTTTGGCAGTGACAGCAGAGGGTCTAATATGACAGGACTGCCACAGCCAAGGATCCTGGGGCGGACATCAGAGAGTCAGCTCTAAAGGCGAGGAAGCTGCCTGAGGCCCCTTTGGGCATTGACCCCTGGTGGGAAGAGAGGAAAAAACTGGAGAGACCCCTAAGGAAAATGTTTGGAGCAGGATCACTATGGGAAAGTTGCTGCAGGCGAGAAACCTGACCGTGGCATTTATATTTCTGCCTTGGAACCATGAGATCTGATTACCTCATGTAGCAGAAGAATTCTTGACGTGCCCACACACGTTCACTCTCATGCATATATTACACACGCACACACACTCCTATATTAAACACACACCCAAATCACCCCCAAGACATACATGCATTATAAACATTCCCCAAGACATGCAGACTTTCATGTGAACTAAAACACACAAAAACATTTATGCACACTTGTTTTTTTTATACTCATCATACTTGCCTACACATACAAGTGTACACATAAAGATACAAGTACGTAACCACACACATATATGTGCTTACTCATACATGGTAAAGAAACTACCTGCCAATGAAGGAGATGTAAGAGAAGCGAATTCAGTCCTTGGGTCGGGCAGACCCCCTGGAGGAGGGCTGGCAACTCACTTCAGTTCTCTTGCCTGGAGAATCACTTGGACAGAGGAGCCTGGCGGGATACTCTCCATAGTGTCACAAAGAGTTGGACACAACTGAAGTGACTTAGCATGCAGGCATGCATGCATACATGGGAAGGCAATCTTTACAATATAATCTTCCAGCTTCTAGAGCCCAAATCTGATATTTTCCTCTCAGAAGGGTGAGAATAATGTTCACAAATATCCTTTAAATACATTAATAGACTATTTTACAGATCTTGATGCCAGCCACTCCTCAACTCCTCTATAGAAAAATCTAGAGGAAACATTCAAAATTGTAGCAAATAGCATTTATGTCAGCTCTTGGAAAGGACTTTATGCCCCTAAGAGCTATTAAAAATATTAGCACGTTAGAAAATCCTGTTCATTGAGGAATATTTAGTTGCCAGGAATTTAAACCAGTTGAAATGGTAATTTTGCCTTAGAAAATAGCTACATGCTTTGAATTAATAGATTAAACATATATATATTTATATATATATATATATATAAAACATATATGATATATATACATGTAATGGCCTAGTAAAGATTTCACAAATGAGTGTAAATAAGCCAGTTTTGGTAACCAAGTTGAGTTTGGCTCTTCTTCAAACACTTTCTCTTGCATGATCAAAATCACATGACTGAGAAGAATACCATGGGGTCTTTTAAAATCACTCCAATATCATCTCTTCTGAGTCCTCTCTGACCTGCCCCCACCAGACTGGAGTGGGCACCTGTAGCGGACAGTGTGGTTTGTTACCCAGGTTTCCCTTCAGGACAGAGGTACGCACTCCACCAGCTGCTGGAAGTATTGGCTGCTCTTGGCTTAGAAATTGTTTGTTCAGCCAGAGGTAGCATTGAACCCCACCTCCCTGGGGACAGCTAGCATCCAATGCTGTGGGATATAAAGGTGCAGCCTCCTTGCCTCAAATGGGTAATAATAAAGAGTTATCCCCATTCCAGAACTTTCCATGGGATCAGCTGAGGCCTCTATTGCAACTGCATCACAGTGCAAGTCTCCCTCTCTCCATCTTTGTTTACTCCCTCACAGGTATTGTCCCTGAAAACACTCCCCAAAAAGCCTTATGCACCCAAATCTCAGAGACTCAGAATCTGTCTCCCAGAGAACTTGACCAATGACAGCACCTTTCCTTGGTGCCCCCACATCCCCATGTAGTTCTCTCTTCTCCTCACAGCCAGTACCCAAAAAACAGCAAATTTAGTAAAACTATGCCCCAAATCCCATCACCAGCTCCATGACTACCAGTCTGGTACAGAGTCACAACTTACCTGTCCTCTGGCTCATTTGCAACTTGGGCCAGTCTCCATACTTGTCACCATACTTCTTGTCTTGACCTCTACGGTCTATTCCTCAACCCAATAATAAAGGTAATCCTGTCATAACATGATTAAATCACATCATTTCTTTGCTCAAACCCAAAAAGTGGCTTCCCATCTTACTAAAAAGATTTTAAAGATGAAAATAAAAAGCTCAAAGTCCTTGCCATGCCTGCAGGAACTCCATGCCAGGGCCCTCTGCTCAGTCTGTTCTCATCTCTTTCCTCCTCCTCCCCTGTCCATTCCTCCCTAGTCCCACCGCCTCTCCTGCTGCTCCTCGAACACATCAAGCCTGTTCCTGCCACAGGATCTTTGCACTTGATGGTCCTCCCTCCAGGACTCCTGGGATTTATTCCTTCCTTTCATCTGGTTCTCTCTCAACTGCAGCCTCACTGAGAAGTCTTCTCTAGTTGTTATTTAAAATGTCATAGTTCCACCCCTGTCACATTCTGTCCCCTTTTCTCACTGGCATTTCTTTGTAGCACTTGCGACCACCTAATATATTATATATACTCATTTACTTCTCAACATGATAGATCAGCTTTGACATGCTTGTTGCTATATCTCCAGTAACAAGTTCTCCATAAATAATTTTTTTTGGAGTACAGTAGATGGCTTATAATGATCTTTTGTGTATCCATCTTCTCTCTTAGAATATAAGAAACTGTGTTCAGTTCTGGATCTTGTTTGTTTTGGTACTGTGTACCTAACCCAGAGTCTGGCCAGACTCTAGGCGTGTGGTAATATTTGAAGTGAATAAATGAATAAGTAACGGAGACTGATGACATGGCCTCCAGCAAGCAACCTGTTGCCTCTTTAGGCCTTAGTGTTCTTTGATGTAAAATGAGAATACTAACCACCACCCCCTCACCTAATCAAAAGGTTGTTGTTAAAAGTTAACAATACACTACAACTTCAAAGGCACTTGTGAGCAGCCAGGAGTGCCACATCTCTGCTAATACTGGGCATAACTGAAGATAAATCAGTAAGTCAAATAAGATTTCCAGTTTCCATGAGACCAGGACTTGAACCTCCATCTCCAGACCACCTGAAGCCACAGACATCAAGCCTTTAAGATATTCTCTTTGTAAAGCAATGTCTCACTTATTTGCTGCCATTTCACTTGAGATCTTCTCTTTAATCAGCCAGCAAATGTTTCCATTATAAAAATAATTCACCAATGACAGCAAAGAAAATAGAGAAACAGGAAGTTGTTGTTCAGTTGCTAAGTCATGTCCGACTCTTTGAGACTCCATGAACTGCAGCACACCAGGCTTCCATGTCCTTCACTATCTCCCTGAATTTGCTCAAAGTCATGTCCATTGAATCAGCCATCCAACCATCTCATCCTTTGTCACATCCTTTTCCTCTTGCCCTCAATCTTTCCCAGCATCATGGTCTTTTCCCATAAGTCAGCTCTTCAAATCAGAGGGCCAAAGTATTGGAGCCTCAGCATCAGTCCTCCAGTGAATATTCAGGATCAGTTTCCTTTAGGATTGACTGATTTGATCTCCTTGCTGTCTCAGGAGTCTTCTCCAGCACCATAGTTCAAAAGCATCAATTCTTGGGCACTCAGCCTTCTTCATAGTCCAGGTCTCACATCTGTACATGACTACTAGAAAAACCATTTTTGACTTTATGGACCTTTGTTGCCAAAATGATAACTCTGTTTTGTTTGTTTGTTTGTTTTTTAATATGCTGTCTAGCTTTGTTATAGCTTTTCTTCCAGGGAGCAAGTATCTTTTAATCTTATGGCTGTAGTCACCATCTGCAGTGACTTTGGAGCCCAAGAAAATGAAATTTGTCACTGTTTCCACTTTTCCCCCATCTATTTGCCATGAAGTGATGGGGCCAGATGCCATGATCTTAGTTTCTTGAATATTGAGTTTTAAGCCAGCTTTTTCACTCTCTTCTTTTACCTTCATCAAGAGGCTTTGCAGTTGAAAGAAAAAGCCACACACACCCCAAATTCTAGGACTAAAGAGGGATTCAGAAGCTAGCATCTATTAGTCTACAAGCAAGGAACAGGCACAGAAATTCAGGCTTAAAAAGTCAAACAGTGATCGGAAAGCAAGGGTGGTAGTGGTAATACAAATTGCATTTTCTGCAAAGCAGAGCCCCTAACCCTCTGCCCACCAGGCCAGTGTTCAGTGTGACACATTGGCTCCTCTCTAAGAAGAGTGCTTTAGGAGGGTTCACATATACATGCACACATTTGACCAACAACACAAAGTCTATAAGCAAGCAACACCCCCGCTCCTGATTTCCACTCAACATTATTACCCCTGGTTAGTGGAATCTGAGGTTAGTTACTAAATCCATCTCTTCTTACCAGTGTTGCAGCCTGGGGGCATCATCAAAGTTGACATGATATTTGTCTGTCAGTGATTTAAGGTAAGCAGGACCACCAAGGATGCACTGGAATTGTCCTGTATCCTAATCCTGCATCCACAGTCTTCCTATGATGTGCCTTGACACTTGCTTCCTTGGCCTCTCTGGCAAGCCCCTCCCACCTTGACACTTACCCTGCCAAGACTGCACTGGGGATCTAGATTCCTCTGAGCAGGGCCAATATTTCTATTACCTCCTACCTCACCCTAGTAATACATCTTACGGGTCAGCAAAACATTTGGATTCTGATTCTTTTTTTAAAAAATTTATTTACTTCTTTATTTTTGGCTGTGCTGGGTCTTCATTGCTTTGTGCAGGCTTTCTCAAGTTGTGGCAAGTGGGGGCTACTCTGCAATTCTGCAGTGTGGCTTGCCAGCTCTGGAGTGTGGGCCCAGTAGTTGTGGCACATGAGCCTAGTGACTCCTCAGATTATGGAATCTTCCCAGAACAGGAATCCAACTTGTAACCCCTGTATTGGCAGGCGGATTCCTATCCACTGCACCAAGGAAGTCCTGGATTCTGATTCTTAATGCTTTCTCTAATCCATCCCTTCTTTGCTTTCCCCAGTGCCACTGTTATTAATAGACCCTCAAATACCCTGTATGTATTAACAGAGTAATAATTCAAAATATTAACCTTAGTGTTTTTATTCTCATTATTATTTCTATACACCCCATCATATTTCTTCCATTAAAACTAGAATATAAAGGCTGAGCATCCATTTCCTCAAAGAAAGGTAGTTATAGCAACAGAGCAAGGAGATGTAAAGCAAGTTTATTATTGGTTCAACAGCCCAAGTCTTAGCCTCAACAACAGATTAGAAAGAATATTTACTGAAAACATAAAGCTTAACTAAGTTGAGAGAATTGGCAGAGAGTCAGAGAGGAAATTAATAAGGTATATGCCTGTGTGGGTCTCTATGATGGGTCCCTGTGTTCTACCTGCCTGGACTGAACCCAGGGTTGGGAAGGGGGTGTGAGATAGCTCTTCCCTTTAGTTCTGGTTTCTGAGAGCAAGGAGACCCTGTGCTCTACTTCCCATTTTCATCCTGGGAAGATGGCAACCTGGAGAGTTCTCCTGTGATCCACCAGGGAAAGGGAACAGAAGAGTAGGTGTAACTACTTGGGACGTCTAGGATAAGGGCTAACTCAGGCCCATTGAGTTTTCCATAGAGAGTGGTCAGAGAGCCTCCAAAAGAATCATCTGAAGGCCGTGGACCAAATAGACCTTGCTGTCTAGAAGACGCAAAGGCCACACAATGGCCTGCGTGGATCAATGACCAAGGCCACGTAAGAGCCTGAGTGTCCCAACTGACAACTGCATCAAGAGGTCTGAGCCATTGCCACTCTCCCCGATCCCCATCCAGTTCTCACCCCTTCAGCTGCTTCTATAACCTCCTCCATCCCCACACAGAACTTAGATAAACAGCCATGGAGAGAAGGAAAAGAGGGAGAAATGCCCAAGCTAAGATTCAGCTTCTGCCAAGAGTGGACTAGGAATTAAATTTATAGAAAATAACTTCATCTTTGCATGCCTTTGCTTGGGAGATTTCACCAGCTACCTAAATCACTGCAATTGTGCCTGGCTGGCCTCTCTACCTCTACTCCTCACCCCTCCAGTCCCTACCAGGACCAGAAGGGCATTTATTTAACATGGATATGACCACACCTCTACTAGTGACAAGCCAGGTTTTCAAATAAGCAGATCTGGGTTCAAATCTTGGCTTTAGACATCAGCTGTCCTTAAACAAGTTATTCAGTTTTATGAGGCTCATTTTCCTCCTTGGTGACATGGAATAATCCCAGAGCCTACCTCATTGGATGCCATTAGGACCCTCTGAGATGATGTGGGTCTTGGCACAGATTACGCATTCAGTCAATATTGCCTGGTCCTTAATGTACGATGGTGTCGGTCACTTCCTTGACTTTTTGCATGTGCTTCTTCTCTCCTACATCTCTAAAGAAAAGCATAATATTCTTCCAGCTGTCACTTTATTCCTTGAGACCTCAGGGGGCTAGCTGCTTCTGTGGCCCCCAAGATAGGCTTAGGGGCTTCTCAGTGGTGTACCTTCAGCTCCCCAAGCTCAACCTAATCCTAGCATTCAGTGCACATTATCTGGTTACTTGTGAGAGCTCTTCAAAAGCCAAAAGTAATCCTGAATCCCTGCAGTGATAGCCCTGAACCCTCTTAAAACCTTGAGCTCCCATATCCCAGAAAGGACCTAGAAGACTAAAGGAAGCCCTTTTGCAACACAATGGTAGGGAAGCGGTCAGGGGTCAAGTTAAGGAAGTGGTGGGTTTGCAGTCTTGCCTATGGCTTTTGTGAGAGTCCTCCATGACCCATGGATCCAGGGCAGCCTCGCACCCCAGCAGGCTGGGATACAGGGTTTCCAGGTCAACTTTTATCTTTGTATATGGTATTTGTCCCTTTGATCCTTGAGCAGATCAAACAAAGCTTACTAATCAATGGCTTCCCTCCTTGCCTTTCAGAGCAGATCATCAAACACAGCCTTCATCTCTCCCTGCTTCCCTCCCACCCTTCTTGTTTTCCAGTCAGAGACATTTGCTCTGTAAGACTATTACTTCCTGCTCTCCCCCACCATCTCACAAGGTCAAAGTTCACTAGGAAATAAGGCAATCCGGATGCATATTGGATTTGTCTAGTCCTAGTCCTTATATGTTGGGAAAGATTATTCCCAGTTTCCTCAGGACTTCCTGAGATGCAGGAATTTCAGTGCTAGAACCAGGAAAATCCCAGGCAAAATTGGAGGTGAAAAAAAGCTTTTGCATGTAAGTCACACTCATGAAACAGTATCAGCTTCAGCTTAATAAACTGAGGCTCAGAGAGGAGTCATGGCTAGTCAGAGGTGACAGAATTCTAGTTCAAAATTTAACTCCAGTATCCAAGTGCATTTTAATTGTGGCACATTGAGGCAATCCACAGTGGCACTGAATTATGTCCGTTCATTTGGACAGGCATTTATTAAGAGTGTTTCTGTGCCAGACATCGATTAACTGCCAGGATAGAGATGTGGACAAGATCTGTCTCTGCTCGAGTGGCTCAGAGGCCACAGGGGAAGTGGGCAGGTGAACTATGAAGACAGTTGAGAAGTGCTGGCAACAAGGAAATGCAGGGAGGACCCAAAGGATGGGATGTGAAGACCACCCCAGGAGATGGTTCAAGTGGACCCAAGGCTAAGGGGAAGTCGCAGAGAACAGAAGGAAGAAACTGCCGAACAGGGAACATGAGTGTTCAGAGGAAGGAGACCTGAGAAGAAGGGCAATTCTGGCACTGCTTGGCACACCCCAGCTTGGAGCAGGGCTGGGACTGAGGGTGGCATTGTTGGTCCTGTGAAAGGCTGGTTAGATATAAGGGGAATTCCATGCAGATGTTAATCCAGGAAACGACCAGATCAGAGATGCACCATCATCTGTATCAAGCACCTCTCACTATGAGCTGAAATGGCCTCTGTCCTTGTCTCTGTCCCCCTCCCCAGGCTTTGAGTTCCTCAAGGACTGAATTTTATTACAGCCCCAGTCCCTTGCACTATCGGGCATTCGTTTGCTGAATGAACGAATGAACGAACAAACTCTGCTCCCCAGATGTACTCTCCTACTTTGGCTTCCTTTTCTTTCCTGTGCTGTTTCTGATTTTAGTTAAGGATTGAATGTGGGCTCTGCACACAGGCCCTGAGGCTGTGAGTCTGTGTGTGTGTGTTTTACATCAGCCAAACCAAATAAACAAACACATGGCAGAACCCCAGGCATGCTGCTCCTACACTTGGCACCGCCAGCTGGCACGTGGCTGCCCCTCCCCAGCCACCCCAGCTCCTCCCTCCAGAGTCAGGATGCCGCCCAGAGGCTTGGCTATGGATTTGGGAAGCCCCCTCCCCTCTCCAGCAGCCGCAGCCACAGCAGCAGCAGCAGCGAGACTCCTAGCACACACACACTGATACGCTTCTCTTACTTGGAGGGAATTTGAAATTACTCTTGTCTTGAAACTCCAGAAAGTCAGTTGGCAGCCCCTAAGACAATGAGGACCCACCAAGAGGGTGGTGACCCCAGTACCAGGGAGAGGACAGAGATCTGAGCTCCTGTTTCCAACGGAGCTTTCTGGCTCCATTGTACTCATTCCAGCTGGACCAACTGCCAAGCCCCTACTGACTGCCCCCTGTGACCCCAAGACTTTCCTTCTGTGGGGTGGCCTGGCTCTTCAAGAGTCCCAAATCAAATTCAGTGCTCTCAGTACAGTGCTCACCCTCTGAGGTCTTCTTGAATTTCCCCCAAATAAGTAAACGTCTGTCCTATTTCCATGGGCCCAAGGTCAGAAACTGGGTGCTAATTCATGACTCCTTTTTCCTCATGCCACAGCCATAGTCACCAGGCATTGGGTAATTGACCACAGAGTTGCTTCCCAAATCCATCTTCTTTCCACCCACCTAGAATAGTCTTAGTCCCTGTCCTCCTCATCTCTGTTTGGATATGGACAACTACTTCCTACTGGTCTCCTTGCCTCACTTTCCTTTCTGCGATCTAATCTCCTTTCTAAGCGCCATATCAAGCTCTCTAAATTACTGCTTTGATTCAGTCACTCCATGGCCAAAAGATGAAAACAAAAACAAAGAATCTTAAATGGTTCTTAGGACAAAGATTGTATGTCGTTCCTCAATTTCCATTTTTCTCTGGTAATACAACCCCTACTTTTCAGGTGGCTACGCAAGTTAAGACTGCATTTCCCAACCTCCTTTGCAGCAAAGTATGGCCACATAACTTAGGTCTGACCAATGATATCTAGCTAGAAAAGGAGTGTGCAATCTTTAGTAGTAGCCTTAAAGGGCAGTAGTGTGCTCTTCATCCTCTTGTCATCCTTTCTGAAGCATGGAATACAGATGTGATGGGTGGAGCTGAAGTAACCATCCTTGGTCTTAAAGTGCCCCTGGCAATGGAAGTCATGCACATTAAGATAAAAGCATATCGTGGATTACCACACAAACCCTGCCTTTTTCTTCCGAACTTTCAGATGAGAAAGAAATCAACTTCTATACTGATGAAGTCATTGCCATTTCAGAGTTTTCTGACACTCCAGCTGATCCCAGTTCTAATGAATTATCACCTATAGCAGGGGTTCCAGAACACAAATGCCACCAGGAGCCAGGTAGAAAACATAACTTAACGGTGTCTTCAGGAAACAGGAGACTAGGAATGGATTTGGTTATTCGTTCATTTTTATCTGTTTATTCATTCAGTCATTCAGTTTTTCATCTGACAAGTATTTGCAAAGCCCCGTTATGTGCCAGACACCCTTAGGCACCGGAAGGCAAAGACAAATTATATTTGGTCCCTTTTTAGAGGAGACTCAGTCTGGTTGGAGAAGACATTCTAAACAGACAGAGAAAAGTGTTATGGAGATTGTAATAGTGATGTACAAATAGCAGTAGAAACACAAAAGACATTGACATCAATTCTAAATAAAGATCTGAAAATGAAAACTTCAAAGAGAAAGTAACCTTTTCCCAAAAGATGAGTGATGAAGGGAATTCTGGATAAATAAAAGTTAGGAGGATTCTATTCCCTATTGTTGCAATTCCTTTCCCTTCCAGGGAATTGCAAACCTTTTGGAGAGGAGGAGCATTAAGACAACATAAGGAATTCTAGGACTTGACCTGGTTTGTTCTGCAGCCTTTTTGCTCATTGAGCCCTTTACTGGATTTGATAACACTGAGTAATCAGTTCCTTCAACAGCACCACACTGTAGAAGACGTGATGTTTAGGGACTGCAGACACTGTATCTAAAGATCTGACACACGGTGGGTGCTTAGTAAATTTGGGTGTAGTAAGAGAAGACTTCTGAGGGTTTTCATCTCTCTGTTACACTCCTGCTCTGATGCCCCAAGTGAAAAGTACCGAAAGTTTGGGAGGACATCACAAATATGTAGCAATCTAGTATTGAATAGGACTTATTAATCAGATCAGAAACAGGGTGTAAACAACCCATTTGGCACTATCTATGTAGACCCAGTGTACACAGCCTGCCTGGAAGAGGCTTTTTTAAAAAATAATAGTATAAAAGTGAGTTACCTGCATTTTTGTATGAACATTGAAAGAGAGCATCCAAATCAAGAATTAGAAAAAGCACAAAACACATAGATGCTGACCTCTCACTAATTTTCACTTTGCACTTGCTACTTAATCTTGAGATGCGTCCCTACTCTAATTTTTCCCTAGTCCAACGGAGTCAGTTGCCAAGGGCTAGACAGGAACCCTGAGTAAATCAAGTAATCTCTGGGGCTCCAGGACTTCCCTAAGGGGCTCAGAGCCCAGTTCCCTGCCTGGTGGGTCCTTTTCACTCTTCAGAGGAGGATTCCCACTACAGACTAGGCATGAACCTTCTTCCCCCTTCCAGCTTTTACAATTTCTTGTGCTCAAGTGGTCCTAAAGATAACCACAGGGAATACATACCTGACATATTTTCCTCTCTGAAGCACTTTCCTCACGGGAAAACTCTCCTCAAAGAATACTTTAAGAGAATAGAAAAGAACAAGGCTGAGCTGCATTCGTCAGCCAATAAGGACCTTGGAAATAACTCCTCCAGCTGCTCATTTCTAAAAGTAGAAAGCTGAGAGCCAGAAAACTGAAGTGGGTTGCCTAAAAACACACAGAAAATTCAACACAATTCTTCAGCAGTTTGAAGTATGTGTACTTTCCAGCCCTTTTCTCTGCCTATTACACCTTGTAAACATGTTCTGAACAGATGGGAGAGTGAGCCACTGCAGTTAACCCCAGACACACACAGAGAACCCAAGGTAAGGGGGCGACTGGGGAGAGCCTTCTGGGAGCCTTGTTGGTCCAAGCATGTCAGAGACCTGAGTCATTCTGGAAAGCCACATGGAGGGAGGGGCCGGGGTGGGGGTCACTGAAGCAGCAGGGTGCCCAGGTGATGGGAGCAGGGCTGGCCTTCTCCCTGGTCTGCAAGCTTTGAACCTCTTGGGCCCAGCAGGTGGGCAGTAGGGTTGGGGGCATTAGCATTTGTTTTTCCACTTTGATCTTTTGTCTTTTAAGTGCTGTGGAAGATCTTGTTGCCTGGAGCCTGACTGAGAGACAGCATGAGAGATTGTGGCTTCCATACTGTGAAAGACTTCTCTTCTCAAAGCCCACTGCCCATCTCACTGCCTCCCACAGGTCATTTCCTTGCCGTTCCTGCCTCTCAGTTTTCCTCATCAACAAAGTAAGAATGTGGGACTCATCGAGTGATTTTCAGACTTCACCTTTTAGCAGCAGAACTTTACCTTTTCCCCCTCAATTTATACCCGAAAACCCAACCGTCAAAGCAAAGCACAGCTGTTTCACCTGAAGCTGGAGGTGGGGATCTCTGTCTCTTTGAATAACCTTGAGGCTCCTTCTTGAGGGCAGGTGACCCCCAAGGTCCAGCTGGAAGCAACTAGGAACACATTTTATAATCTCAGGACTGGATGACATTGAAGTCCCCCTCCTGTTCCCATTTATAATTCTAAAGCTAAGCCCTAGGAATTAGGGGGAAGGGAGCCAGGAACTCTAGTCCAATTATATAAATGAACTGACTGAAAGCCACAAGTGTGGCATGTGATTGGCCCAAGATGTGGAGCAACTCTGCTTCTTTCTGTCAAGTCTTGCCCCCGTTATGCCTCCATGTGGAGCTCATGCATACATGCACTCAGGCCAAAGAAAAAAATTAGAGTTCCTCAAATATGATGCTTTTATCCCTCTGTGCTCCTATAAAGGCTCTTCCTTCTACTCCAAATGCAATTCATGGATTTCTCAGACTCTTGAATGGGCCCATGTTTTTAAACTGGGTTCAGTGACATCTCTTGTCTGAAGAGTGCCCCAAATCTCAAGGTCTTTTCTATGTGCACACATAATTCTCTGGAGCTGCTTCTGCTGTAATAACAGTCTTTGATGATTTAGCCCCTTGACTGTTCCACTAGAGGACCGTAAATCTGGTTTATATTTTCAGGATAGTTCCAGGTATCTTGCACATAGTAGATATTCAAATATGTGTAGTGAGAGAATGAACAAAGGAAGGAGGGGCACTGCTGGAATTGGCTGAAGAGCTGACTCTCTGTCACAACTTTGCCATCACAACAGTCATGGAGCAATTTTCATCTTCCTCTCTTTAGTTGCGGCCTGATATCTTCTTCCATAATATTTCCTAACATTCAGCTTCAAGGGGCAAAGGCAATTTAAATATAACATTGTCTTTAGCTTGCTTAATCAACCAGCTTCATCTGCTAAGGACAGGTCGGTGTGGTCAAAACTCAAAGGCCACAGGGCAAATTTCCCCCAGGAAAGTCATTCAGCACAGGTTGTAAAGGAAGAAAGAAACTTTCATGTTGGGCCCCTCCTGTGTGATGGATGCTTTATCCTAGTAGGAGAACCAAGTGCTCCACCTTACTCATCCCTTTAGTCCTGCCTACCACCACCCTCCACATCCCCAACTGCAAGGAAGTTGAGTTTTGGCACTTTGACACATCAAGATATTGCTAACCAGATGATCCTATTTGGGAAGTTTGTTAGCATCCTATAAGCTTCTCTGAAAATTATGAGATGAAGAGGAAAAAAGGATCATTTCCAGCTGCAGCTGTGGGGGTCCAGGGCCTGCAGTGTGGTAGAGGTATCCAGCAGCACCCAAGTGTCCTGAGACAGTGGCTTCAGCAGTGGTGTTCTAAGTCAACCATCTCTGGCAGGGCCTGGGCTGTACCAGCCCTCTCTTGCTTTCCACTGGATAGCTGTCTATCCTCATTCAAAGTAAGAGCTATCTGATAGAGTCAATTTAGTCCCTTTGTGTTTATTTTAAAAAATAAATAGAATTTGCCAACTTGGACTTAAGGGATAGCAATTCAGAACAGAACTTGCAGACCAGAACACAGTGATAAAGCGCAGACCCTTCAGAGACAAGATGAGAAAGAAGGAGGAAGGGAGACCAAGGTGGAGGGGGTAATCTGAGGGGCTTCATTCAAAGTGAACTCAACAGAACTCGAAGAAGACCTAAGGAGAACAGTTAAAAAATGCTTGCACCATCTTTTACATTCCCAGTGGCTTAGGTGATGGACTGAGTCCTCATGCCATTCAGACACTGGAGGACAAAGAACTGGCTTTGTGTTTCCTCAAGTTGCTCTCACAACAGCCCTCAGAGATAAGCTCCCCCAGTCTAGGACTACTCAGAGCACAAGAAGCCAGGACCTTCAATGGCCTTTTGCCATCTGGCTGTTTCTTGGAAGCCAGGACCTTGGGCCAGAAGTGAGGAGCACGTGGAGGAGTGAGGGAGGGGTTATGTTCTAATATTGAAAGAGTAGTTACAATTGATATTGAAAGAGTAGTTAAAAGCCTTTCAGGCGTGATAGTGCCTCCGCCACTGAGAAGTCTGCCGAGGGGGACAGGAAGAGGCACCATCTATAGAAACTTAGTTGAGAGGCTGACTTGTGGAGGAAGGGTTTTCCTCAACCTTTTTAGGTTTTATTGGGCGGCTTAAGAATTAAAGAATTTGACAGGAGACAAATTAACAGGAGAAAATTAAAAGTTTAATAACATGCCTACATGGAAGAGACCCAGGAGAACTGAGTGATTTGCCAAAATGGCCAAAGGCCTTACTTTAAATACTATCTTCAGGTAAAGCCATAAAGAGGATGTTGGGGATAGTGGTTTGGGACTCCAAAGGAGAGGAAGGAAATTCACATGGAGGTGGAAAAGGACATGTTTGGCACATACATGTTTGCTGAGTCTTGCAGAGACAATGGGGCACAGAGTGGACGGTGATCTCTAGGGCCAGCTGAATGTCCCCACCACACCTAGCCCATAGTTTTTGCAGATATCTCTGCTGATAGCCCTTTACCAGCGGTAGAAAAGTTCCCTCTATTGAAATTCAATTAGGCAGTTAATGAAGGAGATCAGTTTTGTCCTGAGTCTTTTGGGCCTGAAATTGCTTTCAACCTGAAATAATCCATATGCTAAAGATTTTGGGGTGGCAAGTTTTGCTCCCTGACACTGATGAATTTTTAAAGCCCTTTCCATGTGACCCAGTTCAGATCCTGAAGATGTGTTGAGTTAGTACCATGCGCCAAGCGTGTGCTATGCTCTAGGGCATCAGCTGTGAACAAGGACAGTCTTGCCCCCAAGGGTCTGGAGAGAGATACGCTGCCACACGGGGTTCCTGGGCACTTGTCACTCCTCGCCAGGACATTGGTGGAATTCTGGACCAAAAGTGACCAGGAAGGATTTTCTGGTCCCTTCACTTTTTCATCTTCATCCTCTGTTGTCCATTGACTTGGCCGTGTTTTTGTCTCAGAGCTGAAGCTATTTGCATTGCACTCTTGGTCTCTCATCTGTGATTGCTCAAGCTTACTTTGCTTTCATCATTTTCCTGACTTTATCAGCTGTGCTTACACTGCTCAGTTGTATTTACACTGCTCGAGCCTCTTCTGTCCTTGTTTGCCATGGAAGCAGAATATGAAAATGCAACTCCAAAACAATGGAGACAGACTATTACTCTCTTCTGCAGTGCCTTCCATTAATAACTGGCACAAGGGAGGATTCTATTATATATATAATGTATTAAAATTGTGTCAGGCACATAGGAAGCACTCAATATATGTTAGCCATTATCATTAGAAACCTCTCTCTTTCAAGCTGATGTTTATTTGGGAGAAGTCTATTATGCTGAAGTCCATCTTGGCTCTCATTATCAAATGGCCCTTTGACCATGGCAGGTGAGGTTTAGGCCACCTGCTTCCTGCTGCTATTGGTTTCCCTGCTTAGCAGTTTCCTTCCCATCTCCAAGCAGGTTATATCTGCTCTTCACACATCACCCCACTCTTACCTTGAACTGTTAGTGGGGTCAGAAAAACATGCACTCCCTATTAAATTTTAACCACACATTGAGGACAATATGAGGTCATTTATCTGTTCAGCCAATACTGTGAGCCCTTACTCTGTGCTGGGAGCTGTGCTGGGTGCTGAGGCTACAGAGATTAATGAATCATAGCCCCTGCTCATCAGAAACTCTGATATGTAAACAAAGTGGAACATGTTAACAACATCCAGGTATGAATAGAGTGTCCCTTTGTGTTATGGCAAGTGTTCCTGGACACTCCTATTCAAATGGAATTACCCCACCTAAAAGACAAGCCAGTAACACCCCCACCACCAGCACCATTTTCTCCAGAATCAAAACAAAATTGCATGGTACTTGGAATAGGTTAGAGAATTTTTAAGAAACTATTAACTCACTTCCCCCCACTTCCTATGGAAAAGAGATCTTTTTCTTCATTCATGTTGGAGATGGCCATGTGACATGCTTTGGTAGAAGTGACAAGTGTTTAAATTCTGAGCCCAAGATTTGAGAAGTACCCTATGTTTTTTATTGCTATTCTGAGAGCTTCTACCTCCTCAATAAGGAGAACAAAGCCCTGATAACTGCTAGCCTTTACACTGGGCCCAGGGCAAAGTGTGTGATGCAGACCTGAATTTACTCCTGAGGCTGAAGCAGAGCCATTGAAATGACCTAAACAGGCATATGCAAGAAATTCATGGTTTTTGTTTTATTTTACGTTCTGTGATTCTGTACTCGTTACAGAGCAAAACTGACTAATACTGTCTTCAAGACCCTGTGCTCAATATGACTACACCCACCCTCTCTGGCCTTCTCACTCTTAACAGCTCACCTGTTGTCAAGCCCACTGTGTGAGGTATTCCCTCTGCCTGGACTTGTCTTCTTCACTTGTCATTCAAAGCCTGGATCAAATTTTGACCTTTTAAATGATACGCTTCTTCATCCCCACCCCAAAATAAAAGTAAAGATGATGATGATAGTAATATCACTAACAATAAACTGCTAATTCATTCAGTACGTATTGATTGGATGCCAGCTCTGAGCGATCCATGTTCTCCCTGTGTGCCCTGCAAGCTCTTTATCCAAATTCATCAGGCCCTTACCACACTGCGTTGCAATTCGTTGCTTAGGAGGCCTGCTCTCCCACGAACTGCTGCCTTCTTTTAGGGCAGAGGCTCTCTCTTTCGTCTCTATGTCTGGGTGTGAGGATAAGCACAGGATAAATGACAGCTGAATTCAATCTCTTATGAACAGTAGTTGACAGTATGTGGGGCCAGTTCCCTGAATGAGAGAAAGAGGCCAGAGGGACCCACAGCTGGGGCTGAGGCAGCTCCCACCTGCAGGCCTGGCCCTGCCTCGGGTCCAGACCAAACCTGGCCAGGGCAGGAAGTCCTCAAGCAGCTTCAGAATCGAGTCCAGCAGAGCTTAGTGTTGATTCACCCTGTTTATTGGCCTCACATATGAGTCATTTCCCCAGCAATGAGTTCAGGATTCTACTATTTTTCCAGGGTTACCGCTCCATTGGCCAAACCCGGGAGGTGGTCTCTGTTATCCCCAGGCTCCTGGGCTACCTTCCTCACCCTTGCCATCAGCTAAAACACCTCCACAGGAAGCAGGTTCTGAGCCAGGGCTTCTTGCTAGGTGCTGCTATACAAGACTGGCTTGTTTGGTCCCAAGTTCTGGTAGTTTCTCTAGTCACTTGGTCCCAGCTTTGTTTTGGCCAGCCCTTTCTCTTGTTATTTCAGTTCTGCCCCTGGAACCCAGCTAGTCTCTGCGGCCTGCTCCCAGATGGCAGTCACCTCTGACTTGAGAAATTGAGTATAAAATCCCCACTATTATTTGGTGACTGCTGCTGTTTAGTCACTAAGTCTTGTCCAACTCTTGGCGATCCTAAGGAAGGAGCCCACAAGGCTACTCCGTCCATGGGATTTCTGAGGTAAGAATACTGGAATCGGTTGCCATTTCCTTCTCCAGGGGATCTTCCTGACCCAGGGATTGAACTTGCAGCCCCCGCATTGGCAGGCAAATTCTTTACCACTAAGCTACCTGGGAAGCTCTTCCATATATACACTTCCATGTAATTTGCCACCCAACACCTAACATGTGGTGATGGAGGTCAGAGGAGTTGTTCCCTCTGGGGGTGGTGGGGGGGTGGTAATTATTGGTAGCCACCACTAAACACTCAGATTTTTGAAGACAGAGTTCATTCCAAAATAGAAATAGGTCCTGTTTTATATATGCCACTGAAAAAATATTGAATGAATAAATGGAAGGATGAATGCTCAGCCTTGGAGCTCACCTTCCAAAGGATAAGAGAACCAGAGTGAACATACTATTTGAGATTTCAGATGGAAACCTCAATTTTGTGTCTCTTTTAGTCTCCACTTGATCTAATCAGCACCTCTTGCTGATCCTAAGAGTTCCCATCTCAACCTAAGCTTCCTCCTCCACACCACCTCCAATGCCCAACCTCCAACTATTCTTCTGCCTCCACTATTTTGTCCAGTCCCTTCTGGCATAAGGCATGTCCCCATCAGTGTGTTCCGGGACCCTAGTCCTTAGGTTCTGCCCTACTGGCAACCCCTTATCAAACACCCCAGCCATTTACACTGTATCTTTAGGGCTCAACTCTGTACCCATGCTCTTCCCCAAACCATGATGCTAGGCTGGTTGAGGGGAGGAGACTAGTGAGGTTTTGGTGGAACTCAACACGTCCCCATTGCTCTCTAATGCCCTGGTAAGCAGCCCTACATCTCTGCTGAATCCTGAGATGAGCCACAGAAAGGGAGAAAACCCAGAAATCCTATCTATCCCTGTGCTATAGGTCTCTGTCCTCACAAGACCCTGCAGCAAATGTCTCTGCTAAGAACCCTCAAAACAAGATGCTGGTCCATCAGGAGAAGGTGGGAAGTCTGAGACCATCCCCAGTATCAAGCAAGAGGAAGCTCATTTGGAGGGAGTGTAGAATTTTGAACATGGGTCCGGCAGGGTCTTCCAAGAGACACCAAGGGGCAGACAACACAGGGAGCATATCTCCTTTGCTCAACAAAGAGCTCTGGCTTTTTCAACTACACCCAGATCCAGTAAGCTGCTGAGCCTCCCCACCTGCCAGCTCAGGAAACCCCCCAGGCTAGCACGATGCACCAAAGGGAAAAAAAAGCTATGGAAGACAAGAGGGTAGCCTCTACTGTTCTGAATCACAGAGTCTCAGAATCTTGGAACTGACAGGTCCAGTTCAGTCAGTCCTCTAAAACATCTCTAATCAAAGTCATCTTATTTGAGAATACTTCAGGCAACAGAGTCCTCACTACCTCACAAAGCCATACACATCTTCTTCGCACATTATATTCTTCTTTAAATGGAACTGAAACCTGCCTCCATGTCAGACTATAGCATTTCCATCTGAGCTCCCACGATGCCTCAGTTTTGGGTACATTTAATAATCCCCCAGTTTACTATACTCTTCTAAAGTAGTCAGAATTCTATTTCTCTCTAAATGTCCCTCTGGGGCTAAGAAGAGTGTCTGAGAAGATAACTTCTTCTGGAGAGTTGGATCACTGAAATACCCTAAGGTCTTCAAGGCGTTTATTTATAGCCCTGCCCTAAAGAGAAGCATCACTCCAGCCTTAGTTTGCTGGTTCTCTCCCACTCCTGGTCAGGGGAGGACATGTGGCAGCTAAGGGCAGCCCCCAACCCCACAGGACCCCCTTTCTCCCCTTTCCCTGGCTCCATGCCTGTACACACACTTCTCATCCCTAACGCCCCTTTGCCACCGGGGCTGCCTTTTTTAACATGCAAATTTCACATAAAATCCTTCAAATGAAAACAGGTACTTTTCATTTTGCTCCCATAAACAGACACTTTCTAAATATTTAGACATCTGTATATAATGCCCTTAAACTGTTTGTTCTGAAGCATAAATAGGTATCTCTGTGTTTGAGTTAGTGTCTGATATGTTTCTCATTTAAGGAGAAAACATAAAAAATAATTGGAATAACTACAGCCAGGAACAATGCTTACACAGCATGTCAGTATCTTTTATTGTGTCTTAAAGTAAAAGCTTCAACTGTGGGAGTCTTTTCTTCCCCGTCAAACAGAAGCACATCTCTTGCTTTTAACCCTTCATAGGACTTGGCTGTCTCAAGCAATGGGAACCAGCAAAGGACCCATTATTTAGGGCCTGATTTGCCATCTATTATTTGGAACAGTACACTGATTCCTCATCCTCAATTTTTCACTGAGGGGAATGAATTCCCATTTTACTCTCAAGGAAGGAATAGTATAAACCCTTCCCCAACCCCTGACTGCTTCTCAAGGAGCAGATGAAACGAGGAAGGACTCCAGCACATAGATCTGCCCTTCTGAATTCTCTCTTGTTGGAGTCTCTTGAGGGATCTGTGATGGTCCATCCACCTCCAGCAGAACTGCATGGGGAAGTATAGCTCAAAGTGGAAGGAATTAGGGAGGCTTTGTGGTTAGAAGTCTCAGTTATTTTCTCTAATCAACATCATACTAATTGTGTTTTTAACTCCATCTCTCTGATTCTGGTTGCTTTCATGTCAATGTATGGCAAAACCAATACAGAATTGTAAAGTAAAATAAAAAATAAAGAAAGAAAGAAAGAAAAAAAAAGCAAAATAAATAAAAACTTGAATGAAATACTAAATAAAAGCAAGAGCAGATAGAGAAAAAAAAAAGGAAAGAGGTGGAACTAGAACTTTTTAAAGTAAATAGGCTGAAATTTCCTGTAATGTCCACCCATTGGCTCTGCAATGGACTGAATCATGAATGAACTGAATAGTGTTCCCCCAAAATTTATATGCTGAAGCCTCAACCTGCAATGTGATGGTATTTGGAGATGGGTTAGATGAGGTCATGGGGTTGGGGAGCTTAGGATGGGATTAGTGCCCTTATGAAAAGAGACACCAGAGAGTTGCTCCTTCCTCATTAGTACAAAGAAGAGATCATGTGAGCACAAGGCAGGACAGGAGGCCTCAGACTGAAACTTGCCTTATTGGCACCTTGATCTTGGATTTCCAAGCCTCCAGAACCTAAATTTCTATTGTTTAAGCCACTCAGTCTATGTATTGTGTTATAAGAACTTGAGAAGTTGAAGACAAGCCCAGTTTATTAATTCTTTGCTTTATCAAACATCTACTGAAACTCTCATTATGTAAGATACTCTGCTGGGTGCTTGAGATTAAAACAAAAAAATAAGGGAGTTTCCATTTCTGCAGGGTCAGTTTAGAAAACAGACAAAAAACCCAGTAATTTAAGCACAAAGTATACTTTAGTGTAAAGACTACCATGATCAAGGCAGAGAGGACCCAGCAGAAGGGTCTGTTCACTTCTAAGGCAAGGCAAGCATCTGAATCCATGGAGATGAGACCAAACCTTGCAGTCTCATCTCCATAGCATAGGACCTGATCTCCTCCAGGAAATGCAGAGCAGGACAGCCATCCCTGCAGAAGCAGTGTGGGTCGGAGTCCTAAACCTGGAGAACCCAGAATCCCATGACAATCTACACATTTGCAGGGTCAAGGAGTGGTGTCTTCCCTCCATCTGGGGAGTGACTGCAGGACAGACAGCAGTGCCCTGTCTCATGCACTCTCTGTCTCAATGCAGCAGCCAGAGGGGTCCTTCCAAACCATGAGAGCACATCATTCCTCACTGCGTAGCTTTCCATGAACTCCAGATTGCTCAGAGAATATGCGAAGACCCTCACATGACCAATGAGGACGATAGTCCTGCCCTCATTACTTCTCTGATTGTCTTCTTGGTCCCCTGGTCACCCACTCCTCTCAGCCTGCTGGTCTCCTTACCCCAGGCCTGTCCCCACCTTAGGGCCTTGCCACAGGCTATTCCCTCTGCCTGGGACACTTTTTCTCCAGATATCTTTGTGATGACCCCCTTCCCTCCTTGGCATCTCTGCTAGAATACCACCTTCTTGGTGAGTCCTACCTGAACATGCTTTTAACTACAGTGCAGTCTCACACCAACTCTAACATCAGAACAGTTATAGTTCTATTTTTGTTTTCTCTTAACAGTTCTTGTTTTCTAAAACAGATTGTTTACCACATCTATTTGTATTTCTGCTCTTTGGCCCCCTGCAGCACACATGCATTCATGAATGTAAGTAACCTAAATGCATAATGTTTAATCTGTTTCAGTCACTGACACATTTCAATTATCCAGAGCTGGGCCTGGTAATGGGCACTTGAAAACGATTGAATTGTGTTCCCCCAAACTCATCTTGAAGCCCTGAGCCCCAGTGAGATGGTATGTGGAGAGAGAGCCTTTGAGAGATACTTATGTTTTGATGAGGTTATGATGGTGGGATCCCCATTACTGTATAGGATTAGCATTCTTATAAGAAAAGACCTGGTCTTATAAGTCCTGAATATTCATTGGAAGGACTGATGCTGAAGCTGATATTCCAATACTTTGGCTACCTGATGCAAAGAACTGACTCATTGGAAAAGACCCTGATGCTGGGAAAGATTGAAAACAAGAGGAGAAGGGGACAAAAGAGGATGAGATGGTTGGATGGCATCACCGACTGGACGGACTTGAGTTTGAATAAGCTCCGGGAGTTGGTGATGGACAGAGAAGCCTGGCGTGCTAGTCCATGGGGTCACAAAGAGTCAGACATGACTGAGCGACTGAACTGAACTGAAGAAGAGACCAAAGAGGCCCTCTGTCAGTTTGTGTGTGTGTGTGTGTGCGCACACATGTGCACATGCACACCATCTGAGAACACATTAAGAAGGTAGTGGAGAGCCAAAATGAAATTGTTCACTAGGAGCTGAATTGATCTTGAACTTCCCAGCTTCTAGAACTGGGAGAAATAATATTTTGCTGAAGCAGCCTGAGAAGACTAAGATAGTACTTAAAAAAAAAAAAAAAACTTGTCAAATAAAGGAGTAATGCAATCATAGGGACAGCTCAAACCAAATAATGCTCTGATGTGAACCTTTCCTCTTGATTTCTCTTACAGTTTGACCAATAATTCACATAATACACATATAGTTAACTGTCTGACTTGTTTTAAGTTCAAGTAAATTCCTGTTTGCTTGCTTCTTTAACGTATATTATTTCCTCCTTATCATGGATAAGCCTTCTAATCTGACTTCTAATCTTATTCTGTCTTGATTTCCTTATTATACATTTTTATTGCCTTTGATCAGAGCTTTGGCCTATGCTGCTATGCCTTGGGCTTCCCAGGTGGCACTAGTGGTAAAAATCTGCTTGCCAATGCAGGAGACTAAGAGACTCACTTTCTATCCCTGGGTGAGGAAGATCCCCTGGAAGAGGAGGGCATGGCCACCCACTGCAGTATTCTTGCTTGAAAATCCCATGGGTAGATGAGCCTGGTGGGACACGATCCATGGGGTTGCAAAGAATCGAATATGACTGAAGCAAATTAGTGTGCACACACATACACACACATGCTATGCATTGAAAGAAATAAATCCACCTCCTTGTAGATAAGCAGGATGACAGTTTCTGGATCCAAAATCCAAGGAAACCCATGTATCCATCACCCATGGTGGACTAATACCTGCATATAACCAACTCCATTAGACCCTTCCAAGGCAGAGGGAAAAAAACAACAACAAAACTCCCATGAAGATACTAGCTTGAGAAATTGAAGGGTTTTACGGGACAAATCCCACACAAACAAAAGAATACTTGCTGTGCAAACCTTTTGTTTTTCTTGTCTGAATTTCGGACTTTTCACATATGCAGTGAGATAAGAAGTATCCTATAGAACTGTCATGATGATTAAATGAGATTGTCTGTGGTTAGGACACAGCACAGCATCTGGTTCTTTACAAGGTTAATTGCTATTAGCTATGATCAGAAGGAGCCAAAATGGCACCTGGAGATATCTAGATTTCATCAACTCAGAATTCTGCCCACCTATATCCTAGCAAGAATCTAGGATTTCATTCTTCTTTAATTGGTATTCTGTGTGGTTCACATATCCTTACAAAATAAGGGCTGGAAGTTTATTAAGAAGTGCCCTTGGGTTCAACACTTGGGGAAGGGCGGGCAAGAAACTGGCAGAAGAGGTCTAGCTGCAGTGCAGGCCCAGTGGCGGTTTCAGGCAATGCTCCATCTCCATAGACTGGCCCATCAGGGTTGTCCAGCATGGGCTGAGATGGCCAGGTCTTTACACTCCTGCACTGATCAATCACTGAATGTGGACTTTGTGGGAAGAGTGTGACCTTAGGCAAGGGGCAGATCCTGAAGGACTGACAGCTGAAGGCCGATCTGCCCAGTGGCCTTCTCAGTGGCCGAGGCAACAAGCTGTTCGCTGAAGAGGGAGCTGGGAGGCAATCACAACATCCACACGGTACGTTCTCCAGCCACCTGGCCTTCATCCTCAGTTCCCCATTCAAGGTACCAGTTACCCAAGCATACCTTCCACCCTAGTTGTTGGCCATAGTCCAACAGCTTTCAGGTTCTGCCTGACCTTGGGAAATAGGACAGAATCACTGTGCCCCAGCTCCTTGGCTGGCATCATGCTGTGAATGATCACTTCAGACCTGAATGCCATGACCTGTTGGACTTTGGTTGCTTAGAAAGTACAGCTCTGTCACCCACTGGAACCTCCTTGTACACTGAGCCCAGCTGGGATGAAGCTTAATTTCTATACCTGTGGCTTATATACCGTGTCACCTTTCAGGTCACAAAGCCCTCTGTGGCTAAGTCAAATCTCTTTAATCTTATCTCTGTTCAAGGGACTAAGTCTGGGTTCATTCCATTCTCAACATTTAAAAAAAATAAAAATAATGTAAACACCTCTCATCTTTATGATACTTTACAGTTTATAAGGTTCTTTACCACCCATGCTCTAGGCTTTCTACAGAGCACCCCAGAGGACAAGCAGCACCCTCAATTCCCTTCTCCAGCTGAAGTTCAGGGTGACATGGCGACTGGCAATGCACCGCAAGTGGAGTTGGAAGTGAACCCAAGGGCTTTGACTGCCAACTCTTCGTGCCCTGCCGACTCCTGCTGCTCAGCATCATGTCCCCCGTGCCCTCTCTTCTCCTTTTCTCTGTTCATTGCCCTCCCCGATCTCCCTTTCTCCCAGCCTAGCTGCAGGCAGAACCTCTTCTGAAGTAAGACAGATTATTTCTAAACTTTAGCAGAGAGGAGTGGATGGCGAGGATTTTAGTGGTCTTTTGCACTCAATGGAAAAGCCTATAGAGAGCCTTGTTTCCCCAAAGGAAAGACTCCCAGGCTGTAAGACTTCTGAACAGGCCAGGAGGCCCCCACCAGTTCCCTCCAGTAGGTGACCAGGCACCCCTTGCCAGGCACACTGCCAGGCACTCTGCAGTAAGCCAGACTTGGGTACAGATTTCATCTCCCTTTTCACTTAGGCTTTGTGACTTCTCTGAACCTTGGTTTCCTCCTCTGTTCAATGAGGTTATTACCTACCTCATAAAGTTTCATATTTATTTAGAAAACAAACACAAAGTACTGAACTCAGTGCCTTGTTGCGGCATTCATGTGTTCTCAGAAAATGGAAGTTCTCTTTCTTTTTCCTTTAACTCCCCTCCTCCAGCCCTAACTGAGAGAAGCAATGGGAGTGAGTTTGAATGGGAAAGAAGGAAGAGTATTCCAGGAGGGAAGAACAAAGTACGCTAAGACCATAGGTGGGAAAGAGCTTGATGTCTGCCTGTGAGATGAACCCAGAGGTCAGGGTGGTTGTGTGTCCTGAGCAAGAGGGATGGTATTCCAAACTGAATGGACCATTAGGTGGTACTAAGCCACATTAACACTTTGCCAGCCAGAATTTGGTTTTTGTTCTGAATACAATGAGAAGCCACTGGAGAATTAAGAAGAGGGAAAATGATGTGATCCGATTTTCACTGTAACAAGATCACTTGGGCTATTGATGAAAATGTTTACAAATTAAGCCTTCCCTCATATGATATCAGCTCTTTGAGGGCAAGACATAGACTTTGTATTAATTACTGTTTTAGTTTCCTAGACCTGCTGTCATAGTCCATTAGGACTATACTATAACAAAGTACCATAGACGGAGTGGCTTATAAACAACAGAAATGTATTTCTCACAGTTCTGGAGGCTGGGAAGTCTAATATCAAGGCACCAGCAAAAATTTACTGCCTGGTGAGATCTTGTTTCCTAGTTTATAGATGGCTATTTTCTTTGTGTCATCACCTGGTGGAAGGGATAAAGGAGCTCTTTGGAGTATCTTTTAAAAGGGTGCTGGTCCATTTATGATGGTCCCAAACTCGTGATCTAATCATCTCCTAAAGCCCCCACCTCCTCATACCATCACATTGGGGATTAGTTGCAACATTTGAATTTTGATGAAATATAAACATTCAGTTTATATAATCTGGGTGGCTTAAGCTAGAGAAATTTATTTTCCCATAATTCTGGAGACTGGAAGTCCAAGACCAAGGAGTCAGCATGTTTAGTTTCTTCTAAGACTCTCTCCTTGACTTGCCAGTGGTCACCTTCTCACTATGTCCTCACATAGTCACCCATGTGTTTGAGTGTCCATGTGCTAATTTCTTCTTTTTATAAGAACATCAGTCACATTGGATTAGAGCCTACCATAACAACTTCATTTTAACTTAATTACATCTTTAAAAGTCTTATCTCCAAATACAATCATGTTCTGAGGTCGCTAGAAAGACACAAATCACATTTTGTGTTCAGAGATGGAATCCGTTGTACATGCCTTTTTTTATGGGGGGAAGAGACATAATTTAGCCCATATTAGTTAGTTAGTTGATCCTTCAATCATTTAATAGACTGGATAATAAAGCTAAAATATACCAACGTTGTAATTCCTCTGTATCATACAGTGTAGCGTCAGGTTCCCATCAGGAACTCACTATAGGATTGTTGAATGCACTCAGATGTCTGGCATTGCTCGTGTAAACAAACACGCAAAGGAAAGTTCTTATTTTGGTTCATATACTTTGGTGCCATGTATATAGAGACTGTGTCATGAGACCAAGGACAGACTTTCATTCACAGGAGTTCAGGCACCTACTAAACTTACTTAATGGGTGATCAGAACTTCTTACCTGATATAGGAGGCCCTTGTATGACATCTCTGAGCCAGATCCTGCTGCTTTTGCCTCAGCAGTACCAGGCACAGAATCCATCACCTCAGCAGGCAGCCCATTCTGTGCAATTCTGTGTATACAAAAAAGAGGAACAGCAAGCTCAAGTTTTAATACTTGAGGTAAAGGATTGGGGTCAGTGGAGTTCTTTATTTCTCTAAATGGAGCAGCCATCACTTATCTCCAGCTAATTCCTTCCTTGTAGGAACATGGGGGCCAGTATTATCAGATTTCCAATTTTTCCAAAGGGCTCAGAAATCTGGATCCTAAAGGGAAATCTCTAAGACTTTAAAATACAACATCTAACCAATCTAAAAATGAAACAAACAAACAAAAATAACACAAGGACAGCAAAGAATGGGCTTCCCTGGTGGCTCAGTGGTAAAGAATCTCTCTGCCAGTGTAGGAGTCATGAGTTCTATCTCTGAGTCTGGAAGATCCCCTGGAGGAAGAGATGGCAACACATTCCAGTAGTCTTGCCTGGGAAATCCCATGGACAGAGGAGCCTGGTGGACTATAGTACATGGGATTGCTATAGTACAAGGGTCAAGCACTGCTTAGCCACTAAACAACAACAACAAAGAATATTTGTAACCCAGAATTTGTCATGGGCCACAGTTTGTAGACTTCAGTTCAGGGCTACTACCAGACCATATGATGGCTCTGTGCAGATTAGAAAAAGCACCTCCTGAAGCAGATGCAACCCATAGATGCGCAGTTTGAGGCCTAGATTTCCATCTTCACTCATCGCCTCAACTAGAACATCTGTGCAGTACACAAACTGCCCAACTACAGGCAATTATATGCCTTTCTTTTGACTGTTTCCTGGAATTTAATCAGCTTACAGTTCACATCTGTTGATCCTATTTCTTACCAGTTGTAAGACCCCAAAGTGCTCTGATTCTCCTTCAGTTCAATTCAGTCCCTCAGTTGTGTGTGACATTTTGTGACGCCATGGACTGCAGCATGCCAGGCTTCCCTGTCCATCACCAACTCCCAGAGCTTGCTCAAACTCATGTCCATCGAGTCGGTGATGCCATCCAACCATCTCGTCTTCTGTTGTCCCCTTCTCTTCCTGCCTTCAATCTTGCCCAGCATCAAGGTCTTTTCCAATGAGTCAATTCTTCACATCAGGTGACCAAAGTATTGGAGTTTCAGCTTCAGCATCAGTCCTTCCAACGAATATTCAGGACTGATTTCCTTTTAGGATGCACTGGTTTAATCCTCACAGTCCAGGGGACTCTCAAGAGTCTTCTCCAACACCACCATACAAAAGCATCAATTCTTTGGGAGCTCAATTTTCTTTATTCTTTTATTCTTTCTTTATTCTTTATTCTGTCCAACTCTCACATCAATGCATGACTACTGGAAAAACCATAGCTTTGACTAGATGGACATTTGTTGGCAAAGTAATGTCTGCTTTTTAATATGCTGTCTAGGTTGATCAAAGCTTTTCTTCCAAGGAGCAAGCATCTTTTCTCCTTATTTTTATCTTTTTGTTACCAGTCATGCTTAAAATTACTCATTCAATGTTTATCTTTCCAAATAGATTACAAGCTCCAGGAGGTCAGGAGGTGATCTCTTGTTGCCCACTCTACCCTCAGTGATATGCACAGAATCTGGCACATAGAAGACACCCAATAAATATTTCTTTATCACAAAGGGAAAAAAATAGAACAAATCAGCTTCCTTTTTCAGATTTGAGTGAATCATAGATGTGAAGGCAGTTATTAGAGTTCCTTGATCTTCTCGCCATGAAATGAATCCAGTTCTTTTACTTAGTCCTCATAGGGGCTGGCTTCCAGACCGCTCATCATCTTGGTGAGTTTCCTCAGGACCCAGTTTAGCTCATCAGAAATATTTTGAAATTGCAGTTTCAAAACTTGAGTCTGTGACACTAGTGACCAATGGAATAGGAGCTTAAATTTGCTCTATCAGTCACTTTGCACTGATACTTCATTCAACCCACAAAACAGCCCTCAAGGTAGGAATCGCAAAGAGAAATAGGGCTTTTGGAAATTAAGTAACTTGTGAACCAAAGTCACATTGTTTGTTAGCAGAGGGACTGGTATTCAAACTTAAATTGTTCTGACTCCCTGAAGCCATGCTCTTTCTACCATGTCAGGCCTCTCTGTTCCATTAAATTATATTTAGCCACCAAGTCAGGAACTGTCTTGGGTCCAAATATCTCAAGCATGAATGAGTTGAGAAGTTCCAGGCTTGAAGGGTCAGAAATGGTAGCTGGGTCCATGGAGAGCAATGCAGCAGGCCACTCCATCAAAAACCATGCAGCCTCACAAAGGGAAAGATGTCTTGGGCCAGGACAGCTGAAAGGATGTTTATGGGAAGAAAACCTGGCGGAGATTATATCCTGTGCGCCCACAACACCCTTGATCCCAGACTGTTGTTTATGGCCAGAGCAGCAGAAAGCCAAACAGAAACTTATTTTTTTCTTTTTTCTGGTAATAGCTTTTGGGATTTGTCTTAGGACAAAGAAAAAGGGTTGCTGACCTGGGCCAACTGTCCCCACCTCCCTCCCTCCATCTTTCAAAAAACATAACCCCCAAATCACAAATGAAAACGAGGGCAGATGAAGTCCAAACTTCTCAACTTTTCACTTTCAGCCTAGTTTTCAGCTCTAGGTCTTTGGGAGTTGTCAGTGACTAGATAAAATATTTTAATTTTAGGGTGATCGTTGTCATTCTGTCTCTTTATGAAGGACATTTCAAGACAGCTGGAAGAGAGGAGAGAGGCCAGAATTATTCTTATAGTCCAGTTATCTTTGAACAAGTCTCCAAACCTCAGCTGGAAAAAAATCAAAATAATGTTTGCAGAGCCAGCGAGCATATTTTCTGTCATTTCCAATCTTATTTTTATCTTTAAAAAATTTACAAAGAAGACAAGCACATTAGAAAGAATTGGAGAGAAATTTTGCAGAAGCAAATGAAAAAACAGTCCCATATTCCTTATCCAAATACTCTGCATTTGTGTGCATTTTCTTCCCATCTTTTTTCTCTCCTTCATGTTACCAGGTTGCAATCGTAGTGTTCATGTAACACTTGTTTATATCTACATATTTTTAATTAATATTATACCATAAGCTTAAAAAATTAGTCTCTATTATCATTGAGAGCTGCGTAATGTAGTTTAATTGTTCCTTGACTTCAGATTTAAACTGCATTTTTTATTAATGCATTAGATTGCTGTTAATATAATAGATTGCTACTAAAGTTAATTATTGTTTAAATTTAGTTGTACTTCTCAAAAACCAAAGATATATGACAAAAGATCCCTTATTTTGTAGGATTATGTAAATTACACAGAATATAGAATAGAGAAGAATGAAATAGCAGATTTTTGGCATTAGCAGGAAATGTCAAAGTCATTTCATTCAAAATTCCAATTGAATTTTGGGCTTGCCTTATAGCTCAGTTGGTAAAGAATCTGCCTGCAGTGCAGGAGACCTGGGTTCAATTCCTGGGTTGGGAAGATCCCCTGGAGAAGGAAATGGCAACCCACTCCAGTATTCTTGCCTAGAGAATCCCACAGACAGAGGAGCCTGGCAGGCTACTGTCTATGGGGTCTCAAGAGCCAGACACGACTTAGTGACTAAACCACTGCCAACTCTTGTATGTTTATGGTGAACATGTTCAGTCATAGGGCTTCCCTCATAGCTCAGTTGGTAAAGAATCTGCCTGCAATGCAGGAGGCTCTAGTTTGATCCCTGGCTTGGGAAGATCCCCTGGAGAAGGGAAAGGTTACCCGCTCCAGTATTCTGGAGAATTCCATGGACCATATAGCCCATGGGGTCTCAAAGAGTCGGACATGACTGAGCAACTTTCACTTTCACTTTCACGTTCAGTCATGGGAAGCTCTGTCCTAAGAGAAGCAGTCAGTTCTGTCTTGAACAACTCTTATATCTTTCTATCTGTGACTTCCCTAGAGTAACAAGAAAATGTTTCCACCCCTTTCTGTTAGTAGTAATCACTCTTCCCCCATCCCAATTAAGGCAGCAGTTTCCAATATCACTTAGTTTGTATCTAATCATTCCATAAATATTTATTGAGGGCCTCCTATATGTCAAACCCATTAATAGGCATGGAAGACAGAAAGAGATTACCACATGCAATCCCTTTTATTCTGGTGTAGACAGATCTGGGAAGGAAAAGACATATAAAATGGGTACCTTACTCAGACCAGAGGCACAGGGAAGGCAACCCAGAGGATGTACCACTGAATCTGAGATGAGAAGGCTGTTAGCTAGTCAAGAAGCATGGACATTGTTTTAGGCAGAGGAAAGGATAGGTGCAGAAGCCCATAACAGAGACACTAGTCAGAGATGCAGACATTAACTCTGAGATGTGGGCAGCATGGGTCTTGTTCATACTCATTATAATAAAGCTTTTTGTTGATGATTCTCCTGCTAACTAGAGAAGCACATACTATCCTAGGACTAAAGAACCTCAGAGATTACCTAGATCACTGGTTCCCTGAGTGCACACACAATGTGCTAAGAAGTGTTAGTTCCATTGGGTGATAAAGGCTTGTACTATATCACTCCTATGTTTAAAGATATTCTGGAAACACAAGGTTAAGTAAAGAGAAACGGATGTTTTCACTATAGGGTTTTCTAGAGCCTTTCACAGGCACATCGGTGTTGTCATTCTCTAAGGAGCATCGTTACACGTGGTGTTTTCAAATATATTTTACCATGAAATCATTTTATGTGAAGTACCTAATGGAACTAAGTTTACCTGGAACTTTCTTTGGGAAAATGTATATACAGACCAATCCTGAATGTTTACTCTGTAGGCAAATAAGACCTAGAAAGAAAAAATAACTTTCCTAAGTCACACTAAGAAATAGAACAATAGCCAGCTTCTTCTGATTCTCAGATCATTGTGTGCTCTGATATAACTTAATGTCACTCTAAGCTAATGTCACTCTAAGCTGTTCTTCAGGGTGTACTGGGACCCTGAAACTTATCCATTGCATTGCCCATGTCATGATATGCAGTGCTTGCATCTGTCCTGAGAAGTTCTGATTTACCCACAAGGAAGCGTATTAGATACTCCTCCTGGGGTCATTCTTACATCCATCACGGGGGCTTCTTCCTGAGGACTTTCTCATCTCTGATGGTGGTATCTTGGCTCTACATCCTATCAGGTCCTACCCTGATAAACCTTCTGTTCTGATGCCATTGCAAGACAGGTGCCAAGGGACCCTGGAGTGAGGAGACTTCCGAGTTAGATGGGACTTCAGCAGTCATCCAGTGTAATTTTTCAGCCCATCAGGGTGCACTTATTCTCTGTGCAAACCTTTCCAGGGATGGGGAGCTCTCTACATCAACCCATTCTGAGTCTGGATGGCTTCCAGAAAGAACAATTCTGGAGACCCATTACAGAAGCCTGGTCAGGAAGCAAGCACAGACTTCCTGTTCCACCCAGAAGAAGGTGGCTTGTGGGCACGAAAGTGCACTCTCAGACACCATCACCTCCTCCTTCACCAACTGCCAGGCTGTACAGCCGAGGTGAGGACAGAAGCTGACTCTGGGAGCTCAGTGCTGGCAGCCAGCAATCACTATCTTTGACTTGAATAGCAAAATGTTTGAAGTTGATTTGTCTCAAGAGAAGCAGCTATGGATTTGTCTTTGATTGCTGTTAATTCTCTTAATGAGAAAATCTATAAAGAGAACTAGGAGGAAGAGAGATTTTTATTGTCTTTCTTTTATTTTAATGACAACAGAAGATATAATGTAGAGGGAATAAGACTTTCTTGTGGGCACTGGGCCTGTTCACCACAAAAAGAGGCTGGCTAAGTCCCAGCTCCCCAGGAAGGAACTCGTGAGAAAATGAGGTGGCAGGGGAACAATAAAACTTCTAGGAAATAGCATGTGTCTTCAGAAGGAAAACAGGAGCAGCTGAGGGAACAGAGAGCTCCTGATGAAATCAAGATTTGTGTGTGGCTTAGGCCTGGGGCCTTGGGACAAGGGAAAGGAGAGGCTTGATGAAAGAATCTTCCCTGAGAAAACACAGGATGGTTATAAACACCATAAATTTGCACTCTGGCCTTATTCTTAACCTAATTATCACACCTTGAGAGGTGGCAGGATTCCTAGCAAGGGGAGGGCCAAGAGGCAACAGTGAGATGTGTCCATCCATTTGTCTGTCAGCAGCTGGCATGGACACATCAGCCTTAGGCCCTGACTTTGTGGATGTAATTATTTGCTTCTCTAATGCCTGTGGGTTTTCATCTCTCTGGTTGCCCTCAGTTCCCATCCCAGAACAGGGTCATGACCGTAAATCAGCCCCCAGATGCCAAGGAGGAAGCTTCTAACTTCCAGACCTGGCCTAGCCCTTGCAGGCCTTGTTGCAGGCCCAGTCTCGTAGAATATTTTGAGCCAAGGAAATCAAGCTGTGTTCAAATGGATTCATGAAGTGGAAGTGGTAGGATGTTAGGACTGAAGGGAACCTCTGGGATAATTAACTTGCTCAACCAACTAACAGGTGAGGAAACTGAAGCCCGGCAGTGCAGAGGGAGTACTTTGCTCTGGCTCACGTGGTTGGCAAGAGCCAGAGCCAAGTGTTTAGATCACATGTCAGCTCCTTCTCCTGGACTCACAACAGAATAGGACCAAGTACAACAGAGAGCTATGCTGCCTTCTCACACATCCCCGGTCCACACAAACGTGCGTGCTGATACACCATCAACTAGAGCCAGTGGGGAAACAGCACTGGCCTAGGCTTCAGGTAATCAGACAGCTCCAGGTGGCATCCTCAAATCAGGCAGTTAGTTGTCAGCATCACTATTGGATAGGTTTCTGGTTTCCCAATATGCAATTTGCCTCAAGTATTTCTTTTATTGTGTGACCTTCCGGTCCAGACCTTCAGAAACTCTCTGCTGTCCAGCATATTAAGCCCTTGTACCAGTTTACATTCAGTCAAGAAAATTTAATCTCTACGACTGTGTGGGAATAAGAGGATGGATATTGGAATTAGAACTTAAATGTAGGGAGATTTGGGTGGAGGTGAAGATCAAGAAGGATCTACCATCTGGGGATCAGAGAAATATTTACTAGAATGAATCCTGACCATGAAGGGGCTGAGAGGGGTCTGGAAACCTGTAGTGTCTGACTATCACAACTTTCTGAAAAGAATTCATTCCTACCTCCCAAATACCATGTGTTTTCTCATTGGCAAATTAACTCAAAACTCTACAGGGAAGGAAATTTGTTCTTAGGATTTGGTGGTGGTACTATCAACACAACAATAACACAGTCTTAATTCAGCAGCTGCTGCTGCTAAGTCACTTCAGTCGTGTCTGACTCTGTGTGACCCCATAGACGGCAGCCCACCAGGTTCCCCCGTCCCTGGGATTCTCCAGGCAAGAACACTGGAGTGGGTTGCCATTTCCTTCTCCAATGCATGAAAGTGAAAAGTGAAAGTGAAGTCACTCAGTCGTGTCCGACCCTCAGCGAACCCATGGACTGCAGCCTACCAGGCTCCTCCATCCATGGGATTTTCTAGGCAAGAGTACTGGAGTGGGGTGCCATTGCCTTCTCCCTTAATTCAGCAGCCTGTTTCTAAAAGGTTTTTACAGCTCATTCTTGCCAGTCTAATACCCTTACTTAATAGACAGGGACACAGAAGCATGCTGCCCTATGCCAGTAGTTGTGTGTGTATAGCTGAGGTTATCACAAGTACCTTCTGTGGTCACAATTGCAGTACCCAGGCCAATAGTCTAAAGTGATCAAATCCTAGTGGAGCAAAAAAGAGATGTGTCTGCTTAGTCACTTAGTTGTGTCCAACTCTTTGTGACCCCATGGACTATAGCCTGCCAGGCTCCTCTGTCCATGGGGATTCTCCAGGCAAGAATACTGGAGTGGGTTGCCATGCCCTCTTCCTGGGGATCTTCCCAACCCAGGGATGGAATCCAGGTCTCCTGCATTGCAAGCAGATTCTTTACCGTCTGAGCCACCCAGGAGCCAAGTTGAGCCAGTGGCTGGAATCATGGGCTACTGAGTGGGTGGTGAATAGAATAAGTAGAGATAATGTAGAGCCAGAGACCTGAGAGATTTCCTAAGCAGGATTTCAGGTGTTTTCAGAGTGTCTTGATGTCAGTTGTCCATAAAAATGGCTACTCCTCAGAATCACCTAGGGAGTTTTTACAAAATACCAGCATCCAGGCCCCATGCACATGGTGAGTTTTATAAAGTGTAAGAAAATGTTATTGGCTGAGAGGTGGGATGGGGTAAGTTAGGTAGAGGCTAAGTAGGAGGCTTTCAGAATTGTGATGATTTGGATAATTTCAAAGAAGAAGCTAGAGGAAATTGACCAAAGATAAGGTTAAAGATCATAAATTTATAGAGTAACAAAGTTTATGGTCATTCATTTCTTCCCCCAACATTACTCAGCTGCACAGGTGTAGAAGTAGAGTATGAAAGAGGTCTCGAGTTGAGGTTTTGTCAGGCAGATATGGCAGAAAGATTCAAGGACGAAGAAACTGAGGATGTCTGATAAAGTAATTGCAGTGATCAACCATGGGGTCCTTGATAGAGAAACAGGAGAGAGAATGGTAGGAGACAGTCTGTGCAGGGGTAGTAACATGGCGGAGATGAATTTACTGGGAAGAGTTGGCTACTGTGGTCAAGTAAGAAGCAGAAGAGGCACTTTTCTGAGGGAACAGTTCCAGGTGGTAAGATGTGGGTCTGAATCACATAGAGAGGATGTGCTGTGTGTTGTCACTTCAGTTATGTCTGACTCTTTGAGACCCCATGGACTCATGGAGCCCGCCCAGCTACTCTGTCCGTGGGATTCTTCAAGCAAGAATACTGGAATGAGTTGCAATTTCCTCTTCAGGGGTCTTCCTGGCCCAGGAATTGAACCTGTGTCTCTTAAATCTCGTGCATTGGCAGGAGCGTTCTTTACCACTAGTGCCTGGGGAGCCCTTTTACTATAGAGAGGATATTAAAATGAATCAAGGAAGCCCAGAGATTATGAAGCAGGTCGTTTGACAAGAGACTTATGTAGATATTGAAATTACCTGAGGTTGTGGAATGAAAAAAATTGTGATCCAATCTCCAAATTCTCAATAACAGGGGCCTGGAAGTCAGCAAGTGACAACTGAAGTTGGAGAACAAGGGCCTCAGAGTGAGAGCTCTTAGACTGCTTGGTCTCAGCCAATAATAACCATCCAACATGTGAACCCATCAAACATGGGTTGCCACTTCCTTCTCCAGGGGATCTTCCTGACCCAGAGATTGAACCTGAGTCTCCTGCTTGGCAGGCGGATTCTTTACCACTGAACCACCTGGAAAACCCCTTAAAGAAAAGGAGCTGAAAATTAAGTTCTTTTCTAAGGGTTACCAGGGGCTTCCCAGGTAACACAGTGGTAAGGAATCCATCGGTTAATGCAGGAGACAAACAGGAAACTCAGGAGACATGGGTTTGATCCCGGGGTCAGGAAGAGCCCTTGGAGTAGGATATGGCAACCCACTCCAGTATTCTTGACTGGAAAAGTCCATGGACAGAGGAGCCTGGTGGGCTCACAAAGAGTCAGGCACGACTGAGCACGCACACATGCAAGGGTTTTGAAGGGTCATAAGGAAATTCTGAGGAGTGATTGTGGAGATGGTTTCATGAGTGTGTATATGTTGAAAGTTATCCTTGGGTCTTCTAACATGAGAAGTTTGTTTATTCATTTTATGCCAATTTTATCTGCTGGGAAAGCAGATTTAAAAAATAGTTTCCTTTCTCGATTTACTGAATTCATACAGATTTAGCTTGTTCACTGTAACACGTGTGGAATTCCTCCCACTCCGCCTTCCTTCTGCCCCCATCGTCGTCCTGGGGAAACACTTTCAGTAGTGGGCTCCTGTGATACTTCAACCAAGTCCAGGCAAAAGTGACTATCCAAATGATATTTTTTTATGTAACACATTTTAAGTATTATTTAATGTATTTCAGAGCAATGTTGATAGATAAAAAATTAGACGGTAAAGATCTGGGAAGCCATTTCCCTTCATAAATCTTCTCATCATAACTTGCACTTTTCTTAACTTAACTTACTCCTGACTTTAATTCAGAATACCTGAATACATATGTGAACTCACAAAAACAAATCCTTCTAGGCTTTAATTTCTATGAATATTATAGGCCTAACTTTAGCCATGTGGAAACCCAAGAGTCAATAGAATTACAAACCGTTATGAAGAGCAGAAGAATAAAAATGATTTACTTCCCTTCTTTCTTAATCTGCCAACCAGGGATATGGCATTACTTTCTTAAATGTTATTTCCTCTGCTAGCAGTTTTACAATGCTTCTATTATATCCTCCATTTTTCTCATGAATAATATTTTATCACTCCCTAAGGAACTTTGTTTACATTCTATTATAGAGAGTCTGGAAAGGTTAGAAATCTTTTGAATCCAAATTGCTTAATTGGGGTATCAGAAGAAAGTATCAGAAGTCACTTCCACTGATGCCCAATCTATATTCCAAGATGTGAGTTGTCATGGTGTTGGACTAGTGTAATAGGAAGGACGTCAGAAAAGCTACTATTTTCTGATAATCTCATTTATAAAGTTTCTATGAATGTTTCCTCCCTGAGATTGCTTTGTAACTATTTACCCATTACAGTTTGCTCCCTTGGAGTCAGTAGAAGCTTCAGTCAAAGCATCTGCTAAGGTTTAGAAAGATAGATCTGTATCTATCTTCCTTATATCACTCCAGGACCCAAAGAAGAAATAATGAAATGGGGGTGGGAAAAGATCATGGTTATAGTCTGCCTGCAAGGGATAATGTACATTTTGTGTAGTCACCACTTTCCTGGGTTGGAATTCATAAGCCTTATGTCTGTGATACTTTCTTAGGTATGGTAAGAATGGCTAAAGATTCCTATACCAAAGATGTGGGCTAAAGATACTATGTTGGGTTAGATTCCTCCAGAACAGATCTTGCATACTGAGGAGAGGAACAGGGAGTAAAAAAGAGAATTGAAAAAAGACAATGTCAGTGACCAAACAGATTGCTGCTGCAGACCTCAAACAGCACCTTCTATCCCCTTTCCTTTGTGACTGTTCATGGGTTGGCTTTGACTTAGTTTGGTCCAATATGGGAACCAGATGGCCTGTTAGTTGGGGAAGAGATTTTGTGGACATGGACCAAGAGAGAATTTAGACCCAGGAGCTATTGGTAGATATCCCAAGATCATGGAGCCAACCTTAAGATGAAACTAACTGTGAAAAGTGGAATAAAGAGATGGAAGAAATCCATTCTTATTGATATCTTTGATCCCCTGCACTAATCCTACTTCAGGACTTTCCCTTTACACAAGCCAAAGTGCCCTCTATTGATGAAGCTGATTTGTGTTTATTCTTCTGGCTACTTGCCACCTAAAGAATCTTAACAGATATATTATTAGTGTATGCAGAGTGTTTAGTGTAAGACCTGACATATAATAAGTGAAACACAAATGACACCTATAGTTACACAGAAGGAAATGATGGAGAGTGAAATTAAATCTTATGCAAGCCCTTCAAAATATGTGTTACTTTGGTATACACATAGGAATAAGAAGAGGGTTTCCCAGGGGCTCAGTGGTTAAAAAAAAAAAAAAATCCACCTGCAATGCAGGAGATATGGGTTCAATCCCTGGGTCGGGAAGACCCTCTGAAGAAGGAAATGGCAACCTGCTTCAGTATTTTTCCCTGGGAAATCCCATGGACAGAGGACACTGGTGGCCTATAGCCATGGGGCTGCAGAGTCAGACATGACTTAGTGACTGAGAACACAAACTGGAATAAAAAGAGGGTATGTGAAGACACGAAGAAAGTAGTCAATCACAATTACTAGCATCTGCCCATCTTAACCAGCCAAGTTTGAGAGAATAAAGAGCTTCAACATGCCACTAGTCAATGAGAATGTCCACTGGGCAGAACTGCCCATCACGCCAGAAAGTGTGACTAATGTTTCTACCTAGGCCATAGAATAAGTTCCTGCTCCCCTGATGCCCACTGCAAAGGCTCACCTCATGGGTCTAGTTCCCCAGTTACTGCTTAGACTCTAATTTCCGGCTCAGTCTACAGTTTGAGCTGAAATCCACACATTTGATCTGAACGCTAACAACTAGATCATTCCAGTCCCATGCGACGAGGCTCATCCTTCACATTTAGGCACCTCATTTTTCCAAGGAGCACTCGATGTGGCAGGGTGACTGAGGTTGAGGGCCTGAGTACCTGCTAAGTTGCTTCAGTTCTTTGTGATCTCACGGATTCCAGCCCTCCAGGCTCCTGTGTCCATGGGATTCTCCAGGCAAGAATACTGGAGTGGATTGCCAGAGGTTGAGGGAAACCTTGTACTGAGGACTAGCTCTCCCCCATGATTGTGGAGTGACATCAGCTCTGCCTGCGTCCTCATGTTATCCTCACTTCTCTGAACTGTTGCTTGTCAAGGCAAGCAGTTCAGAAATGAAGTATCATCCCCCACAATTATTGCCCCTGGAACGGCCATCCTAAAGGCCCAAGAGTAGAGCAATTGGAAGTTAGGGGCACAGCTCACCTGGCCTGCTCCATGAGTCAGAGGTGCTAACCTCCAGAATCGTTCCCCAGTCTCCCAGAGCATCCCAACACCCCATCCAGCCTCCAAGGCCAGAGAAAGTCTCTCTCTTCTTTACACCTAATATTTGCTCTATTTCCCACCCTAGGACAGATTCACAATTAAAATTCTCCCAGTTGTCTCCATTATCTCTAATAGAAAATTGGAAAAGCGAAATATTCTCTGATGGTTAAATTTCCCCCCATGGTTTAAGAGGTACAACCTTGTACCATGGTTACTTCATTACATAATTATATATAAATGTGTCTTTCTCTCTCTCTGAAAAGAAGGTCTTTGAAAGCAGAAATCATACTATATCTGATTCAAGCCTATGTGCCTAGCTCCTGATTGTGTATCTGGTATATAACAGAAAGTCAATCAATATCTGTTAAATAGAAACCTAGATAGGTAGATGGAGACATGGATGGATAGGTGGGTGGAGAGATAGATGAATGGATAGATGGATGACAGATGGACATTAAATAAGTAAATCTAAAACCATCCCAGGAGCCAAAACAATGCCTCTTGATCCAAGTCCTTTGACTTAGAAAAGAGTAAAAAGCATCAATATTTTCTACTAGACCTTAAAAGACTTTCTCACAGAAAATCATCTATTAACTGCTCCCTCAAAACTGTAATGTAGAAATTCTAAACTGATTTTATTGATGAGGAAACAAAAGTTCAGAGAAGTTAAATAAGTTGTCTACATTATTTAGCCAGCTAGCAACTGGCCTAAAATCAGGTCCTATGCTCCAGGGTCCAGACTGTTTCCACTACTGAGTTGCCTCTCGTAAGAGAGTGGAAAACCTCTCATTTCTTGAAATTACATTAGACTTCTTACAGAAATAAATGTTTAGTGCATAGATTAAGAATCTGATGGCAACATGAAAGACTACAGGGTAAAATGAATATAAAAACAGTGACTTATGGCAGAAAAAAATGCACATTTGTATTTAATGTGATTCTAATTCTTTTCTTTTATTTTTTTTAATAAACCACCAACTTGCAACAATTAGGTTATAGTTAGAGGCAGCTTGGAGAAGGATGTTTTGAATTAGCGACCAAATTGTCAGGTTTCTTTGTGGAGCATTTTATTGTTGGGTACAGTTGGAGGGAATCAGTCCCAAGGGAGGCCCATTTGTCATTCACATAATTCTGCTGAACAGATGACTTACCCACAAAGCATTCTTCTTGCCTTCCTCCTCCCAGCTCTCAGCACTGCCTCCACGCCTCCTCAGGCCATCAGGGCTGTGCACCGAGCTTCAGAACTGAAAGGGACCTCAGAGAGCAGTGAGCGTGAGCCTTGGTTCACATAGGAATCCCTCTTCAGTTCCCCCAACCTGAAGTCACACAGACTCTGCTGATAACCTAACATAATAGGGTCTGTAAGAAGTGATGGAAGTTCAAATCCAAGTTCTTCCCTAGTGCTTCACTTGGTCTGGGACCTCAGACAAGCTCCGTAACTTCTCTGACTTTCAGTTCTCTCATCAAACAAACTTTCAGAAACAAGGTGAGGACTTCATGATCAAAGGAACACAAAATGCCTCATACAGACCCTGGCTTATAGAGGTGCTCAACAAACAGGACTATTCTTGATTGCTGGGGCCCTTAAAATGTTTTTGGAATATTTCCAATAACAAGATGAAAGATGTTCACTTGCATCTTTCTAGTTCTGGTTTCTCTGACTGTGAAAGGCAAATCTTCCTCATAGTCACCCTTCAGATATTGACAAGCAGCTCTCATTGCCCCTATGTCATCTCTTCTTCCACATTAATCAGCTCTGGACTTTTCAGCTTCCTCATGGCATGGTTTGTTATCCCCTCTGTATCCTTGTCTCCCTGGTCTACATGTATCCTACTTTGCCAGTGATCCCAGTACAGTGTCATAACTCTAATCTGCAGGTCAGCTATGAGGATGATAAGGTTTGTACCTCTCCTCTCTCCATCTTTTCTTTTCCCATCCCAATTGCGAACTCTTTGTGCCTTCATGTGCCCCTGACTCACCTCCTCACTGATGGCCCAGCATAAGGAAGGTCATTTTATTGAACTTGGTCCAGATGCAAGAGAAGATATTGAGAGAAGGGTGGGCTCCTGGATGTACCCGGGAGCAACTTCCCTTTGCATCTCCATAATACTAACCCTCCCACCCTGCTTAATAGGTGAGAGTCCATATCACCCTCATGCTTCCTGATGATGACATTAAGGATAATTTTACTTCTCCAAGGGCTTCTGAGTTCCCAGAACACATGAGAAAAATCTGTGGATTTTTCTACAATGCTTTTGATTCCTCAAAATCATCAGGAATTATTGCCAAAAGGTGCCAGTATTTGGGGCATGAGCTACAGTGGGTCCCTTATGATTCCCATCCCAATTATTGATGCATTAGTAAAAAGTTAAGACAGTGTTCAAAACCATAAATATGGGCCAAAGACTTTAATGTATATCCAAAGTATCTGAATATATAAAGATATTTGCAATAAACTGGGGGCAGATTTCTAAGATTTCAGCACTAATCTCTGATTTATTTATTATTGGAAAATCAAAGATCCCTTATACTTTATGCCAGCATAAAGCTAGAGGCATATGATTTGGCATCCACTCAAGTCTAAGGGTTCAATATCAGGCCTGAGAAACCCAGGGCTGAGTGATAAGATGCAGCACAATTCCTAGGATCCCCAGCTTGGTTCAAAGCTGAGACATCAAAGGTGAGTAGAGGTAATTGGGACAGAAAAGAGCACTGGGCTGTCTGTACACTGTGTATACCATGTGTACACATGGTTCCTGTCGCCTTCTTTCCTCCTAGAAACAGGTTTAGAAGGCTGGTGTGGGTCTACATTTCAGCACTTACAAGGGAGCAGATTGGAGATTCCAAGAGGTAAACGATGTCTCAAAAACTCAGGAGACTGAAAATCCAACCTTTCTTTAAAATTAATTGTCAGCAAATTGCTTACACACTTGGTTCATTTGGAAGGTGAATACTACACTGATTTAAAGACTGACTTTTGCAAGTGGTCTAATGGTACATAAGGCACTTTGAGACAGACAACACTGTCCTTTTGTTTTCAGTATGGAAGAAAGAAACGCCTCTGCTCTTTCCTTCCTCTGGGCACCAGCTGAAGCCCAGAGTGATGAGAGAGAAGGTAGACTGACTCTTCATAGAGTAGGTTACTCCAAGGTCATTGAGCCCAAAGTACCCCCACTTTCTTTGCCAAGATATCACACGGGAGTTGTTTTCCTTAAGTACTATTTTTAAAATCTTTTTTCTTCATCTTCATTAAAGTTGAGGCATTATATCATCCTAGAACAAGCTAAAGTATGTCTTATTAAGGAACTAATTTATTTCAGGCTGTTTTGAGACATTTTATATATGTTCTAACAATCATGCCTTACAAAGTCCATTCCTCTAAGGTGAAACTGACTTCTCCCCTTTATACTAGTGAGAACATGAAGATGCATAAATTCTCAGAGTGACTTTCCCAAGGTCCCAGGGCTTGGTCACTAAACCATGCATGATTTCCACTGGACAGTGTCAGTCAACGGTGTCCTCCAAAGACCTGGATCCCAAGGAGAGAAGAGGAAGCTTGGAGTAGAAGAAAGAACTTTAGAGGAGTCTGTACTCAACAGTTGTGAGGTCTGGGGCAACTCTACTGTTGTAGAAAATAAGAATGTCATTCCTTACTTTACAGAGTTGCTATGATGATCAAATGGGGTAACATGCAAGAATGTTTTATGGAGGCCTAGTGTTAATGGTTGGAGAAGGCAATGGCACCCCACTCCAGTACTCTTGCCTAGAAAATCCCATGGCTGCAGTCCATGGGGTTGCTAAGAGTCGGACATGACTGAGTGACTTCACTTTCACTTTTCATTTTCCTGCATTGGAGAAGGAAATGGCAACCCACTCCAATATTCTTGCCTAGAGAAACCCAGGGACGGGGGAGCCTGGTGGGCTGCCGTCTATGGGGTCGCACAGAGTCGGACACGACTGACGCGACTTAGCAGCAGCAGCAGTGTATATGGTCAGTGCTCCACGTAAGTAAGTGAAATCTAATTCTGTCTCCAGAAACTAATTTTCACAAGGAAGCAGGGAAGAAGTTACCCGGAAGAGAGACAGGGCATAGTAAATAAGAGGAAGACCCATCGTCCAGCCTGCACGGCCCTCTGAGGCCAGGTGCCAGGGCTCTGACCTCTCGACAGATCTGGTAGAACTGGGAAAGTGGACCAGAAGCTGCCTTGCCACTTCCTCAGCTTGTAGAGACCAAATAACCCACTGTGCGTGATGTCCAAGGAAGAACAAATATAGATGCCCTCATCTTCCCTGAGTTATTGATTGTGTTTGTCTTGTGAAAAGTCCTACTGCTGTCTTCATGCTGCTGTTGCTGCTAAGTCACTTCAGTCGTGTCCGACTCTGTGTGACCCCATAGACAGCAGCCCACCAGGCTCCCCCGTCCCTGGGGTCTTTATGGCAAACTGTAAAAATGTATTTTTGATCCTCATTTATCCAAGAATAACACAATCCCGCCCCCCCCCCCCCCCGCAAATAGCTATTTTATTATGACCGAAATTAAAGCTGAAAACAATTTCATTTTCCCCTTTGAGGTCTTTGGGAACAATTTTAATTTCATAATAAAGTGGAGCAGTCCAGGGTTTGCTTCTTAGAGACAGCAGACCAGGGGTATGGGTCCAGGAACCCAGAAGTCAGAGGTGGGCCTGTGTTGGGGGGCTTTCCTACAGTCGGTGATCCAGATGGCTTGGAAATCATTCCACAAACCATCTACAGTGCTCTTTCCCAACAGGCTCTCACCATATAGGAGGGCAGAGCATGGGTTCATATCACATCACAGGGAAAAAAATATCCATGTAGGAGAAATCTAGCACTTCAACCGATCTTAGACCATAGTGGTGGGGGTCGAGAGAGAGAAATGGATCTGTGATAGGGGATGGGTCTTCCCTGTACAGCCTGCTTAACAGCAAGGCTCCACCCAGGACCCCATCCTGGAGGACAGCCTCACCATCCCTGCTGCCTCAAGTCAGAAGCCTGAGTCCTACTGATATCCATGTCCCCACAGTGGGCTGCCATTTCCTTCTCCAGGGGATCTTCCTGACCCAGGGATGGAAGCTGCGTCTCCTGCACTGGCAGGCAGATTCTTCAGTGAACTCTTTACCACTGAGCCACCGGGGAAGACCTCTTTAGCGTGTTAAGTCTTCCTCATTTCTCTCTTAGCTTTTTTCTGCAAACTCATCTCTTTCTCTGTAACCACTTCTGCTCAGACACTGTTGTCTCATTCTCATTGGACAGTTATAGAATCCCCTGATTGACCTCTCTGCTTCAACTTGTTTCCACCCATTCCTCCTCCATTTCACCAAGCCTATCTTACACTTTAATAGTGAAAGTGAAAGTCACTCAGTTGTGTCTGACTCTGTGTGACCCCATGGACTGTACAGTCCATGGAATTCTCCAGGCCAGAATACTGGAGTGGGTAGCCTTTCCCTTCTCTAGGGGAGCTTCCCAACCCAGGGATCAAATCCAGGTCTCCCATGTTGCAGGCAGATTCTTTACCAGCTGAGCCACAAGGGAAACCCAAGAACACTGGAGTGGGTAGTCTATCCCTTCTGCAGCGGATCTTCCCAACCCAGGAATTGAACCAGGGTCTCTTGCATTGCAGATGTGTTCTTTACCAACTGAGCTATCAGGGAAACCCTATGTCCTACACTTTAGTCTTCCACTAAAATCCTCTAGGATCTCTCGGTGGCCTTGAGTTAAGTCCCAATTTCTTAGCTTGGTATATAAGACTAACCATTTTTTGGTCTCTGCTTACCTCTAGTTACTTAGGAAGAGTTATCTTTTTGCAAGATTGTTTTATAAAAGTGAATCTAGATTCTTATCTCCATATTTCCTGACTTTTTATGATGAATATTTTTAACACAGAAAAGTTAAAAAATTACAGAGTGAAACCCATATACTTGCAACTCAGATTCTACAATTAGCATTCTATAATATTTGCTTTATCACTTATTTATCCATTCATCCATTCCTCCTCCATGTATAAATTTAACTTCTGTTTGATGCATTTCAAAATAAGTTCTCGACCTCAGTGTTTTTCATCTGTTAACCTTCAGCATATATATCATATGACCTTTAGATTTGTTTACATCATCCTTTTCCTCCAAAATGACTTCTGAAAGCATAGATATATTAGGATGAACAGATTTGCAAAAGGGAAGTTAAGTATAAAAAATAAGAGCAAGTTAAGGGAAGAGAAAAAGTTTATAAAGAATCTCTGACTGAAGAAAATTATGTAAATGAATGCAAAAATACCTCTGAGCTTCCTAGAAACCAAAAATCATATTAGGTGTATTGCTTTAATCTTCTTGTAGAAGGCCTACTAGGGACACATTTTTCAAGTCTTGAAACCTGTGAAGTTGTCAGTCAGCTATGTTGTTAAAGGGCACTTAGAAATGTAGAAACGACACTAATAGAATACAAGAGGACTTGAGTTCAAATTTAGCTGCATCACTTACCATATATGGGAGCTTACACAAAGGCTTTTAACCATTCAGCTTCCCCATCTGCAAAATGAAGATCTCACAGCACCAATTTCATCCTGTTTATTTGGTGACTTTAATCAGATAATGTGCTTAAATCACTTAATATAGTGCTGAGCACACAGTAAGCACTCAATAATTATAGTTGTTATTTTAGCAATAAAAAGAATGCTTCAGCAGAAGGTGAGATTATAACATCAAAGCATGGTTTTTATAAAAAGCTTTTATATGTCACAGTGATAATATTCAGGAATAATACTTTCTTTCAATCTAGCTTAGTACAGAGAAAAATCTAGATACTCTTTGAGGAAGACAGAAGATATCATTGATTGCTTTTACAATAATGGTCCCTGCTTCTTTCTAGAAGAATCTAAATTTTATTCAGCTAAAGACAAAACTCAGAGCAAAATGTTCATCCCCAGAACGTGAATCATTCTAATTCTAAGCCAATCATGTTAATTCCATGCCCAGAAGTTAGTGATTGATCTAGAAATAAATCATTAGACTGAAGGAGCAGTGTGCTGAAGTGAGTGTGCAAAGAACCATCTTGATAAAAAGGGAGGGAAAACTCCAAGGGCAAGGCCTATTCCTCACTTTCTGTTTTATATGGTATATGAAGATTTAATGTATGGTATCATAGTAGCCACTTTGTGACCATGAGGAGAAAGCCAAGAAATTGCTGAGAAGCTGACCCAAAGCCTTCTTGTTATATGAGCTGAATGAATATTTTTAATCCAGTAAGCATTCTTAGTTAATGATAAAACAAAGAGCTAATATTTCCTTTCAGTGTAACCCTGCTGTTTATTGTCTTTATCCAACTTGTTTGACAATAGCTGAAAGGACTTTAAAATGGGTTATTCTTAATTGTACATAATCACCAAGAGGAGATATCAGCCATGTTTTAAGAACCCCAAGTTTAAGTGAATCATGGCAGTCATTTCCTGCAGCAGCTGCAGCAGCTCTGCTCACTGAGTTCAGCAAATGTTTGGTCAGGTAGACATACCACCATATGGCCCATTACCCAGAAACTTCATTTAGAGAGAGAGTAAGCTTATAACCTACCAAAGGCAGTCCCTGGAAGTATCTGAAATCGAATCTTCAAGAGGCTCTTGCCGTTAGGGATTCTGGCTGTCTGCTAGCACAATGACCAAGCAGCTGTGGCAGATGGATAAATCAATCCCTATGGAGTAGGAAAATGGCTATTTGCCCTATGCTGTGTTTCAACACATTAATTTTTTAAAAAATTTTATTGGATATAGTTGATTTACAATGCTGTGTTAGCTTCAGGTATACAGCAAAGTGAATCAGTTACACACATACATACATTTATCCTTTAGATTCTTTCCCCAGGTAGGTCCTTACAGAGTACTGAGAGGAGTGCCCTGTACTATACAGTCTGTCCTCACTAGTTCTGTTTTATATATAGTAACGTGTATGTGTCAGTCCCCGTCTCCCAACTTATCCCTCCCCTCACCCCACTTTCCTATTTCTGGTAACCATAAGATTGGTTTTCTACATCTGCGACTCTATTTCTGTTTCGTTAATAAGTTTATTTGTACAGTTTTTTAGATTCCACATATAAGTGATATCATGACATTGTCTTTCTCTGATTTACTTCGTTCAGTATGATAATCTTTAGGTCCAGCCATGTTGTTGCAAATGGCATTATTTTGTTCTTCTTTATATATGTATACATATATACAATATCCCATTGAATATATGTGCGACATCTTCTTTATCCATTCCTCTTGCTGATGGATACTGGGGTTAATTCCATGTCCTGGCTATTGTAAATGAGTCTGCAATGAACACCGTGGCGCATGCATCATTTTGAATTATGTTTTTCTCCAGATATATGCCAAGGAGTGGGGTTACTGGATCATACGACAGCTCTATTTTCACTTTTTTGAGGAATGCCCATATTGTTCTCCAAAGTAGCTGCACCAATTTACATCCCACCATCAACAGTGTAGGAGGGTTCCCTTTTCTCCACACCCTCTCCAACACTTATTGTTTGTAGATCTTTTTGGTGATAGCCTTTCTGACTAGTGTGAGGTGATACTTCATTGTAGTTTTGACTTGCATTTCCCTAATAATTAGTCATTAAAAACATTAATTTATTGAAATCAATGTATGACATCATAGAAACCAACTGTATATTTGGTTACCATATAGCAGATTTTGGGTAGGAAGAATTAAATTCTATTGTCAAAGTTGGGGTAAATGTAAGTATTTGTACATGGGACCTGTATTCTGCATTTGGTAACATATCTCCAAAATCATTATGGAAGTAAGGGGGAAATACATGGTTAAATATAAAAAATACCTGGAAACATGAAACTCTTCATGAATGCTTAATTATGAGGGGTGCCTGTGCGAGGGATGGTGTGCACCCCAGCACAGCTGTGATCTGTGTCATCTGCAGAGCATGAGGATGGGAGACAGGGAAGAGCACTGACTTTAGATGGACATGGTAGAGACTGCCTGTTCTCTGCGAAAAACCATTCCTTCTTCCTAGGAACACAGCAAAGGCACTTCTAAGCTGCCCTTGCAGCTGGGCATGACTATGCGACTAAGTTCTAGCCAGTGGGATATGAATGGAAGTCATATGTTTGCTATTTTCAGGCTTGAAACCTCCCACACAGCCTACTCCATACTCTTTCTGTTTCTGTCATTTTGTTATAGACAAGGGCCATACCGTACAAGATAACAGAGACTCAATATGAGAGAATACTGGATCCCTGGGCTGCTGCATGCAAGAGAGCTGACTCCCACACAACCTGGAGACCTACTTGGGATTTCCATGTGAGTGTGAAATAAGATCACATTGTGTTTAAGCCATCATACACTGTTTGATTCTATTGTCGTTTGGTTACAGCAGTTTAGCCTGTGCTGAGGCGTACAAGGGCTTCCCTAAGAGACACCCTGCACTCAGGGTGGCACAGTGGTAAAGAATCCTCCTGCCAGTGCAGGAAATGCAAAAGACATGGGTTCGATCCCTGGATTGGGAAGATCCCCTTGAAGAGGGCATGGCAACCCACTCTGGTATTCTTGCCTACGAAGTCCCATGGATAGAGGAGCCTGGCAGGCTATGGTCATGGGGTGAAAAAGAGTCAGACACGACTGAAGCAGCTTAGCATGAATGCACGCAAGGGATGCAACTGTGTATCTATTATGTATATGAATATTTTCCCCCTCTGGAGTCCCATATTTACTATAATGTACGTACAAATACATATCACAAGCTCAATGGAAGTATATTATTTTAGTCTCTAATAAGGTAATTTCCCTTAGAAACTCATCTTTGTTAAAATAAATAAATGTGAGTATTTGAAAAGTTTGGTAGGAGCAGAGGTGGCCTCTGGAGGCTTTGGGTTCTACAGCCCCTTCCTGCAAGGCAAGAAGAGGGTCCAGAATGGAAAAGAAGCAAACTGAACAGTGGAAGCCAGGTACTGAATAATGTTATTTTCCCCCTTGGGCCCCATATTATTCACAAAGTTTGCATTGCTCATGGATGCTTTTGCTTGAGTAGTGCATCCTCAAAAACGTTTCTTTCCGGAGGGCAGCCACAAAGGAGTTTGGGTTTCTGCTTCCACTTGGGTATGGAGCAAGGGGCAGGCATTTCAGACACCCACTTAGAGCTCTTTCAGAAAGATGCACAAGGGGCTTTCAGAGTGCCGGGGAGGAAATGTTTTCCCTGGCAAAGTCAGGGAATGCTTCAAGGAGGAACTGAGTCATCTTGAGAGAGGAGTCGGAACCCGCCAGTCTAGAGAGGGAGCAAGGGCATCCCAAGCAGAGAATAACAAATGGATTTCAGCCTTGTCAGGCCATGGCCTTCACGGATTTACCTGATTACTGGGCCTGAGTGCCTGACCCTGTCGCCTCACCATGGTCAATGCGGTTAGCATCACCCTTATCACAGCAGCAAGTCTCTCTGCAGCTACCTACGGACAGGGATGTACAGCTCCTCAGATAAGGGGCTCGTGTGCATTCCAGCAATCTTGTCAATTATCCCGCGACTGATTTGCACGCCTGCCCCTTCTCAGCATTAACACTGGCTGGTGAAGGGGACGCTTCCTTTTATCGGTGCCTATTGTGCTGTCAGGCTTGGTTTACAACACAATAAGCTTACAGACACTCACAATTAATGAGCTTCTCATGAATGCTCACAAACACATTAAAAATGAGCAGGTAGCAAATTATCTACGGATCCCAATAGTCTGCACCTCCATTCATCTCCAGTTTTTAGTAGACTGGAATTGACTAAAAGTCCCTGTCATTTGCCAGGTGGTATGTCAGCTTAATGGGCCCAGAGCTCATTTATGGGTTGCCATCTCCCACTAAACTGTCTAAATTGTCTGCCTGAGCTTCCAGAAATACCTGAAGGGTGGGTCCTGAATATGAACCTTATCCGAACTTGAAATCTGTGTAGGCCCCCATTCTTAAGGAATCCACTATGGAATTCTGAGAAAAATCTGCACCCCACCTTCACTCCACTTTTTCTTTTTTTTTTTTTTTCAAAATGTACATCCAAAAGAAAGTTGTAAGTGTAAACAGTATGGGAAGAAGCAGTTAAGAATTTGGGTTGAGTCCCTTGTCTCACTTGCTGTGTAATTTTGAGGATGTTAGTGTCTCTGAGCATCATTTCTTCATCTGTAAGTGGAGATAATCATAGCACATTTCACATAAGAATTAAGTGACAGAAGGAATACAAGGCATACCAAATTTGTACAGCACTGTGATGAGTGTTGTGAGTCTGTGTGGGTGCTTGCTAAGTCACTTCAGTAGTGTCTGACTCTTTTTGACCCTATGGACCATACTTCACCAAGCTCCTCTGTCCATAGGATTCTCCAGGCAAGAATGCTGGGGTGGACTTCTGTGTCCTCCTCCAGGGGAATCTTCAACCCAGGGATCAAACTTCCATCTCTTATCTCTCCTGCATTGGCAGGTGAGTTCTCTACCACTAGCACCACCTGAGAAGCCCTGTGAGCACTTTACATTAATTCAATTTCTCCTCATAATAATCTTATCTGAGAAAAGCACTATTTTGTAATCCCATTCTGCAGCTGAGAAAACTGAGGACTTGAGAGATTAAGTAATTTGTTTAAAGTCAAATAGCTCATAAGTGATGGACCTGAGATGCAAACAAGGACACCGTGATGCCAGAGACCTTTCTCTGTTGAAGCATACTGTGCTGTGCTACCTGGTCCATTACCTGGAAAGGAATTAGTTATTGCTTTTTGAATGTAGAGAAACTAGAGAGATAAATAAGATCAGCACCTAACTTTAAGAAAATACCAGTCTGTCAGGGAGATTTGTGTTGACCAGTCTGTCAAAGCCATTTGAACCTTGGTTAGTGTTATAACTGGGGCAATCACATATATCAGTTTTGATTGCTGAAAACAAATGACCACAAGCTCAGTGGCCTAAACCAACACTCATTTAATACCTCACAGTGTCCGTGGGTCAGGAGTGCAGGCATAGCTCATCTGAGGCTCTGCTCAGGGTCCCAAAGGCTGCAATCAAGAAGTCAGCAGTTTCCTTTTTGGAGTTTTCTGATCATAAGCAGAATTGAGTTCCTTGCATCTGGAAGATGGAGGCCTTCGACTCCTAGAGGCTGCCCAGTGTTCCTGGCCAGAGTGCCCGTGGCTTTTTCCATAAGCAGCAGCTCATTCTTTAGGGTCCACAGGAGAATCTCTCTCTTTGGTGTCTTAGATAATCAAGGGAGTGGCTCTCCTGTCACCATTGCCATATTCTATTGGCCAGAGGCAAGTCACCATGCATGCCCACACGCAAGAGAAAAAGATTAGAGAGAGGCATGACTCAATAGGGGTCACTGGAGGCTGTGTCAGTCACACCACACAATCTATTATTCTATTGGGACATTCTTGAGAGTGAAAATATGCCATTAATAAATATTGGAAGAACAAGCATAAACTGAGATTGTCCCAAGCAAACTGGGACATATAATCATCTAAGCTAGAAACAGCACAAGGCACTTAATACTGGGCCAGTGGAGACAGAGCATAATTCTGATCTGGTGGATCTGATAGTACTCCTTTGACCAGGTGATTTTTCAGTCAGGTTGTGAAGGATGGGTTAAATTTCTGCGAGCAAATATGGTATGGGGCAGGAGAGCATTCCAGGCAGAGGAAGCATTTTGGGTGAAGATGTAGCCCTGAGAAAGAAACAGGCCAGAATCTCAGGATGAGAGATTCCGGGAGGGGCTTGTGAAATGTGTTTCAAAGCCTTTATTCCAGGGAAATAGGCACAGGGGTCTACTGAGCTCTGTGGTCTTTGGCTGGGATTTCTGACTAGAGGTGGTGATGGTGGTGGTGGTTTAGTCACTAAATTGTGTCCGACTCTTGCGACCCCGTGGACTCTAGCCAGACAGGCTTCTCTGTCCATGGGATTTTCCAGGCAAGAATACTGCAGGGGGTTGCCATTTCCTTCTCCACTCTGACTAGAGGACACCTCTCCAATCCTTAATGCATCTTGGATATTTGGAGACCCACAGTTTAGGGAGACAGGCCCTCAGCTTTCTGCCTCCTGGGGCAACTTCTCTTGTACATACATGTGGCTTACGAGCCCTTTACCTCATCACACTTGTGGAGAAAATTCTAGAGAAAGGAACAAAAATGGGTCAACTAATTCCATACGTTTGATCAATGTTTTATAAGAATTGAGGTTCAGCGGCCACCGTAGTCCACAGACCAGCTCTGCAATTTTCTTAATCAGAGCCGTGGCGGGTGCAAGGTCACGGCTGCGTTGCTTCTGCTGGGTCACTTCTGTGGGGCGGTGTGTGCCTGGCTCACCTCCCTGCTTCAGGGGAGGTCTTGTTTATTTCCCATCCATCCGTCCCCTTCTGTGACTCAGTGTCTGCCATGAAAGGGGGATTTCCTGACCTCGCACCAATTCATCCCTCACTTAGATAAACAGAAGTGATCCCTGACATGGCCACTCTGCTGCCACTAACCCACTGGCGAGCACCACATGAGAACCACGTCCAGGGGAGGGCCAGAGACAGTGCCATGGAGGATGAGGTGTGTGGTTCAGACAAAATCTGAGTCAGCCGCTCAGACTCCAGCAGAGAAGCTGGGATGGGGACATTGAGCCCCATCTGTGCCAAGCTGCCATGGCTTTGGCTTCCTGCTCTGGGGCGGCAAACTGGCCGTACATTATAACCTCAGGAAGAATGGGGCTGCCTCACATGGAGCAAGGAAGGCAGAGGGAATGTGAGACAAGTCCAAAGAGCTGGAACTGGTCTGCTTCTCCACCATAAAGCAAAGGATACACATTTCCTGGGATGCACTTACTCACATACTCAACAGCTGTTCCAGGCACTGGAAGTTCAATGGTGGCCAAAACAAAATCCCTGCCCTCATGGATCTTATAGTCTCAGATAGGGGCGGGGCAGAGATAATCTGCAAACAAATAAATACAAGGTAGAATAAATATTAAACAGCAGAGACATTACTTTGCCAACAAAGGTCTGTCTAGTCAAACCTATGGTTTTTCCAGTAGTCATGTATGGAGTTGGGCTAAAAAGAAAGCTGAGTGCCAAAGAATTGATGCTTTTGCACTGTGGTGTTGGAGAAGACTCTTGAGAGTCCCCTGGACCAAGAGGAGATTAAACCAATCCATCCTAAAGGAAATCAGTCCTCAATTATCATTGGAAGGACTGATGCTGAAGCTGAAACTCCAGTACAGTGGCCACCTCATGTGAAGAACTGACTCATTGGAAAAGATCCTGATGCTGGGAAAGATTGAAGGCAGGAGGAGAAGGGGATGACAGAAGGTGAGATGGTTGGATGGCATCACCGACTCGATGGACATGAGTTTGAGCAAGCTCTGGGAGTTGTTGATGGACAGAGAAGCCTGGCATGCTGCAGTCCACGGGGTTGCAAAGAGTCGGACACAACTGAGCGACTGAACTGAACTGAGAATAAATAAATGGGGATGGGGTACCTAGTTAAATAGAGGGAAAGGAAGTTTTCTCTAAGAAAGTGGCATTTTATCTGAGATGAGTCAAAAATACCAAGAGTGTTGCAGACAGAATGTGTACACATGCCCTATAGTGGGAAAGAGGAATTGAGAGAAAAGAAAACAAAACAATGTGGCTGAAGTTAAGGAGTGAACAAGAGCAGGAACTGAGTGAATTACAGTGGAAGGCAGGTCACAAAAGTACCTCCCACTCTCAGGCGGATGTCGATAATGGGGGAGGCTATGCATGTGTGAGGGCAGGGGGCACATTACTATATCTCTGCACCTTCCTCTTGATATTGCAGTGAACCTAAAACCACTCTAAAACAAAATGAAGTATTAAGAAAAAAAGGTGGGAGGAAGCTGGGACTCTTTTTTAAAGATAGCATATTGGATAATTTGGATATAGACTGTACTCCCTAGTGATAAGAGTCTGACAAGGAACAGCGTTGTAGGGGCAGAAAGTCACAGTCATCACTAGAGAGTCTGACAGAGTGGTGAGACAAATACCCTGAGGGTCAGGGGAAATAGCCACAGGATTCTCCTGAAAAGACAAAGTAGTATGATGAGGATGGTCCCACTGGTGGAGCAACTTCCACAGGCAACAAATCCCCCCTGGTCTTCAAAGGACAGTGTCTTCAGGGCAAAGGATCCATCTAGCCCCTAGTGAAAAACAGAGCATAGGAAAATACATGTGAAGGGAAGAAGGGAGGAAGGAGGAGGTAAAATGGTCCATGGCTAGGGTTGGGGCTTCCAGCAGGTGACACCCACCAGGAGAGGGATTTCCGAGTACCTGGGGTAAGTGGCTTTCTGCACAGAGAGGCCTGGAGAAACACGTAGAGAGATGGGAGAAGCCTGCTTCCTTCCTTCCCCATAATTCCAACAAGAGAATGGCTGCATTCAGAGTTCTGGTCCATGAATTGCAGACTTTCCTTTAATAGAAAGGAACTGTTAGTTTTACCTCTTTCCCAGAAGCCATTTCCCCATGGAAAAACAAACAGACCAATGGTGTGGCAGACACTTCTGCATGTAAATTCACTCCAAAGAAAGAGTTAAAGTGCTTTCTAATATAAATTGGTTTTCGGTATTTCAGTGCCAATATAATTAGATTGTAACAAGCAAAGCCCTGTAACATAACACAGCGAAAATTTGAAAATTTGATTCTCTCTGGCAAACAACCAAGTCCCTGTGTGTGCGCAAACCTGACATTAATAAGCTACAAGAGATTACATGATTTAGAAAAGAAGCACTTGGTGTTACCAAATCAAATAATAGATCTCTAGGCTATAATTAGGAGAATTGGGACTCAACAATGAAGTCATAATACTGTAATTTAGCTGTGAGTAACAGAGCCATGGAGGCACATTAGGAGGTGGGTGGTGTCTCCGTGGCGTGCAGCTCCCAGGGGGGCGCTTTCTCCGGCACCCTGCATGCAGACACCTGTTGGCACCATGATGCCACAGGATGGACCCAGGTCTGCTGTGGCTGGATGGCAGAGGCTCTGGGGCCCTTGCACTTCAGATGCACAACTTTAAAGATGGAGCTCCCCAGGGACAGCTGAGGAAGGCAGAGAGGCCACCAGAGGGATGCGGGCAAATTGCTGCCCTGCGGTGCTTTCAGGGCTAACAAAGGACACATTAAAAACACAGAAACATAAACAAGGCAAAATAAACACTGTAAAAAATAAAAAGAGAGTGAGAGAGGCCAGCAGCCTCATTCATAGTCCCTGAGCTGTGGGGGATTGTCAGGTTGGGCGAATGCATTTTTCCTCTGAAATAGTTTCTGCAGAGATTGTGCAGAACTTAACCACCTCCTGGCAGAGTAACACAATCCATGCTCTTAGGTCATCAAACCATATAATTTCACGTTGAAAAGAAACCTTAGCAGGGCTTCTTAATCGGGGGTCCCCCAAGGGGTCTGTGGATAGAACTGAATTTCAATGTAATTGGTTTTCTTTGTAATCCTATGAATTTTATTTTCTGCATTTCAAAACATTATTCTGAGGAGGGGGTCGGTAGCAGACATTGGAAGTACCCCTCTGCATATCCCCAGACCTTTCTGGATGCTCCAGCTGGCTTCTAATTGCCAGTCTTTGCATCTCTGGGCTTGAGAACACTCTATCCCACCAACTTAGCAAAACAGCATTGCTTGGTGCCCATGTGGCGTGCAGGCTGTAAGTGCCAGGGCGGTATGCCAGGGGCAGGTATATAACTACCCCAGGTCCCTCCCCCTTTGGGTGTGAAAATGCTGAGAACTGGTTTTGCCCTCCTTGTCCCAGAGCAGCCTGGAGGATTAAGCTCCAGTTGTCCACCTTTGGGCTGCCTTTCCTTTCCCACTTCTCTATGGTTACTTCCTGTACTTACCAAATAAATTACTCTATGATTACTTCCTATATCTCCCAAATAAATTAATTGCATTCAGGATCTGCTTCTCAAAGAGCACAGACAAAGCCAGGGCCAACAGGAAGGTCAACAGACTGCCAAAGGGGTCCAGAAAAAAGATGAAGCCCTGGAAGGTGTGATTCAGATCTTCTTACCCTCGGCACCACTTCATGGATGAGGAGCCTGGAGCACAAAGAGCTAAGTGTCTCACCCACAAAAGGGAGTTAGGAAGTAAGACATCCACTTCCTATGGTTACTGTTGTGATCATGATTTCCCACATTTCACATGTTCAATTTGATTTTTCTCCTTGTTCCTTCCCAAATCCCCTCCAACAGCAGCCATTGGCCTAGCACTGCTTGAAAACAGGGTCCATGGCTGGATGTTCTTTTCCTTTCTTCCTAAATGCAGGCATCTGGCAGGGCCTGGCACTACAAGAACCTGTTCCTGTGCCCAGGTCTGTGCTGAGTTCTGAATGTAGGATGAGCGACAGCAAAGTGTGTCTCTTATCACATTCAACACAAATACTGTTTCCATTCAGTTACCCCTTAAGCCACATGGTAACTGTGTCTAAGCTCTATCTGAGGACAGGATTCCACAGTGGGATTTAGCACTGAGGTGGCAAATAGTGTTCTTGATATATATATATATATATATATATATATATATATATATATACAATGGCATGCCACTCCAGTACTCTTGCCTGGAAAATCCCATGGACAGAGGAGCCTGGTAGGCTGCAGTCCATGGGGTCGCGAAGAGTTGGACACGACTGAGCAACTTCGCTTTCACTTTTCACTTTCATGCATTGGAGAAGGAAATGGCAACACACTCCAGTGTTCCTGCCTGAAGAATCCCAGGGACGGCGGAGCCTGGTGGGCTGCCATCTATGGGGTCGCACAGAGTCAGATACGACTGAAGCGACTTAGCAGCAGCATAAAGGACATTGTTTCAATTTTTATTCAAGATGGACTTTAGAGATACTACAATAAAATGATACAAGGATATCAAGTAGAAGGAAAATAGAGGTACAGTTATAGTAGGCTTTATCAGTTCAATTCAGTTCAGTCGCTCAGTCGTGTCTGACTCTTTGCGATTTTATAAGTAGGCTTTATAAGTAGGTCCTAAAAGCTGATTCCTTCAACACAGTATCCTTGTCCTCCATGTTTATTCCCCAGCATCTCAACATGATGATTGAAAAGCATAAACCCAGCTACATGCTTTCCCTGTTCTAAAACTTTCAATGCATCACCATCAGAGAAGACTCAGATTCAGTTTTGTTAAAATAGCATTCATAGTCCGCTCCTGCCCATATATCTTGACTTCCTCCTCTCTCCTTTTCACTCTCCTTCAATCAGACTCTAACAAAATCCTTTGAATACACCATGTCTTCTTACAGTTTTTTCCCATGATACTTCCTCTTTCTGAGGAACCACTTGTATCTATTTCTGTTCTCACCCTTCTAAAAGTTTGGCTGCCCATCCTCTGAGAACATACAGTGATGATGTATCTAAATATCTGATCTCTCCCCATTTCACACTTGTCTCACCTATTTCATTCTGCTCCAGGCAAATCCACAGTGGACTCTTTCTCCTACTCATGAAGGACTCAGTTCAATTGTCACTTTCTCGGACAAGTCTTCTCTGACCACTTTAAATAACGCTTTTTGCTGTCTCATTTTTAAAATGGAAAAATATTTTGGAAAATATTGGCATGGTCTCCCTTTTTGATTTTATGTCCATAACCTTCTCCTTTATCTGCCTTCTTATGAACATGTGGAGGTGGGATATGAGAGGGTGAATTGCTAGGAGAATTAAGAATGCTGCAGAAGGGAGAGAAAAAATGAATGAAGGAAGTTGATGTGTTACCTTTAGAGTTTTGAATTTTGCAAAAAGTCAGGGCTTGCAACTTAGACTTTTCAAGATTGTAGAGAAAGATTTCTAAATCCCTCCTTTTAGCATGTCACATGCCAAGTCTGCTTGACTAGATTGTTTTCCTATATTCCCTACCACCCCCTCATACTTAAGTCATGAGCATTTTTTAACCCAACAAAATTTATATTTTCTATGTTATTCCAAGTTTCTATAATTAGCATATATTCATTTCATATTTATTAAAAATAAAGAAGAAAATCATGTCAGATATCCACAATGATTTTCTAGAGTAAGGAATTTCTGATTGTCTTCTTAGAACTTTGTAATTTTTGTTATTGCTGCCAGTGTTAAATAAACTTTTTATTTTAGAAATTTTGCTCTTATAGAAAAATTGTTAAAATAGTACAGAGAGTTCTTATATACACCACAAGAAGCAGTTGACACCCTACACTTGTATGATACATTTGTCACAGCTAGTCAACAATGATAGATTATTTAACTAAACTTCATATTTTATGCAGATGTCCTTCATTTTTACCTGTCATTCTTTCTCTGTTCCAGGATCTCCTTCAAGATAGTGAATTACATTTAGTCTCCATGTCTTCTTAGGCTCTTCTGACTGTGACATTTTCTCATACTTTGCTTGTTTTTGATGACCTAGACAATTTTGAGGAGTCTGGCTAGGTATTTTGTAGAGTGGGAGTCACCAGATGTTTTTTCTCATTATTAGACTATGTTATGTGTTTTACAGGGAAAGACCACAAAGGTAAAGTGCCATTTTCATCACATGACATCAAGAACACATGCCATTAACATGATTTAACATTGTTGATATTAACCATGATCACTTGGCTGAAGTAGAAGATTGTCAGCTTTCCTCAAATTACTTTTTTGGTCTTCCTTGGTGGGCCAGTGGTTAAAAATTCACCTGCCAATGTAGGGGACACAGGTTCAAACCCTGGTCCGGGAAGATTCCACATGCCTTGGAGCAACTAAGCCTGTGCGCCATGACTAATGAGCCAGAACCCTAGAGCCAATAAGCTGAGGCCTGCGAGCCTAGAGCCTGTGCTCCACAACAAAGGAAGCCACTGCAGTGAGAAGCCTACGCACCACGGCTAGAAAGTAACCCTCACTGGGCACAGCTGCAGAAAGAGGCACACAACAACAATTAAAAAAAAAAAAAGAAGTTACTCTTTTTGTCTCCCTTTCCAGGCTGTGCTCTTTGGAAATTACTATGTCACCACCATCCATTTATTTGTTCAATTCCAAATACATATATAGTGGTATCAGAATTGTTAACAAAAATTAGCAGGGGGAACAATTTTATTGACTAGAATACAGTGCTTATATACAGTTTCATTTGACTTTAGTCTTCCAGAATCCTCTTATTTCCAAAGTTACTTATGTCAGCACCTTTTTACCCTAATGTTTTCAATGAAGTTGTTTCATACATTTGTAAAACAGTCATATTGTTTTGTCACATTCTACATTCCATCCTGGGATCCCTGATCGCCTAGATTATTTTTAATATGCATAATTAAGGACTACTCTTTTCCTGTAAAACCTATAAAGGGTCTTTACAAATGTATAGTGTAATGTACTCACCATTACAGCATCACACAGAATAAATTCGCTGCTCTATAGAAACCCCTTGGATGTCATCTATTCAACCCTTCCTGTCTCCCTGCTAGGCCTCTGTTGACCACTGATGTTTTCATAGCCTTTATAGTTCTCTTTTTTAGAACATATAGCACTTTATATGATACCATTTATCTCCTCTTTTAGCATATTAATTATACTTCTTTAAAAAGTAATTTCCCTGGAGTTTCCAATATACATTTTACCTAGTCTAATTCACCTTCAAATAACAATATACTGCTTCACGGAGAGAGATACAGAGTATTCCCAATTCCGCCCTTCCTTCCTTTATGCATTGTCATTATTCATTTCATTTATTGCTATGCTATAATCACCAAATACATTGTTACTATTATTAGAGTAAACAGCTATCAATCAAAAGTAAAATAAATGTGAAATTTTTTCATCTACTTTCATATATTCTTCTACAAGATCCAAATTCTTACTTATAAAATGTTCCTGCTTCAGCAATACGTGAACTGTGAACTTCCAGATGTTCAAGCTGGTTTTAGAAAAGGTGTAGGAACAAGAGATCAAATTGCCAACATTCACAGGATCATCGAAAAAGCAAGAGAGTTCCAGAAAAACATCTATTTCTGCTTTATTGACTATGCCAAAGCCTTTGACTGAGTGGATCACAATAAACTGTGGAAAATTCTGAAAGAGATGGGAATACCAGACCACCTGACCTGCCTCTTGAGAAATCTGTATGCAGGTCAGGAAGCAACAGTTAGAACTGGACATGGAACAACTGTCTGGTTCCAAATAGAAAAGGAGTACGTCAAGGCTGTATATTGTCACCCTGCTTATTTAACTTATATGCAGAGTACATCTTGAGAAATGCTGGGCTGGAAGAAGCACAAGCTGGAATCAAGATTGCTGGGAGAAATATCAATAACCTCAGATATGCAGATGACACCACCCTTACGGCAGAAAGTGAAGAAGAACTGAAGAGCCTCTTGATGAAAGTGAAAGAGGAGAGTGAAAAAGTTGGCTTAAAGTTCAATATTCAGAAAATGAAGATCATGGCATCCGGTCCCATCACTTCACGGGAAATAGATGGGGAAACAGTAGAAACAGTGACAGATTTTATTTTCAGGTGCTCCAAAATCACTGCAGATGGTGACTGCAGCCATGAAACTAAAAGACACTTACTCCTTGGAAGGAAAGTTATGACCAACCTAGACAACATATTGAAAAGCAGAGACATTACTTTGTCAACAAAGGTTTGTCTAGTCAAGGCTATGGTTTTTCCAGTAGTCATGTATGGATGTGAGAGTTGGACTATAAAGAAAGCTGAGTGCCGAAGAAATGATGCTTTTGAACTGTGGTGTTGGAGAAGACTCTTGAGAGTCCCTTGGAATGCAAGGAGATCCAACCAGTCCATCCTAAAGGAGATCAGTGCTGGGTGTTCATTGGAAGTACTGATGTTGAAGCTGAAACTCCAATACTTTGGCTACCTGATGCGAAGAGCTGACTCATTTGAAAAGACCCTGATGCTGGGAAAGATTGAGAGCAGAAGGAGAAAGGGATGACAGAGGATGAGATGGCTGGATGGCATCACTGGCTCAATGGAAATGGGTTTGGGTGAGCTCTGGGAGTTGGTGATGGACAGGGAGGCCTGGCGTGCTGCGGTTCATGGGGTCGCAAAGAGTTGGATACGACTGAGCAACTTCTTGTGATGAGATTTGTTGGTAATGAATGCTCTCAGTTTTTGTCTATCAGAAAATGTCCTTGTTTCTGTTTTGCCTTTGAGGGATAGTTTTATTGGATACAGAACTCTAGTTTGGTATTTTTTTTCTTTAAAACTTAAAATACTCCACTCCATTCTCTTCTTACTGCTTTGGTTTCTCATAGAAATTGGCTACAATTCTCATCTTGTTCCTTAATAGGTAATATTCTTCCCACAACCATCTGCTGCTGTGGTTTCTTTATTTTCTCTTATTCTTTTTTTTTTTTTTTTTTGGTAGCTTGAATATGATATGTCCAGGTATAGACTGTTGGTGTTTATTGACATTTTCTGAGCTTTTTGGATCTGTGATTCATTATTTGTCCCAAATCTTGGAACATTCCCAGTCATTATTTCTCCAAATATTTCTTCTCTTCCATTCTCTCTTTCTTTTCCTCTGGTGTTTCAATAAACATATGGCATACCTCTTGAAATTTCCCAGAAGTTCTTGGTTATTCCACTGTTCTTTTTCTTTCTTCATTCATTTTTCTCTGCATTTCACATTCAGAAGTTTCTGTTGAAGCTCACTGATATTTTTCTTGGCTGTGTCCAGGCTGCTGATAACCTCATCAGGACATTCTTCATTCCTGTTAAAGTCTATTGAATTTCTAGCATTTCCTTTTGATTCTTTTTTTAGAATTTCCAGATCCCTATTTATGTTACCCATCCTTTCTTTCATGCTGTCTGCTTTTTCCATTAGACCTTTAACATATTAATCATAATTATTTTAAATGCACTGCCTCTTAACTGTAACATCTGTGTCATATCTAAGTTTGATTCTCCAGCTCAGTTTGTCTCTTTGGACCATGCTTTTTCTTAACTTTTATTGTGCCTTGTAATATTTATTTTTGAAAGCCAGACATGTTGTATTGAGTAATAGGAACAAAAGCAAATAGACCTTTATTGAGAATTTATGTTAATTTGGCTAGGATTTGGCTATGTTTAATGTTTGCTGAAGGTGCTAGGGTGGCTCAGACAGTAAAGAATCTGCCTGCAATGCAGGAAACCTGGGTTTGATCCCTGGGCTGAGAAGATCTCCTAAAGAAGGGAATGGCAACTCACTCCAGTATTTTTGCCTGGAGAATTCAATGGACAGAGGAGCCTAGTAGGCTACAGTCCATGAGGTCACAAAGAGTTGGACATGACTAAGCTACTAACATTTTCACTTTCTGTGTCTTTGGCTTTGACTCGTATGTCTTTGGGCTTCCCTAAGTATTCTTCCTTAGAGAGAATCTTGCAGTTCTTCCAACCAAAATTCATCATTATTTTGCTGGAGCCCTGTGGGTGTGGTGTTCAGGCAGGTAGGAGGGGAAGCAAGATGTAATTTTATGATAAAATTTTGGATTCTTTTTAAAGAATTTCTCTCTCTCTCTTTTTTTTTTTTTTTCTGTACAGGTTTTAGTTGCAGCACTCGGGAATCATCATTGCCACATACAGACTCTTAGTTGAGCCATGTAGGATCTAGTTCCCTGACCAGGGATAGAATCTGGGTCCCCTGCATTGGGAGCATGAAGTCTTAACCAGTGGACCATAAGGGCTGGGCTGTCACATTTACAGTGCTTTTGTATTGTCATGGCTTTTTGCCCCCTTAGGTGGGACAGGAAAACTAGAGAGGGCTGGAGCTGGCTACTTTCTCCTGCTGCTGCTGCTGCTAAGTTGCTTCAGTTGTGTCCAACTCTGTGCGACCCCATAGACGGCAGCCCACCAGGCTCCCCTGTCCCTGGGATTCTCCAGGCAAGAATACTGGAGTGGGTTGCCATTTCCTTCTCCAATGCATGAAAGTGAAAAGTGAAAGTGAAGTTGCTCAGTCGTGTCCGACTCTTAGCGACTCCATGGACTGCAGCCTACCAGGCTCCTCCATCCATGGGATTTTCCAGGCAAGAGTACTGGAGTGGGGTGCCATTTCTGGATCCCTCCTGGAAATTGGTGACTGTTAGGAGAATGCTCTGAGTATGCTTCCCAATGCTTACTCTTCCCCTTTCCCTGCCAGAGCCAACAGCAAATTCTTGGATATTCACCATGAGAACTTGGTAGGGTTTCTACAGGAAGAAACCATGAAAATGTGACTCCTCTAAGACTGCATCCCTCAAGAGTTTTCCACCCTCTTGCTAGCTCATAGTCAGTCTCAAGCAAATCATTAACATTACCATTTTGCTATTCCTACAACTCTATGGCTCCGGGACTCTAGGAGCTTTGGTTTCAGGTAATAGATCTCACCTTTATCTCTCTGGTTTCACCAGTCTTTCCAGATCTTGGGGTATTGGTTTACCTTGTTATTTTAGTTCTCCGATGGGCCTAAGAAAAGTCATTGATTGTTGGTTTTCTCAGCTTTTCTAGTTGTAAGGATGGAAGTGATGACTTGCAAGCTCTTTACATATCAGAGCAGACACTGAGAGCCCAGTAATGAGACTTTTAAACTTAGAGTACAAGGAGGTTATAACAGAAGAAGGAGAATTCTAGTCTCCCTTACCTGAAGGACTTTGAGAGAAAGAATAGAGACAGAGGAAGAGAAAGAGAAGGTCTGATGTCAAGGTTTACATGTGTTCCCTACCCCTCACCTCATCTGAAGACTGAACCTTAAAGAGAAGAGACTTAGAAAGAGACTAGGGTGAAGGGAGCACGGGCAGGGAGTTTTCTGCTCTGCTTCAATCAGACGACACCTGCTGGCAGCTGTCCCCTCCCCTTCCACTCTGACAGCGCAACATGCTGGTAGAAGGAGGTGCTAGCTTATAGCTCTGCTAGGTTTCTCTTGGTTTCCACCTAGTATTTAAAAAAAAAAAAAAATCTCAGGAGTTCCTGAAACTCAAAAGGCAGTCAATTTGGAAGCCAAAGACCTGCCATTGAGTCCATCGTAACAAGAGTAGGGATGATTCCCAGCAGAGGACACAGAATGGAGGCCAGGGCTGTGGTGTCTCAGCAGAGGCAGAGCCCTAGATGGGTAAACCAGGATATCTGAGAGGAAGATCAGTTAGCCAGAGAGGGCTAGCAAGTCCAGACTGCATTGCGAGAGAGAAGCAAAGCTAAGAAAACACTCAGGCACAAATGGGATACATGTTATTGGAGAGAAGAAGACATTGCTTCAGAGACTAATGAAGCTGGAGAACAGTAAAAGAATGCCTCAAGGATCTAGTGAACTCTTCTCTTAGACTAGCACAAGGTCCCAGATAAGATACATTCCACGTAGTTTTCACTTTGATTTTGCAGTCAAAGGTAGGGTGGCAAAATCCTACAGAATTTTCAAGGTTTTGAATTATCAGATATTTTCAGATATTCACAATTTCAGAATTATCAGATCAAAATTATAGATTGGACTAAGAAAGTCAACTATTTTCCATGCTAAACATCAGGAAACAAAAAAAAATGGCAAAGGTTTTAGGTAAAATATATTTCTGCCCATTTGAGTAGAGTGGGCAATTTGTGACTCCACTTCATTCTCCATTCAGTTACTGAAATGTGTGTTCTTTATAACATTTTTCATTCTCTGAAGGCATCTTATTTATTTGTCTGATTAATCTGTCTAGCCTAGCAGGAAGAGGACTCAAAAACATTGAAGATGCTGAATTAATACTTGTCAAATAAATAGTGGTCTTTATCAGGTGAATGGGTATAAGGGTTTTGAACCTTAAATTATTATATTAACTAGTATTTATTAAGTGCTAAGTATCTATTGAATCATTTAAGTACTTGTAGCAATACCATGAAGTGAAGCAAAGTGTTAGTCACTTAGTCATGTCCAACTCTTTGCAACCCTATGGACTGTAGCCCGCCAGGCTCCTCTGTCCATGGAATTTTCCAGGCGAGAATACTGGAGTGGGTTGTCATTCCCTTCTTCAGGGGATCTTCCCAACCCAGGGACAAAACCTGGGTCTCCTGCATTGGAGGCAGATTCTTTACCTTCTCAGCCCCAATACCATGAAGTCAGTACAATTATTATCCATGGTTTCCAAGTGAGGAAATGGAGGCACAGAGAAGTCAGGCAATCTGTCCAAGGTCACTGAGTTTAGAAGAAACAAGGCAATCTGGCTGCACAGCCTGCGTGCCCATCTAGCACACCACACTGCCTCTCAGAGTCTCCTGTGTGGCCTCAGCGCACCGCCTCCTTCCCCTCCTCCCTCGCGCCAGATGAGCCACAGACGGCTAAGTAGGCAGCGAACACTTCTCAAGATGTTTTCATCGATTTTGCCAACACTCAGCTGCTTTATCGGCTCTGATGAAACATTTGTGACAACCACAGCAATTGCAATGATCATTTCCATGCTGAAAACATTTGCCTACAAAGCAGACATTTTCTCTTCAAAGTAAACATTGGTGCCGCTGAGACGCTGCCACCCACACCCATCCATGCTGCTTCCTTAGAATTTCGAACGCCTCCAAGGCAAATTCCCCATAAGAACCGATGGGAACATACAAGGGGATGTGGCCTTCTGCAGGTGGCCTCCTGCCACTCCCAGGCCAGTCCTGAGGTGTCTCTCGTCATCCCCATCTCTGTCTCCCCTTAACCGAGCACTTAATCCTGTTATTAGTAACAGCAGGCACAAGGGTTAACCCTTCCCTATGATGTGTCTATTTCCTGTCTTGACTCTGCATGATACAGATGATGCTTTATTGATCTTAAGCTCAGCACTTAGTGCCTTTGCTTAATTAATTAGTTAATAGTAAATGGAAGAAGCCCTTGAAAGCCCCTGAAGCTGGTCCTTTAATATGTCCAGAGGGAAATAAGACAGAAGGCAATAGAACTAGATGGAAGGAGAGTTTCCCAAAGTGTGTTTCTGTAAGTCCTACCCCAAAGAATATTAATAAGACATTTGGTGTGTGTGTGTGGTGGGGGGGGGGGGGGGGGGGGGCGAGGAGGCTCTCATTGCCAAATAAGATTGATAAATGTGGAGTTAAACTGAATTTAAAGTAAAAGGATTTCTCACCTGCAGGACTTTTCAGAGCCTTTGGTAAGCCAGTGTGCGTGGTCAATCTCTAACAAGGCCACGCCAAAGGAAGCATTTTGCAAATGCATTTGACCACAGAGGTATTTCTTTATCGGCTCTGATGAATCTTTGCCAGATTCTTCAGGGTCCTAGTGGACATAAAATCAACTGAAGAAATGCCATCTGCATAGGCCAGGGGAGAACCTCCACTGTCTAAGAGTGTTTTGCATAGGTGTGAATGGGCAAACCACAGGGAGCCTATCATTGGCACAACTGAAGTCTTCTTGAGAATGGAAAGACTCTCTCTAGGCCCAAATGGCATCTCTGTAGGAACAGCCTCCCAGATACATGGAGAAATGAGCTATAGACAGAATGCAAAGGACAGTTATGTGCCAGGCATCATGCTGGGTTCTCTCAGAAAGCTAATTTAGCCCCCGAGAACCCTGTGAGGTTGTCATTATCACCCTATTGCACAAAAAAGGAACTCAATGACCACAGAGGCTGGGCAGTGAGCTCAAGCAGGCAATATAAGAATCTTCTGGACACCTATTTAGCCTTTTCTACTTCTCCTCAGTGCTCACTTAAAAATTAAAACCCAAAAGGTTGGGCCAAATTTGGAAACCGATACCTCTCTTTCGAGGCTTCCCAGGTAGAGCTAGTGATAACCCGCCTGCCAATGCAGGAGACATAAGGGACACTGGTTCTATCCCTGGGTTGGGAAAATCCCCTGGAGGAGAGCTTGGGAACCCACTCCAGTATTCTTGCCTGGAGAATCCCATGGACAGAGGAGCCTGGTGGGCTACAGTCCATGGAGTCACAAAGAGTCAGACATGACTGAAGCAACTTAGCACACACCCATGCACCTCTCTTTCAGGAGTCTGGTATCTGTGAGATCCATCCTCTCCTGCAGGATCTGAGCAGAAACCGCATTTACTTGGGGCAGCCAGTGGGCAGGACAGGGAACCCCTCCCCAAATCAGACAGAAGCCTCTCCTCACACCTCATCTACACACCAAATCACGAACTTTGCCGGCGCTCTTAAGTGATTGTGACGGCTTCGTTTTCGAAATATCAGTCGGCCTGTTCGAGTAATTTTATACTTAAATTATTTAAATGCAATCTATCCATTGAAGCAATTTCCCCTGCACAGGAGAAGTGTTTTCTTTTTTAGGGAACTGAAGCGTGATAAATAAATGAATAAAGACTTGTAGCAGTCTCTCTCTCTCCTGAAGAAAGCACTTCGGCTGCAGGTCCCTTCTGTCAGAAATCTTGGAACTCGTAATATTCCCTGTGGCTCTGCCGCTCAGCATTAAAAATAACCAAAGACTCAAGTCACAGGGCTTTTTTTTTTTCCTAGACACGAAGCACATTTTACGCCACAATGCCCGGGATGACACAGAGACTGCTCAGAGCTTGCTAATATTCTCTGCTGCCTCTCTCCCCAGGCCTGCAAGCAGTTAGAATGGCTTAGTGGTGATCACAAATGCTGTCCCATTTGGCAAGCACTTCTTTAAGGCAGAGCAGATTAAAATTCATGAAAGGAGGCTTGCTTGCATAAATAAATTAAAAGCTGCAAAACTAAAGTTTAAACACCCATACACAACTAGCATTTTGCAAACACCATATGCATCGTGGCTCTCAATTCTGGGCTGTCATGCAAGAAGTCGAGAAAGAGGCCTCATTGGGTTTGAATGCATAAAACTGGAAGCACCTTGATCACCTTTGGCACAAAGGAGCCTCAGCCGCAAAGTGTGAACTAATTGATTTGAACCTTGTCTAAATGCATATGGATTTTAGGAGAGCATGCCAATGTCTGGAGAGCATGTTTAAAAGGAACTGAGAGAGAGAATGAGCACAGGCTTTGCGATCAGACGCTGCCAGATTCAAAACCTCATTCTTGAAATGATTCTGTCGCCTTGCGTAATTCATGGGAAGTCTTGGATACCCAGTTTTCTCAACTGTAAAACAGATGTAAGAAAATTAACCTCTAACCTTAGTAAATAATACACTGTGCCTAAAGCAGTTGGCAGAGAGGAGGCACTCATGAGCTGTGAATCCTCCTCTTCCTGCTTTTATCTTACATTTACACAGTGGTAACATAGTGGATATGGTCCCATCACTTCATGGGAAATAGATGGGGAAATAGTGGAAACAGTGTCAGACTATTTTTGGGGGTGTCCAAAATCACTGCAGATGGTGAGTGCAGCCATGAAATTAAAAGACGCTTGCTCCTTGGAAGAAAAGTTATGACCAACCTAGATAGCATATTGAAAAGCAGAGACATTACTTTGCCAACAAAGGTCCATCTAGTCAAGGCTATGATTTTTCCAGTGGTCATGTATGGATGTGAGAGTTGGACTCTGAAGAAGGCTGAGCACCGAAGAATTGATGCTTTTGAACTGTGGTGTTGGAGAAGACGCTTGAGAGTCCCTTGGACTGCAAGGAGATCCAACCAGTCCATTCTGAAGGAGATCAACCCTGGGATTTCTTTGGAGAGAGTGATGCTGAAGCTGAAACTCCAGTACTTTGGCCACCTCATGCGAAGAGTTGACTCATTGGAAAAGACTCTGATGCTGGGAGGGATTGGGGTCAGGAGGGGAAGGAGGTGACAGAGGATGAGATGGCTGGATGGCATCACTGACTCAATGGACGTGAGTCTGAGTGAACTCTGGGAGTTGGTGATGGACAAGGAGGCCTGGCATGCTGTGATTCATGGGGTCATGAAGAGTTGGACACAACTGAGCGACTGAACTGAACTGAACATTGTGGAAAGGAATGAGTTCTGGGGTTAGAAGCTTCAGATCTGAGCCCCAGCTCTGCCACTCACTGGCTTTGTGACCTCAGAGAACTCATTTCCTCTCTCAGAGCCTCAGTTTCTTCATTTTTAAGGTTAGGATGGTAACGTTACCTCTCCCACTGTATGTAACATCTGCGAAGTGCCTGGTCCTTGCAACGCTACATGGTAGGCATGGCCAGCAACTTTATCTCCATTTCCTTCATTAAAAAAAAAAAAAAAACCTGATGCTATCTTGGGGCAGAGTGAACTTAAAGGGACTTATCATATGAGAGGCAGACCCAGGTCCAAAGAGCAGGTGAGCCTAACTCCACTGCCAAGGCATCCGGGGGCCCTCCTCCCACTTCAGTACCTTCTTATTGCCCCATGGCTGCTCAGGGCCTGCTAGGAGAGCACCTGGTCCCAGCTGTAGGCATTTAGGGGTCTGCCCGACCCACCCTGATGGAACAAATATGTTGTCATCCTTATGCTCCAAAGACTTACTGCCAAATTCTGATTATTCAGGGCAATTGGCAACAATGGGTTGAATTTCAGTCCCTCCAAAATAGCAAGTATGCATCTTGGTATGGTTTTCTGAATTCCCAAGCTGCTAGATTCAGACAGATAAAGAGCTAAAGCCAGAGTTCCACAATGCTTGCATGTGAGAGCAGTGAGTTCATGGGGTAACTTCCTGATTCAGCTTGGAATAGGTTCCCCTTTGTGAGAACACTAGTAAGGGGAATCATATCAGGAGCCTGGAAGTATGTATCTGTCATTCTCTAGTTACAGCTTTCCAGCACGGTGTTAAACCTCAGGACTCAACACGAACCAGGCCCAGTCCCAGTGGGGGCAGATTCTAAAACACAGATTGTGTCAGCCAGTAGTCTTGGTGGCAAGAAACAGAAATAAAATCTCAGCTTTTATACTCAAATTAAAAGTGTGAAAGTGTAGACTGGTAATCCAAAGTCTTCCTGCTACAAAATATCTAGACATGTTGGAAAGAAATGATAAACATGGTGTATACGAGCATGTAAGAGTTTGTGAGAATGTAAAAAAAATCCCAAAGGGGAGTAAAATGAAGAAAATATACCCTTATAACTGCCTTGGTAAATAGGTAGGCAGATCAAAAGGGGCCTGGGGTGTCAGTCTCCTTGACCTAAAGACCTGGATTTAATGACTACATTGGAACAAAAAGACCAACCTTGGTCCTGGACAGTTTGACACTTGAACAAAGTTCCTTGCATAAAGCCAGGACCTTCAAGGTGTTACAACATAAGTAAAAGAAGTGACTTAAAAATATACCCAATTTCTGTGTATAAGGTTGCTCATCTAAGAGAAGAATTGATGCTTTTGAACTGTGGTGTTGGAGAAGACTCCTGAGAGTCCCTTGGACTGCAAGGAGATCCAACCAGTCCATTCTAAAGGACATCAGTCCTGGGTGTTCTTTGGAAGGAATGATGCTAAAGCTGAAACTCCAGTACTTTGGCCACCTCATGCGAAGAGTTGACTCACTGGAAAAGACTCTGATGCTGGGAGGGATTGGGGGCAGGAGGAGAAGGGGACGACAGAGGATGGCATCACTGACTCGATGGACGTGAGTTTGAGTGAACTCCAGGAGTTGGTCATGGACGGGGGGCCTGGCGTGCTGCGATTCATGAGGTCGCAAAGAGTTGGACACGAGTGAGCGACTGAACTGAACTGAACTGAACTGAAGAGAGAAAATAAGATCTTCTTTAAGAACATGTAATCATAAGGACATAACTCACACTTGCATGCTCGCTCAGTTGCTCAGTCACTCAGTCCTGACTCTTTGAGACCCCATGGACTAAAGCCCATTAGACTTCTCTGCTCATGGAATTGCCCAGTTAAGAATATCAAGAATATTGGAGAGGGCTGCCATTTCCTTCTCTAAGAATCTTCCCAACCCAGGGATTGAATCCATATCTCCTTCCTGTATCTTCTGCATTGGCAGGCAGACTCTTTACCACTGCACCACCTGGGAAGCCCCATATTTTATTTTTAATAATTTTATTTATTTATGACTGTGCTGGGTCTTCCTTGTCATGCCAACTTTTCTCTAGTCACACCCAACAAGAGCTACTCTCTGCAGGCTTCTCATTATGGAAGCTTCTCTTGCTGCAGACCACAGGCTCTAAAGCACTTGTGCTTCAGTGGCTCCCAGGTTTTAGAGCACAGGCTCAATAGTTGTGACATAGATTCTTTACCACTGAGCCATCAGGGAAGCCCCCTCGCACATATTAGAGTTCAAATGTTGCTTGGTAATACTGCCCTTCCAACTAGACATTAACAAAAAAGTTAGATCACAAAGAAGGGACACTTTGGGGCACCTAGTATTAGAAATAGAACTCAGAAACTTTCTGGAAGATTGGGCCTTCAATCCGGGTAGTTATACAAATAAAACCTCACTAAGGGTGGGTACATAATTCAGTATGAAATGTCAGGGTATGTAAGGAGACTCTCTATTGCTTATCCCAAGAATTTCCATCCTTCCTTGCTTAGATCCTTGGCAACTGGAAATAGCCATATGACTAAATTCTGGTCAATAGGTTATAAGTCAAAGTATTCTATGAGAGCATCCAATAAATTTCTTCAAAAGACAGCTGCCATGTGACTGTTGTTCCTTCTTTTTACCCACTCTGCTATTTGGAGCATGGCTATGATGGCTATTGCTCCATCTTGGACCTTGAGGATGACTGCAAAATGGCACCATGTGAATTTATATCACACCAGTACTTTTATATGAGAGAGAAAAGAATTCTATTGTGTGAGTCATTATTTTCCTTATTTGTGTTACTCACAGTAAAACCATATCCTAACACAATGAGGGGGAGATCTGCCACAAGTCAAGTCAGCAGGTGAAATAAACAACAAGACTGTTCTCAAACAAATTAGATCATATAAATATTGGAAAGTGATTACAAAATAATTGTCTACATCATTAGAAGTATAAAAGAAGAAATAGGCTGTAGATTAAAAAGTAAGACATTAAGGGAAACAGGCTGATTTTTTAAAGAACCAGTAACAATAGTAGAAATTAAAAACAAAGTCATTGAAACAAACAAAAAACTCCAATGAATGAGTTAAATAACTAAATATGCAGAAAGGAAGAATTAGTGGAACTTGAAGGTATAGCTGAGAAAATAACACAGAACGCAATACAAAGAGAAAAATAAATGGAAAAATATAAAAGAAAGTTGAAAGATGTAAAGATCAGAATGAAACTGTCCAACACACATCTATTATGAATTCTAAAAGGAGACAATATTTAGACTAATGGAGAGATAACACTTGAATAGCTAATGGCTGAGAATATTCTATAATTAATAAAAGGCATAAGGAGCAGATCAGATAGACAGGATAGCTAGATATCCACAGAGATACACTATAATGAACTGTGGAACTCAAAAAGAATTTTCAAAAGCAGCAAGAAAAGGAATAGATTAACTGATAGAATGTTTCTTTATACGAACACAAGAAAACAGAATACAGTAGAATAACATCTTCAAAGTGCCGAGGTAAAATAATTATCAACCTAAAATTCTATGTCCAGCTAAATATCATTTCTCAGTCACAAGACTGAGGACAAAACATCTCTGGATAGAAGAGAAGAACTAAAACTAAGAGAGAATTACCACTAAAGGCATGTGAAGTGAGAGAAGTATGATTGGCACTAAAGCACACTAAGATTACCGCCTGTTTGCTATTATTTTGTTTACATTCTGGTGACATCAGGAAACCATGTTAAAAAAAAATTAAGGATGATAACTGAAAGACTAAACATAGAATGAAAAATTTCCAAAACAGTAATGGAGATAGGAGGATTGAAAAAAAAAAAAAAAGGAAACTGAGAATATTCAAGGAATAAAAGGGAGATCTTGGAAATTAAAAATAAGATAACAGAAATGAAAAACACAACAGAAAATTTTAAAAGTAAGATTTCCGAGAAAGCAGAGGAAAAATGAAAGCAAAATATAAAGTAAATTAAAACACAAGTCTAAGAGATCTAATAACCAAATAGAATTTCTAGGAAATTTGAGGAAATGAGATGAATGCACACAGCAAAAATGTAATTAAAAAATGTTTCCCAGGACTAAAGAGTGTGGGTTTCTTGACTAATAGAGTACAACAGAACAATTGATCCAAAAAAAAAAAAAAAAGACCTAAAACAGAGCATATCATTGTGAAACTTCCAAAAATAGGGACCACAAAAATAATTTCCAGCCTTGGGAATCAGAATGACCAACAGGCCAATATCAAACTGAAAGTTGGAAGACAATGAAGCAATGCCTTCAAAATTACAAGGGAAAATAATTTCTGACCTCAAATTCCATTCCCAGACAAACTATAAACAGATTTTAAAAATAAATAAACTACAAAGGTAAAATAAAACATTTTTAGACCAATACACTCTCAAAAAAGGTATCTTCCATTCAGATTTCTCAGGAAGTCACTGGAGGATGTATTCCAACAAAATGAGGGGAAAATCGAATAAGATGATGACATGGGATACAGTAAAAGGGAGAGCAGAGTAGGATGGAGGTGAAGGCAGCCCCTAAGATGATAAGAAGGCAAATCCCAGGAAGATTGCTGTGTACAAGGCAAAGGTGATTGAAGAAGGTCAGGAGGCTCTTGGAAAGAAAATGCTGGAAAACTTGATATAAATGGAATTCTCAAATGAAGAGTTAAACATTTGGCAAAGAATTTAGAATTTATTTGCTGATCTGTACATACAATCCTGAGCAAATGAAAAATATGACAAATATTAGGAAAAACCAAAGGTGAGGGAAAGGAAAAATAATCAGTTTCCTAAATGAATCACCTGTAAAGACCATTGCATAGAGATAAGAATATAACACACTGAAAATTTATCTCTCAAAATTATAGTACTACTGTGTTGTAATCAGAAGCATGTGGCACATGGGAAGAGTGTGAAGTGGGTTGGGGGAGCAAAGATTGCTCAATTCTCCTTTCTGTGGGAAGTGCTTAGATGATGCTCATGCTGAACCCTTAAGAAACAGTGATAGGAATATGTTGCTGAGAGGTATGATGTAAATGACAAAACTGTCTGTTTTTAGGGTGAAGTGTTTGCCTCTGGGAAGGAGACGTGACCACATGGGGACAGAATGCTTCCTTTGATGTAACTGATATTATAGAGTTGTTGAATTCTCCAAATTTTGTCCATAATTAACTTGATTTAAAAACAAAAGAAAAAATTTAAGGGAGAAACTTAGCTCAAATAAAGGCTTGTGATTTGGATTAGGACTTTACCTAAAATATAATCTTTTGGGGATGAGGTATCCCACTGCTGCTGCTGCTGCTAAATCGCTTCAGTCATGTCCAACTCTGTGTGACCCCATAGATGACAGCCCACCAGGCTCCCCGCCCCTGGGATTCTCCAGGCAAGAACACTGGAGTGGGTTGCCATTTCCTTCTCCAGTGCGTGAAAGTGAACAGTGAAAGTGAAGTCACTCAGTCGTGTTCGACTCTTCGCGACCCCATGGATGGCAGCCTACCAGATTCCTCCACCCATGGGATTTTCCAGGCAAGAGTACTGCAGTGGGTTGCCATTGCCTTCTCTGAGGTATCCCAAGAAGGTGTGTTAATGTTTTTCCTACTTCAGTTTAGTTCAGTACTGTCCCTCAGTTGTGTCCAACTCTTTGCGACCCCATGGACTGCAGCACACCAGGCTTCCCTGTCCATCACCAACTCTTGGAGCTTTCTCAAACTCATGTCCATCAAGTTGGTGATGCCATCCAACCATCTCATCCTCTGTCATCTCCTTCTCCTCCTGCCTCAGTCTTTCTCAGCATGAGGATCTTTTCCAATGAGTCAGTTCTTCATGTCAGGTGGCCAAAACACTGGAGCTTCAGCTTCAGCATCAGTCCTTCCAATGAATATTCAGGACTAATATTGAATCGTAATATTCAATAGTATGATTGACTGGTTTGATCTCCCTGTAGTCCAAGGGACTCTTGAGAGTCTTCTCCAACACCACAGTTCAAAAGCATCAATTCTTCAGCTCTCAGCTTTATTTATGGTCCAACCCTCACATCTATACATGACTACTGGAAAAACCATAGCTTTAACCTAGACAGACCTTTTCCTACTTAAACCAGTTCATTTTAGTAAATATATTTTTAGAGGGGAGAAAAAGGTTGTTTTGCAGGTGAAATGAAACGTTACATGGACAAGTTGGTCTTTTGACAGCTTTGGGAAGACAAAGCAGAAGGGAGGAACAGGAACCCTCTCACCCTTTCTTCCAGTGGCTGGGAGACCTTGTTGGAGTAACGTGAGAGTATGGAGGGCATTTGAGACATGCCTGATGGTGTCAAAACAGCAAGCAGCCTCATCTTCCACTTTATATTCTGAAATAGGAAAGAAAGCAGATGAAATAGCTTTTTCATTATTTTCCACATCCCAAAAGGAAATTCACTTCAATTTTAATAACATCTCTATTTCTTATTTATCATCATACAAACCTTATAAAAATTGCAAACTCCAAATTTGGAGGGATAGGTTGCAAGATGAAAAAGAAAATGTTTCTGTCATCTAGTCTTTTTTTATTATTATTAAACTAAAAATAAACCTATGTTACTTTTGAAGGAGAAAACAGAGGGGTAATAGCTAATTCAGTGAATGGCCATGAAGTCTCAGGAACCTGGCTCAGGGCCACAGCCCAAGGTCATGTACAACACAAGTCCTGCTTTACCTTGCCCTGACCTTGCATCTTATACCAGTGACACAGCCACCCTGGATAAGGTCCATCACCACTCCCATACAGCCATGAGTGATGCTCCACTCTTACACCACCAGGACACAAGAAATGCTTCCTTCTGGGCCCTGTTCCTCATATCACTAGAAATGATTTGACAGCTAGGTGGTACTTCTACACCTGGGGCACATAACCATTTCACAGTTACAGATAAATCTAGGACTCCTAAGTAGAAGAGGGCCTTGATATCAACAATACAATGCAATGATAGACATATCTATGCAATGAAATAAGAGCAATAATGACTATCATAGTCAACACTTTGAACCCCACTAGATGGTAATAAGGCATATAGACTCTGTGGTCAGACTAACTGGGTTTGAACCCTAGCCCTTCCTTTCCTTGGCTATTCAGCCAAGTAGATTCCTACCTCAAGACTTTTGGTTCCCTCTTGTCCCTTTCTTTGGGTTTCACTTCTCTCCAATATGGGGTTCTTCACCTGTCTTACTGTCTTGGTAAGTCATGCTGTTCAATATAGCCGCCATCAAATTCCCAAGACCCCTATCCTGATTAATGTTTCTTCCTAGAACTCATCATCACAGGATAACCTATATGGTTTACCTGTTGATTTTTTCCCTATTCTTTCCCCCTCCCACTCCACTTGGAGGTAAGCTCCATGGGAGCAGGAGCTTTGTCTGTATAGGTTATTGCTGTATTCCCCAAAAGCCCAGAAGAGTGCCCAGCACATACTGGATGTTCTATAAATATCTGGTAGCTAAATGAACTGGGTCTGACACCCAAGTTCGTTCTTTGAGCCTTAACTCATTGACTGTAAAATGAGGTTAATAATAATGGCTAGAGGATAGGATTGTGTGAAAAATTAAATAAAATTATTTGTGTGTAGGAGGGTGAGTGTCCCATTAACTCAGCCATCCTATATTTCTTGCTTCCATCTTAAACTCCCACCCCAAATTGAGTCAGTTAAACAGACACCTCTACCACCCTGAGGAAACAGCCTTGGTAGAACCAGAGGAAAAAGACATCACATTCTTGGGTTTTAAATTCAAAACCCTCAGTCCAGAACTACAACAGAAAATATTTAGGAAAATCTGTGACCAAGTGGAACCAGTTTTTCCTGTCTCACCACCATAAACTCTTCTCCATAAAAGTCTCCACAAAATCTTCCAAGGTGGGGAGGTGAGGGGAGAGAACGTGACAGGAAGCCATGGCGCTCTCAGAAGGTGCTCTTCCATGCTACACCACCCTCCTGCCCCTGAGTAGCAGTTGCAAAAGAGGAAGAGTCATCAGGATACTCAGGCAGAGTCTGTGCGCACTGATAACTCTCCAGTTGCATCAGCATGGCACTGGAAAAGAGCCAGGTTTTCATGTACCCCATGGAATTGTGTTAGAATTATGAGAGAAAGATGCCACGCAGCAAACAGCAGAGATCACGCAGCCAGGGACAAGGTGGGACACAGCAGTGCCTACATGCCTGGGGCAAGGACACCAGAGGCCAAAGACTAGGAGATGCATCTGGGCAGCGGCCATCATTGGAAAAAGAGTGACTTGCAGCCAGAAGCCTCAGCCTTTCCCTCACCTACATGCATGCCAGGATAATACTCAGCACCAGAATGCAAACACCACACCAAGGGGAAGGCGAGAAAGGGAAACATTCTGAATTTACTGAGCTTAAGCCCAGTGCAACTTAGAAAACACTGAGGTGACTGAGCCCCAGCCAGGGCTAGAATTGAGTGCCATCATGCACAATGGGAGCTTGAAATAAAGTTTTATAAACAAATAAGTAATTAATAAAATAATAAAGATTATTTTAAAAATACACATATATATTTGACTTGCACAATATGTAGCCTACAAAAACCACCCCTACTCAAACATGTGGAGGATGTTTTAGTGTCTGGCACTCAGTAAGCAATAAAGTAAATGACAGCTGATATTAGCACTGACACAACCAGCTAGACACCAGGCAACTCATTTGACATGCATCACCTCTGACTCCCCCAACAATGTTGCAAGAAATCTTGCAAGACAATGAGTTATTATTTATAAGTCCTATAAGACAGATAATTATTTCTATTTTGTATTTAGAAAAACTTGGAATGATTCAGTGATTTGGCCAAAGCCCCATGCTTTGAAGAGTTCAGAGGTGGGGTTTGAACCTAAGTTGCCTGTTTCTAGGGACTCAGACATCACACAAGAAGGGTAGTCATGCTCAGTTAGGTAGGTGTTTGCTCTCTTGACAGGCTGGCTGGGGTTTCCCTGAACTGGGGGGCTTCCATCAGTTATGGGATCCCAGGCCGTGAGCAGAAGTCCAAATTCACTTGGTGTCTCTAAGGGCTACCCAGGCAGACAAGCATGATGTAGAAAGAATTCAGGGGCCTGTGGACATTGAACGGTGACACTAGTCTGTATTCCCTCAAGGGTCTTCCTTTTGTTTTGAATTCTCTATTTATTGATATGCAGCTTTGCTCCCAAAATTTAGGAATAAGCTCTGATGATCTAATTCTTTCACAATATTAATAAATGAGCTTTTTTTTTCCCTAATGGTATATTACAGGATATTGAATATAGTTCCCTGTGCTATACAATAGTACATTGTTGTTTCTCCATTCTATATATCGGAGAAGGCAATGGCAACTCACCCAAGTGTTCTTGCCTGGAGAATCCCAGGGACGGGGGAGCCTGGTGGGCTGCCGTCTATGGGGTCGCACAGAGTCGGACACGACTGAAGTGACTTTGCAGCAGCAGCAGCTACTAGTCCCAAGCTCCCAATCCATCCCTTCCCTCCCTCACGTCCTGGCAACCACAAATCTGTTCTCTATGTCTGTGCCTCTATGTTTCATAGACAGACTCATAGACATAGACACAGACACAAACTAAATTTTATGTTAACAGTTCCTTTGTGTCATATTTTAGATTCTACATATCAGTGATATCATATAGCATTTGTCTTTCTGTTTCTGACTTAATTTACTTTGTATGATAACCTCTAGGTCCTTCGACGTAGCTGCCAATGGCATTATTTCATTATGTTTTATGGTTGAGTAATGTTCCATTTTATACACACACACACACACACATGTATCTCACATCTTCTTTATCCATTCATCTGTTGATGGACACTTATGTTGTTTCCATGTCTTGACCATTGTAAATAGTGCTGCTGAACATAGGGGTGCGTGTATCTTTTCGAATTGTAGTTTTGTCCAGATATATGCCCAGGAGTGGTGTTGTTAGATCACATGGAAACTTTACTTTTAGTTTTTTGAGGAACCTCCATATTGTTCTTCAAAGTGGCTGAGCCAATTTATATTCCTACCAACAGTATAGGAGGATTCCCTTTTCTTCACACCCTCTCCAGCATTTGTTATTTGTAGAGTTTTTAATGATGGCCATTCTGACTGGTTGAGGTGCTATCTCATGGTAGTTTTACTTTACATTTCTCTAATAATTAACTATGTTGAGCATCTTTTCTTGTGTCTATTGGCCATCTGTATATCTTCTTTGGAGAATGTCAGTTTAGGTCTTCCCCTCATTTTATTGGGTTGTTTGGTTTTTTGTTACTAAGTTATATGAGCTACCTTGGAAATTAAGCCTTTGTTGGCCACGTCATTTGCAAGTATTTTCTCCCAATCCATAGGTTGTCTTTTCATTTTGCTTAAGGTTTCCTTTTATGTGTGAAAGCTTTTAAGTTTGATTAATTCACATTTGTTTGTTTTTGCTTTTATTTCTATTGCCTTGGGAGACTGACCTAAGAAAACATTGGTACAATTTATGTAGGAGAACATTTTGTCTATGTTCTCTTCTAGGAGTTTTATGATGTTATGTCCTATATATAAGTCTTTAAGCCATTTTTAATTTATTTTTGTGCATGGTGTGAGGGTGATGTTCTAATTTCATTGATTTACATGCAGCTGTCCAAGTTTCCCAACACCATTTGCTGAAGAGACTGACTTTTCCCCATTTTATATTCTTGTCTCCTTTATCAAAGATTAATTGACCATAGATATATGGGTTTATTTCTGGGCTCTCTATTCTGTTCCATTGATTCATATATCTGTTTTTGTGCCAATTCCACACTGTTTTGATTACTGTAGCTTTGTAGTATTGTCTGAAGTCTAGGACTATTACACCTCCTGCTTTGTTCTTTTCCTTCAGGATTTCTTTGGCAATTCTGGGTCTTTTATGGTTCCATATAAACTTTAGGATTATTTGTTCTACTTCTGTGAAAAATGTCATGGGTAATTTGATAGGGGTTACATTAAATTTATAGATTGCTTTGGGTAGAATCCTTCCAGTGGTCTTCTAATCTATCGCTCAGCCCCAAGATCCTTGATTCAAAAAGTATGTATGAGAAGGGTCTTAGTCCTCCACTGGGAAGCCTAAAACATGAATGGGGACACTAGTGGGAAGAAATCCTTTCCATCTCAGCTGGAGCAGGATCTGGACAGCACAGACTAAATGCAGCAGCAATGATGGATTGGCCCTGCTTCATGAGAGCAAGAGAGGCCCAAACAGGAACTCAGTATCCAAGACAGGAGCTGCAGAACACAGATGCCCACCAAGGAGTGCCAGTGAGTCACATGGGTCTCTGCTGGGGTTATGAGGGAAATGGGTAAAATACGAGTACCAACCCACTGAGCATAGGGAGATGAGGTTTTAGAAAAGTGAATCTGTGGACTGTGGAGGACTTTCTATTTTTAAGAAGGACCAGTTAGCAGAGCCACAAAAGCAGTATCAGAGTTAAGGCCAGCTAAACCTGCCTGATAAAGTTACACCCCTTCTCTGCCTTTTAAGATCTCAATATCTGTGCATAATGCATGGTAGCATTCTTTGAGTGGAAATTTTCTGGACAGAAGCCCAGGAGGGCAGAAGTGGACATCTTGGCACTAGGAAACTTCAAGTGAAAGACTTCAAGTGAAAAACTTCAAGTGAAAGACTCTGGGCAATGACATGTACTAACCACAGTCAGCAGAAGGAAGGGAGTCTCTGTTTCCAAGACACAGGCTGGAGTGTATGTGGTTCTAAAAGGGGGAGGGAACGTGTCTGGGAAGGGGATCTCCAAACCTGCTTCAAAGTGCTCCACCTAAAGCCTTACGCCTCACCCTCCCATGGTGGCTTCATCCTCATAAAAGCTCACCACTCAGATGGAGAAAGAAATTGCCCAAAGTCAAAGCATCAATTAGAACTCAAAGAGCTCTGAGATAATGACTAGCCTTTACTGAGCTCTTACAACATGCCAGGCCCCATTCCAGGTATGATTTGGTTCTTAAGCCATGGAATCCATACAACCACCCTCTGTGGTAAGTACCATTTACAATCCTCATTTTGCAAATATGGAGACCAAAGCACAGATAGACTAACACAGATTACACAGCCTGAAGTCACACAGCTAGGAAGTGACCACACTGGGATTTGAACCCAAGGAGTCTGGCTCCAGTACTGAGAGCTAAACCATCTCACCACACTACTTACCTCTATCAGAGCCCTAAAACCAGTGTGCTGCCATTTTCTATTCTGCCCTTGATCATGAGTTCCTTGAAGGCCAACACTATGTCTTAAAAAATATGACTCTAGTAGGTGCTCATCATTCAACTCATCGTTGATGAGTTGAAAAATGAGTTTAAGCAAACCTTATAAAGCTTATATTACTGCAGAGGAGAAAGGTAACTAGGAAAAAAGAATATTTGTTGAACTCTTGCCATTAAACAGCATCTTGCCAAGAACATTGCATTTATATTCCCCCTTCAGTTCAATTCAGTCACTCAGTTGTGTCCGACTCTTTGCGACCCCATGAATCACAGCACTCCCGGCCTCCCTGTCCATCACCATCTCCCGGAGTTCACTCAGACTCACGTCCATCGAGTCAGTGATGCCATCCAGCCATCTCATCCTGGATCGTCCCCTTCTCCTCCTGCCCCCAATCTCTCCCAGCATCAGAGTCTTTTCCAATGAGTCAACTCTTCTCATGAGGTGTCCAAAGTATTGGAGCTTCAGCTTCAGCATCATTCCTTCCAAAGAAATCCCAGGGTTGATCTCCTTCAGAATGGACTGGTTGGATCTCCTTGCAGTCTAAGGGACTCTCAAGCGTCTTCTCCAACACCACAGTTCAAACGCATCAATTCTTTGGTGCTCAGCCTTCTTCACAGTCCAACTCTCACATCCATACATGACTACTGGAAAAACCATAGCCTTGACTAGACAAACCTTTGTTGACAAAGTAATGTCTCTGCTTTTCAATATGTTGTCTAGGTTGGTCATAACTTTCCTTCCAAGGAGTAAGTGTCTTTTAGTTTCATGGCTGCAGTCACCATCTGCAGTGATTTTGGAGCACCTGAAAATAAAGTCTGTCACTGTTTCTACTGTTTCCCCATCTATTTCCCATGAAGTGATGGGACCAGATGCCATGATCTTCATTTTCTGAATATTGAGCTTTAAGCCAACTTTTTCACTCTCCTCTTTCACTTTCATCAAGAGGCTCTTCAGTTCTTCTTCACTTTCTGCCGTAAGGGTGGTGTCATCTGCATATTTGAGGTTATTGATATTTCTCCCAGCAATCTTGATTCCAGCTTGTGCTTCTTCCAGCCCAGCATTTCTCAAGATGTACTCTGCATATAAGTTAAATAAGCATGGTGACAATATACAGCCTTGACGTACTCCTTTTCCTATTTGGAACCAACCTGTTGTTCCATATCCAGTTCTAACTGGTGCTTCCTGACCTGCATACAGATTTCTCAAGAGGCAGGTCAGGTGGTCTGGTATTCCTATCTCTTGAAGAATTTTCCACTGTTTATTGTGATCCACACAGTCAAAGGCTTTGGCATAGTCAATAAAGCAGAAATAGATGTTTTTCTGGAACTCTCTTGCTTTTTCGTTGATTCAGTGGATGTTGGCAATTTGATCTCTGGTTCCTCTGCCTTTTCTAAAACTCTCTGAGAAGTAAATACTCTTATTAGCCCACTTTTGCAGAAGAGAAACTGAGGCACAGAGCATATAAGTGGCATACACAAGACCCCACAGCTAGGATTCTCATTTAGACATTTGACATTGCCCATGCACTTAATTGAGTGCTTGCTCAGTCATGTCCAGCTCTTTGTGACCCCATGGACTGTAGCCCGTCAGGCTCCACTGTAAGTGGAATTCTCCAAGCAAGAATACCATAATGGGTAGCCATTCCCTTCTGCAGGGGATCTTTCTGACTCAGGGACTGAACCTGGGTCTCCTACATTGCAGGCGGATTCTTTATCATCTGAACCACCAGGGAAGCCCCAATTAATTAATTACTGCACTTAATTATGATCTCATGTACTGCTCTGGGCTAGAATAGGCCACAGGGGAAGGAGGCAGGACAATGAACAGGCCTCTAAGGAGGAAGGTATGCCTTTCAACCACAGGATCAAGGAAGTCATTCTGGAGGAGGCAGCATGTGGCCTCGATCTGCCTCTGCAGGGCGAGGATTGCATGCATAGGAAACAGCGTGAGCAAACACACAGGCAGAACACTGCTGCACGTGCGAGCAAAATCAGAGTTCTTTTCACTTGGCTGCAGCTCAGGATGAATGAAGAGGAATGCCTGAGGTTCAGTCAGGAAGGAAGACAGGGACGGGAGCCAGACTGCAGAGAGTTTGGAATGATAAGCCTGGAGGCTTGGATGGAATTACTAGGCAATAGGGAGCCATTGAATACTTTTGAGCAGGGAATGATGTATTAGATCTGTGCTTAGGATGACTTAGCAATCAGAAAGAGGATAGCTGAAGGCAGGGAGATGGGGCAAGATAAAGAGCAATTTGGATTACTAAAAAAAAAAAAAAAAATGGGCTCAGGCTCTTAACCAGGTAGAGAGAAGAGAGAATGGAAGTCATCAATGATTTGAAGCCAGAAACTATTAGTTAGCTCTGGGTAAATTGTGAGGGCCGTGATGCAAGAAGGAGTCAAGAGAGATGTTAAGGTTTTTTTCCAGACTCACAGATGACAGTTCCCTTAGCAGAAATCGTGTATGTGGGAGTGCAGACCGCGTCATGGCTGGTGGGTGAGCAAAGCTAATGAGTCGATCCCCTCACACTGAGAACATCTTCTAAAGGGTCAAACCTAAATTCCAGGCCATCTGCCCCTTCAGCCAGGAGAGATCCAATTGATAAGTCAGGGCTCCACTTCCATGGCTTAGACAAATTCTCTTTGTAGCTTTGATTGATGCAGTGTAATATATATCCAATATCCATGTCAGGCATCAATAGCTCACACACACACACACACACACACACACATACACCCACCGCCACTAATGACCAGCAGCTTAATGAAGCCCCCTCTTCTGTGTGAGCATTACTGAGTTGATCCAGTAATAGAAGACAAGCCATACAAATTGAAAACTAAAAACTTCCAGATTTCATCCTGCTTTTCCTTATGTCACTTATTTTATGCTGCATGAATTGGATATTAGTTTCCCCGTTTCACTGAAATGTCGGATCACTAGGGTAGCTTGAACAGACTCAATTTCGCTTCGAGTAATAGAGTGAGATTATTCAAAATTATTTCCAGTGGGCTGAGCCTGCCTGTTCCTTCTGTTATGAGAATAGAAGTAAACAACTCGCCACCCTCCTCGCAAGCTGACATCCTTGACACAGAGCCCCTTTGCCTAGCTCCTTAATCGCGAGAGCATTTTGGTTTTAGCCACGCTCAATTAATTCATCCAGAAAAGGGTCCAGTCAGAAAGAGTTGATTTAAAGTGAGATAAACTGGGCATCTGCTTGGAAAACCAGATGATCCCAAATATGTCTTTCATCGTGAGAAAATGAAGAGCTCTCTCCACATTTAGAGCAGTGACTTCTCAGTAGCATTTTTTTTTTTTTTCCCCTTGAGAGTTTAAGCAGAGCAGGGGCAGAAGTGATCCATGGGTGGTCTCTCCTAGATTGTGATGGGGCTGGGCTCTCAGGGATGACGAGACTCCCAAACCGCCCACCACCCCTGCTCGCCTCTGGGTCTAGCCAGGCCAGGTGAGAAGGGCTGGGAGTCAGAGTAGAGTTTTTAATCCCTAACTAGATACACAGCTGGTCCCTCTTGCCGTTGAACACAAAAGAGCTGAGCTAGCACTTGGGAAAGTGGGATGTCAACATTTTTTGCTCAAATTTGATAAGCAGCAGAAGATTAGCACCTTCCTCAAGTCTCTATTTTGAACAATGTTCCTTTCAAGGCATCCAAATTTGGCAGAAAATCCAGACCCTGCAGACAGCCCTGAAGCTTGTGGGGAGAGGAGAGGGGTGGGAGGAATGGAGCAGGGGAGAAAAGATATATGGTGACAAACCCCAAATCCACAGCTTCTAATGGAGCAACATTCGCTTGGGGGATGCAAAAAGCTCTACCACGTGGATTTTCCGCCATGGGAGCACTCCTTGGGCTGGTTTCAGGGTGTTCCCAGCTAGGAAAGGAGGCCAGACAGCAGAGCATCTGTCCAGTGGGCAGGCAGACCCAGGCCCCCGGTGGCCTCGAGTCACCCCAGGCATCCTGCTTCTCTGTGCCGAAAGCATTACATGGCACAAACGAGCTGGGGAAATCAGGGACCAATCGGAGCATTAAAAACAGGCTTTTCTGGCCTCCTAGGGAAGGCTAGGGTTTCGGCTCTGCTGCCATCTCCTCACATTTTCCACTGATGTCACCCCAGGCAAATAATTGGTGGAGAGGAGGCTTAAAGGAAAAGAGAGGGACTGTGTGAACAGAGCAGTGAGATGGAGAGAAAACAGGGCTGGGACTGGCCCCAGCTGTGACCATGGGGATCTCACCCTCACTTGGGAAGCAGGAGTGTGGGCCAGCCATTTGCTGTGGAATGAAACCTTCCTCTTGTTCCTTGATCAAAAACATGCTAGCGAAGACTGCTTGTCTCAGGAGTTCAGACTTCTTGCCAGTCCTGACCATAGCTGCCACTGTCCCAGTCCCTGCTTCCACTGGTGCAGCCAGGAAACAGGAGGCTGCTGACCTCAAAGGGGGTTCTGGCCCTGCCTCTGCTGCCCTGTGCAATCCTTGGAGAGCCTGGGCTGTCTCTGGCTTCAGCTGTAACCGGTGCTTGGCCTTTGACTTTGATTGTGTGATGAGCTGTTTAGGGAACTCCTTCAAATCAACTGAAATTCAAGAAATATTCATTAAAGGTCTTCTTTGTGCAAGGCATTGTGCTAGGTACCTTCCCATTAATCACTGATATATTTATTTTAAAAAAATTATGAGGGGCCCATGTTGTATGATCATTTAGCTAAGCAATAAGGATAAAGCAGTAAATAAGATAGATGCCTCCCTCTCCTTTCAGAGTTTATGTTCAAGCTCCCCTCTTTGTACCTGACAATACCATGATATAGTATATTAGCTGCATCTTACAAATGAGACAATGGAATCTCAGAGAGGTGGAGTGACTTGCCCAAGGACACACAGCATTCCAGAGCAGAATCAAGAGAAGAAAACTGGTCTTCTGGCTTTAAATCCACATATTTTCCCATTATATCATCCTGAATTCCCTTGCACAGAGTAGCAGGAGATGCTGAAACCCTCTCCCCAGCCATCAGGAAGAAAGGAAAGAGAGAGGGAAAAAGAGAGTGAGAGAGAGTGGGAGGGAGGGGAGAAAAGAGAGTCCGTTTCTGCTTTGAAGTTCTCACAACAGAATATTTCTTTAAATGCTGTCTCCAGCCATCAGTCTCCAAGAGGCCAAAGCTCTGACCTGCCCAAATTCTATTCCTCTATTCCAAATATTTCTTACACCAGACAAGAAATGCTGAAGGGGCCAACCAAAAAAATAAGGCTCTAATAATAATAATAGGCTTACATTAAACCAAATAAAGTCATTTTGAAATGACTAAAGAGAAATAGCAGAGGAGAAACGCCCCTGGGCACACACTCTGTTTATGCACCGCACATTATACCTTTTCATCACAATTACCTAAAGTGGTACATTTGTACTTCCATAATGTATGGAATTCATTACATAGTTTTGCAATGAAATTATCACACTGTGCCTGGGACATCTGCACCCTGTCATACATCATTCTATTCATTTCTAGTTAATTTAATCCCAATATCTGCCCACATGATAAGACAGATGTTCAGCTACACTGCAGCTTCAATAGTTTTCTGCCTTGAAGAAACTTAAAGCTGTTGAAAGAAATGACATCTTTCAGGCAGAAAGCGTACAGTATTACAAAGTTTGGAGGTTTGGCACTTGACTATTATCAGCTTTATTATTTGTTGGTCTATCATAGTAACCTCTGCCGTGAGGATCAACATGTGAGATGAACAGAGGCATAAGTCTAATGGGAGCATTTCTACGAGTATTTCTATAGCCACTAAAGATGAAGCCCCATCAAAACTGGGAGGAATATCAGCATCTCACTGAAAAGGAAAATGTAAACATTTCACGCATTGTGTTAGTCACATTTTCTGCTTCACAGGGAGGGGAAGGAGGCCATTGTTCTTGAGTCTTTCTTGTTGGCCAGCATCAGCCTGGGTGCTTGGCTCACATGATCTCTTCCACTCTGTATGGCCACCCTGGGAGGTGACCATACGGTGACGTCCCCACCAGTATCTGTGACTTTTATGCTTCCATGATTTCTACCACTTCCCTGATGAGTGCCCCATACGAGTAAGTGCACTGACTTTGGAGACACCTCTCCTTGGGAGTGAATTTTGGTTCTGCCTCTCACTGTCTGGGTAACTTTGAGTTACTCAACCCTCTTGGAGCCTCAATTTCAATATTTGCATAAGGTAAATAATAACACTGATTTCATAGTGATATGACAGCTAAATGAGATAAAGCAAGTAAAGTATTAAGCTCAGTGTCTTAGCTCAATGATACTTTTAACAATAAGAGCACCACTTTTCACATAGGAAACATGTCTAGTTCCTATCTAGTGGTAGCCTCTAAGGATGTAACAAGCATATTATTCTACAATGAATCTTGTTATGTAGAAAACAATTTCTGCCCCCTGAAGTCACAAGTTAAAATCATTTTTTTAATTTTTGTGATGGTCAACTATTGCCCTTAATAGATCAACACAAAAATAGAGGTGGATTCTGGAATTCTGTGTGTATTAAAGGGGTTTTATATAAGAGAGTCAAATAAGTGAAATAGAAACATCTGGAATAGGGACAGAAAAGCATAAACACAACATTTGTACAACCTTTAAGTAGGCTGCCCCCTGAGGACAGGAGGAATCATTGCACTATAGAAAAGAAGCATTGTTTCCAACTCCATTTATTTAAGAAAAATTCAGTGAGTAATGAGGCCCAACTAAGTGCCAGAAATTGTTCTGGGTTATTATGTGTGACAGGACTGATAAAGAGATAGAGTCTATAACAATGTGATCATGATTCTAGTTATATAGTATATACACATTATATATATATATACACATGAACACAAACATATATGTATATTTTATGTGCTATCATTTTAATATAAAGATATATTTTAGCACAAAATCACCAACTAACCCCTAGGTCTAGATGGGCCTCTTCACAGTTTGAGTTTCCAAACTATTTTAGCAGGTATTGCTCATCAAGTTGCAGTCATGATGGCTTAGGAGGTATACCCTAGCTCCAAGAGAGCCTTTGCAAATCCAATCTATTGAACTTTGTCAGCAGAAAACCTTCAACATCATTTTTCCACCCTCTGGGGAAATACAGTCTAATATAGGCTCTCCATTCTCTGTGTTTCCTTCTTTTCTATTCTGGCCTGAGCTTTCTTATTAATATCCTCATCCATGTATGGCTCTTCTGCATTGTGTTTTAAACACACCTTCTAAATACATACATGTATGCAGTGTTTTCCTTAAGTTTCTTCCTTATAACTTGGTCATAGGAACAGCAATAGCTTTTTATTTCACTGAATGATTGCTTAAACTCTGGTTCTATATCTGGCACCCTATTCTACCAATGAAATTTACTCCTTCTTGAGTCACTCTTTCTAGAATGATTTTGGGAAGTAAGATCCCAAATGGTACACTTAGCAGCTAACTTACAGGGGACCTGGAATCAGGGAAAGGACAAGGAAGGCACATACACTATTTCTGTTTTCTCTCATTTAATAAGTTAGAAGGCATGTGCTTCTGGATGGTCAGTAGGAGAAAAAAATGAGCAAGCGTCTCAGTGCTTAAGACACTGAGCAATGTCATGGCGGGTAGTGTGTGAGAATAGGATACACCCTCAGGCAAGCCATCCTGACCACCAAGGCTTCCCAGTCAGCAGCATCAGTGAAAGGCCCAGATACAGAATAAAATGACCTGGTTCCCTGGCCAGAGTCAGGAGTCATGTTCCTGAGATGACTGCCCTACATGGTATAAAATATCAGAGATGAAAGTAGCCTCAGGGATAGATAGTCCAGTCCTCTTCTGCGGAAGAGAAACATGAGACTGAAAAGTATCTGTTTCCTAATCAGACACCTCTTCTCACTGTGCACATCCTTTTGTCTTTGTGTCCCAAATGCCTAGCCCAGTGGTAGGCCCATAGTGGAAGCTCAGTGACAGTTCAATGAACTAAAGTGAGGCAAGGCCCAGAGAGCTCCAAGGGCTCATCAAATTAATGACAGAGTCCTCAATGGAACCCAGATACCCTAGCCCAGGTGCCCTTATGGTTCTGGTCACCAGACTTACCTTCCCAGAGCCATGAACCCAGGAGGCCTTGCAGTCAGGAATGACATGCTGGAGGGCCAGACTCATCCCTTCCATCACCCACAATACTCTCCATCATCCCAAGCCCTGCAACATGCGCCTCAACAGGAATCCAAGGTCAAGTCCCTTTGCTCTCCTTGTGTATTTTTTTACCATCTGTAACTTGAAGAGATTGGGCTACATCACTTGAATATATGTTCCAAGACCACACACTTCTGTTCACTTCTGAATCCCCAGTACAATTACATAGTACATTCTTCACAAAGATTTATAAATATCAATGAGGAAGTGAATGAGTAACCCAGGCATTCAAGTAAGTTTCAGCTCATGGGCCAACAACTATTAGAAATAAATTCCTCGAGTTCTGTTTAAGAAGAATTCTAGGGCAGTTCTAGTTTTTCCCAGAAAGACTGTTGTGATTAATTAGTAAGGCCTGGCCTGGGATCAGAGACACATGGTGTGGCTTCAGTATTTTATGTCACCAGACAAGATAATTAAGTGGTGGGAAGAAGAAAGAATAAGGGAAGGGTGCATTGTGGTTTTGCAGAAGGAGACAGAGAATGAAAATAAGAAGCAAATATGGGATGAAGACTAAAAGCCACAGTCTTCCATCTCTAACTGACTCCAACGATGATGCTTTTTGACACCATAAGAGAAGACATTATCCTTGTGTTCTAAGTGACATTTCCCTTCTGCTCACATTTGGCTTTTGCTTAAGGCCTAGCTGAGCACTCCCATCAGCCCTCTGGTATCTCTGATCTCTAAGTGGCCGAATCTGATCTGATGGCTGTGACATTTCCAAATGACAGTGGAGCCCTACCTGGAGAAGGGCTCTGATTACGAGGAGATACCTAGCGTAGGATCCAAAATCAACAGATCTGTCTTCAGTGACCAGTTCTGCAAATTATGCCTTGCTTGACATAGGACAAACTATGTATCTTTTTTGTGTAATATGGAAAAAAATAATACTACCACTGCACCACAGGCCAGGAAAAAAATGAAATTATCCCTGTAAAGAGATTAACACACTTTGTATCTTTGTGTCAGGATATCATCTGCTCCCTAGCTCCCTTATTTCAGGCCAGCCATTTATAAGCAGCACCAATATTGCTCCCAAAGAGCCGCCATTGCTTAAGTGGATGGAAAAAAGAGGCCTCTCCTCTGTGGTTTGCTGCAATAGTAGCTACTTTTCCTAGATCCTGGAAGCCAGCTTAATATTGAGTTCCCTGGCTGGGAGCCTCCAGATAAGCCCTGAGCATATTGAACTCCAGCTGTTGAGCTGAGGAACAGCTGGAAATTACACAATTGACACCTAAATGGAGGCGATGATCCCTGCACAATCACCTCTCGATTACCTGCCCACAACTTGTGCTTAGCTGCGTTGATTTTTCTGTGGTTGTCCAGTCCCATGCTGACTTCCCAAGCTAGCCCAAGCTGAGATGGTGTCTGTACGATGGTGGTCATGGTGGGCCGTGTGTGTGTGTGTGTGTGTGTGTGTGTGTGTGGAGGTGGGGTGGGGGGCGGAACGCAGTCCTATGTGCCCAGCTGATTAGCATAGCCAATTCATATACAGCCTGGGGAGTACATACTGATTTCTATCATCTGTGCCTCTGCTTCCTAACGTATCCAAAAAAAAAAAAAAACCAGAGCATTCCTTCAAATAGTCATACACTGGGCAGAGCAAAACCATTCTTGGCTGTTTTTCCAGCCTTGGGGCCTATAACAGCAATTGTTCCTAAGAGACTCTGTCAGGGAGCAGAATGGTGTGATAGGAAAAGCATAAACTTGTGCTGTGTCAATTCCCAGCTCTGTCATATCCAGCTGTATGACCTTGGGCAAGTTATTTATTTTCTCTGTTTTACAGAAACCTTGCCCAAGGTCACATTTGGGATTCCTGACTCTAAAACTCTTCAGTCTAGCCACTGGGTGATAGTTCCTTTCTCCTTTCTGCACCAATCTAACCTCTTTTCATACATGTGTCTGTACCTGTAGGCCTGGCTCACATCCCTCCACCCAGCCTGCCACCGCTCCCTCCAAATGAACTGGGGATGTCTTTGAGGTCCAGATAGAGGTGGAAGACAGTCTTTCTTTTCCTTATCAAAGGCAAGGGAAAGAAAATAAGCTTTGATGGCATAACTACTGTCTGCCAAAGGCCCCAGTTGCTGAGACATCTACCAAGCATCATCGCTGATTTATAGACAAGGTTTCTGAGGATCACAGAGGTAGAATGACTTACCTGCTTTGGTGGCCAGCAGGGGTGGAGAAACAGTACCTCAGCTAGATGGCAATATCACAGAACACTGACCTGATGCTCAACCTTTAATTCTGTAGCAGTGACTTGGGCGGAGGCTTGCGAGGATGACCGCAGACCCAAGGTGACTGCAGGAGCAGGACTTCAGTTGGACAGGAAAAGAACAACAGGGCAGAAAGCAGAGCAAGTAGGAAGGCTAGCATCTGAGTCCCCACGCAGCCTTGTCAAGGAGAGGAGGGACAGGGCAGGGGACTGGGGAGTGAGGACAGCTGGGATGAGGCTGTGAACCTCCCTGGTTTAGTTTTCACTCTGATTCAACCTATCACCTGACTTTTCTGTAGCACCAGAAAGAGCATCCCTATCTTCCACATGCATGCAGAGAATATGTATCAAGTGTGTGCTCTGGGCCAGGCATTGTTTGACCCAGGAGACACAGCAGTAAGCAAGACAGACAAGGTTCCTACCGTGGGGGCTCTCGTTCCTGTGAAAGGAGATAGATGCTAAATACATGGATTGGTGGTTCTGACCTTGGGTTGGTATTATCGGCCAGGTGGACATCTCACATCTGTGGCATATAGGGGGGAAGGACAGTGCGGGGTGGGGGGGAGTGGTTGGCTGTCATAAAGACTCTCCCTCCCCACCTCATCCTCACTCTGGCATTCAGGTTGGGCCAGGAATGGGCAATGACAAGTGTGCTGTAATGAAAGACTTGTTTCTGCGTGGTGAAGATATGCCCTTCTCCAGATGCTAGAGGCACCCTGGTTGAGAGAGAGCACCCTGGTTGGAAACACATAATGGAAAGGAGGACTCTAAAATAGTGAAAAATACTATATGGGAAAGAAACAGGGTAATGAGATGGAGGGCCCAGTGGGATCTACTCTGCTTTAGATGATATACAGGTTGATACATAGGGCTATTTCCATGCCCTAATGCCCAGAACCTGTGAATGCAACCTTATTTGGGAAAAGGGTCTTTGCAGATGTACTAAGTCAAGGATCTTGACATAAAAAGATCACCCTGTACGATCCAGGTGAAACTTGAATTCAGTGAAGGGTCTTTACAAGATAATGAAAGTGAAGTCGCTCAGTCGTGTCCGACTCTTTGCGACCCCATGGACTGTAACCTACCAGGCTCCTCTGTCCATGGGATTTTCCAGGCAATAGTACTGGAGTGGATTGCCATTTCCTTCTCCAGCAGATCTTCCCGACCCAGGGATCGAACCCAGGTCTCCCACATTGTAGACAGACGCTTTACCGTCTGAGCCACCAGGGAAGTATTATAAGATAATGGCAGAAGGATATTTGAGTCAGCAGAGGAGACACAGACACACAGAAGTGACCATCATGTGAAGCTGGACTGGAGTGCTGTGTCCACAAGCCAAGGTGGTCCCAGCTGCCAGAAGTGAGGAGAGAGGCGTGGAACAGATTCCTCCCCTAGCGTCTCTGCACAGAGTGTGGCCTCCAGAACTGAGAGAATAAACAGGTGTCAGCCCGTGAATCTGAGAGGTCACAGTTATGCTGAGACCTGACTTGTAGTTAGGAGCAGCCACACACAGAGACATCAATGCACTCCCCAAACTGACATCTCTAGAAACGAGGAAAGACAAAGTCCCAGGTCAAAGAGCTTCATGCAAGGGGCAGAAGAGAGCAGCTTAACTGTGTGGGCCCTGACTCCTGGGCTTTCAGTCCTGGCTCTGCTCAAGAGTAGCTGGGTGACTGAGGGCAAGCTGTGATCTGAGCCTCTTTTCCTCATCTGAAAACAAGCTTAATAATGTGTTCCTCTCAAGTTGAAAGGAATGAGTTAACAATCATTAACTCCATGCTTGGCACAGAGTGTGAGCTCTCAATAAATGTTAACATAATCACTATTATTAGTATTATTATTTGAATTTGAAGTCACAAATGGCCAGAATTCTCTTTCGTGAACACAAAGACTTAAGTGGGAAGGCGGAAGCTGTTTATAAAACTCAGGAAGAACCACCTTTGGCCAGCTGAGTCTTCAGGGTGGAGCGTTCCCATTTCAAGTCAGCAGCCTTGATGAGGGTGGGAAAGCGGCCCCCAGCTCACAACTCACAAGAGGCTGGGGCCAGATGATGACAGCTTGGCCAGAGCTGCCCATGGCTTGCAGATCCCTGCCTTTCAGAGATCCACGTACATGCCACCCAGCTCCCCCTTTAAAGGCAGAAAGCCGCCTGATAAACAAATGACTGTCAGATCCTCTGATCTTGCACCTGAGGGCCAGAGGGAAGGGAGAGGCCCTCTGCAGCACCTTTTACAGGACCTGGGGAGCTGGCTTGGCAAGTGCAGTCCTGCACCACACCCATCCCTCTTCAAGCATTTGAGGGCTCCAGGGAAAAAAACCTCCTGGTGCAGATGAAGAGGTGTCAAGAGGAGGGGCTGCAGCCCTCTGTGAGTCACTCTCAGAGAGGCCCCACAGTGACTCCCAGCCCTCAATCCACGAGTCCCTGCACTGTGCCCTTCCACACTCCAACACCAGGCTGGACAAGGTCAAGTTGGGTCCCCATGGGTTCCAGCTCCTGTGGATCAGTGGAGAGAGGATGCTAGGCTCAAGCTGGGGGTGGGAGGTGGGGGGGTGGGGTGAGGAGGGCACTGGGACATGTGGAAGGCTGAGCAAAGGTTGAGGTACAGACCTGATTTGGAGGCACACTAGTCGTCATGGTGGATGGACTGCATTCCCCATCTGTGCTAGATTCCGGGATAGAAATACAAGCTGAATTAGATAGTCCCACCCTCCTGGAACTGAGGGTCCTACGGGGAACCTGAGTCTATCCTAATCATCGCACCAATAAGGGCCCAGTTACAAAGTCAGATCAGTTGCTCAAGCCTCTCCAGTTTTCCCAGTGCCCCACCCCCGCCCTGGGCTTCCTGCCAGATTCCAGAACCTTCCTAGACTCTGCAGTTAGCCCACAAAGTCCAGCCCTGATCACTGATCTGACACGTGACTCCCTCCACTGCGCCTGTCTGTCCTGGGCCCAGAGAGGGGTCTCCCCTCATAACGTTATCGGGGCTAGGGCCCAGCCTTAGCCTCCAAATTAATCTTTCCCTCCAAGATTTGCAAATTGTTTTCCTCTTTATGAATTTTTCCAAAACAGAAAAGGTAACAATTACTTAAACGAGGAGATTGATTGCTTTTAACCAAAAATTCTCTGCTTATCAAGCACAGATGAGTTGCCAGGTGTAGGCTGAGTGTACCACCAAGACTCACACAAACATTCCACCCTTTTTTTCTCTCACAGTTATAAGGTTGTCAGGTGCTGGCTCCTGTTCCCCAGAGTGGAGCCAGAAAAGATAACTCAGAGGCGCATTTCTGCTGATGAGGTGAAAAAACAATCCCCAATTCTAGGCTCCCAACAATTCCAAAGTTTCTTTCACTTATGTTAATTTTTCTATTTCTACAGAGCAGGAAGAATCACCATTTTTCAAAGTGTCTGGCCATTTTTACTCTGGACATGGTCAGTCCAACCAAGGAGGCAGGCACGCTTAATGGTGGCTGGCAAGCAAGGGTGAATTTGGTAATTATCATGATTTGAGGAGACAGGATCATTTGGGATTGGCTGCTACCTTTGACAGTGGATGGCATTACCAGTGGGCCTGAAAGCTAATGTGGATTGAAGATGAAAGTGTCACACACAGTGTTATGAATAAAAGTGCACGCTTTTCTCTGCTGTTTGCCAAGACATCTCCCGATATCTCTTAGGGCTGAGAACTAAGATTAAGCTCTGGATTACCAAGGCCCACTGATGGGCATACCATCCCAGGTATTTTAAATGCCAGACTTGTGTGTATGAAGGTGCTGATGGTGTCTTTGAGCACGTGTATGTGTTATGTGTGTGGGGGTAAACACAATTAGCGTTAGAAATGGGCTTTGTAGACACCCCCCACCCCATCCACCTGGCAAAGATTATACAGCCAGTTCCATGCACTCAGACATACAGATGTAAATAATACACAAAGAGTTCACACCTAGTCAGGAAGACCCAGTAGCTGTACAAATAATGATGGCACACAGCCTAGCAGGAGTGCCATGAATGCAGTCCAAACAGAACAACCGAATTCTGGCAGGAGGGAGAAACATTATCTCTGGTTGAATTCATGAGGTCTCAGAGGTTTCACCTGTCCTTGAGGGTTTCCCTGGATAAGTGAGGTACTTTTGGACAGATTTCATGGCATGAACAAAGACATGGAAAGGCAAAGGAGCAGAAAGTTCAGAGAGCAGAGAGCCAACCCATCATGAAACCTGTCACAGGTAACAGGTGCTGTTTCAAGGGCGTCTCCTGGAGACTGCATCCTAAGGCATCCTTTGTATCTTTCTGTCACTTCTCACCTCGTAAACTTTCTTCATCCTCCTCAACTGTAACGACTATAACACCATCTCCACCTGGACCCCCTACAGGGGCTTTAACTGCACTGCCAGGGGTCAGGCCGGCCTGTGAGACTGAGTCCCTAAGGCGGAAACAAATCTCTAATTTGCATAAATATTTAAGCTAAAGGGGAATGTCTCCTTGTTTGAAATATTATAAATAACACACATCTGGGCATTATAAGCCAAAACAAGAAGCAGATATCAATTGTTGATGTTAGGGTTGATGGTGGTCACATTACAGACAACAACATAGGGAACATGTCCGTCAGAGGAGGGGATGGGCTAGAGACCTTGTCCACCTGAGAAAGGGAAGCCAGCTTCCAAGAGCATAAGTGACTGGCTCAAGGTCATCCAGCTAAGGAATGGGGGGACCCACATCTTCCGAGTCCTTTTCACAGCTTTGTGCTGCCTAGATAGTGTTGAACATTTAAACTTAAGAACAATATCCAGTTCCATCTGCCTAAGTAAATGACAAGTTTCTGAAAATGGCACTACTGGGTGTTAGCATTTATGTTAGAAATCCCAATGTTAAAAATAGTTTTCCAACACGATGGATATTTCCTTCAAAAGTTATGTTCAGATGATTCTATAATTTTAGCAATTAAATGCAATCTCATTATGTGTCCATTGACACTGACTTCCTGGCCATTTGGAGAAGTCTAGTGCAGAAATTAAGGACTCTGGAAACTGATTGCCTGATTTGGTTGACACACGAAGGTGCGGGGCCTTAAACTTTTCTATACTTCTGTTTCCTCATCTAGAAAATAGTAATAAAAATAGTACCTATCTTATAAGCTTGTTGTGAGGATAAAAAGAGCTAATACATATTAAATGGTTAGAACAGTGCCTAGCATGTGCTAAAAGTAGAATCAAAGCTTGCTACTATTATTATCATAAGCAAGATTATTATTTTGCATGGCAGAAGTTCTTAACCTCTATATTAAGGGCTCAGAACTTAATCAGAATCAAGCATGCCACAAATAATACTTGTTCACACATTTCTAGTCCTCATGACTAGATCTGGATAATCCAAACCCCTAAATCAATTAGGGTCCAGGCAAAAAAATAAAAAGAGAGAGAGAGAGATGGCCTACCCAAACAGGTAGCAAAGGAAAATTTAATGGAGGGACTATTTGTAGAGGTGCGGGAAGGTCTGAAAAGACAAGCGGAGGGGGAGTGGTCACAGGAGCCAGAGAGGGAGCAAGAACTGTCAGAGGGCCACCTGATAGGAGCTGCAGCCTTCAGAAAGAGATAGACCCATCCACAGTTCCCCGGCAGAGAAAGAGCCAAGCCTCATGCTCTTTTCTCCAGCTGGTACTTTCAATTGACCAAACCCAACCACAGCAGAGAGCAAGAGAGTCTGAGCCAAGCAGGGCAGAGAGTTAGCCTCCTGGGGCACAGAGCTGGATGAAAACTGGTGGAAAGTCTGGAGGAGCAAAGAAGATCCAGCACCAGATCCTTTCTCACATTGCTATGATGTCCTTCAGAAAATTTACCAATGATAGCAAAACAAATCTAACCATAATCAGGGGGATAAGGGTTGCTCTTTAAGCCTTCTCAGCTGGAATGTGGCTTATGAAAAACTTTTCAATTCAGTGTTTTCTATAAAATATTAAATCCTACTAGAGTTTCCTTGCAATTAGACACACACCAGACTGCAAAAGATAAAAGACTTGGCACCTAAATTCTGAGTTCAAATATCAGTTCTACTTCTTTATCACCTGAATGACGCTAACAGCTGAATGAACTAGGTGCAATGAGGACAGGTAAAGTAAAAGAGAAGAAACATGTAAACAGCACAAGAAACAGGTTTTGATGGATACGTACAGATTGGGGGTCTGTATGGAAGAGTAAGGTGGAAGAAGCCAGGAAGATGGCACAGCCATGGATGAGCTAGGGGATCCAGGGGAGAAAATGGTTTCGTTTGCTTACAGGAGCACCTATTATTCCTACTCTTTCTTCAAAGCCTTGAGGTCCTTCATGCCACTGGTTAAATGGCTTCAGGTGGAAATACTCAGGCCAGTGGCCTCTTGGCAGCAGAGGTCTGTACTGGCCCAGGTCCCCAGCACAGAGTTGCCACCTTGAAAACTCAGTAAGTAGTTTGGACTGATTCCCCTATTAACCAGGAATTTGCAATCTCAGGAGAGGGATAATTAGCACAAGTGGTGCAATTTGGCTCATCCTCAACCGAAAGCTACAAGGAGACAATCAACATCAAAAAGCCTCTTGGTCCGGAAGTCTGCAAGGAAGTGACTAAGGATGGAGGGATTTTGATTTTGTGCTTTTAGTTTTCGGCTGAACCAGTTCCTAATTGGAACAATATCATTAACTACACATTTGTCCCCATGTGGTCTCTGGGCCACTTAATCTGCTGCAGATAAGGATCCCTACCACGGGGCAGTTTATTACCATGTCCTCTGTCTCCTGTTGTAGTTGAAGGCAGTGTGGGATGGTGTGTTTTACTGCTAGGATAGCAAATGCAGCTGGCAAATTTATTGGATTTACCCCTCCCTATCCAAACAGATTGCTTGTCTCTTCCTCCCTCATTGATGGCATTCCCTGCAAAGAACTGCAATAATTAAGACATCTGGTCACCAGTGTCCAAAAAGGAGGGAGACGTGCTTTAATAGCTAACTCCCAGTGGAATAGCTTCCCAAGAAATTTCTCAGGTCAAAGACTTTTCAGACTTTCTTGAAGCAAGTGTTAAACACCTGTAGAGCCTCCATGGTATACGGAATCGTGGGGACACAATGCTCATTAAAACACAGCCTCTGCCATCTAGTTGCTTAGACTTAAGTCTGGAAGATGAGTGCATACACATAACCAGGTGACCAACAATTTGAGCAAACTAGAGGATCTAGGCTTCATTCCAACTCCACTGAGCTTAGGATCATAGAATATCTCTGAGCCACGATCTTCCCCTGTAAAAGGGCATCATAGCACTATTGTGAGAATTAAAATAGAGATTGCTTGGGAAAGCATCTTAAAAACAAATGTATCCATTATTACTATCACTTACTGTGGTTTACAAAAGTAAATTGGAAGTAACAATTTTCCAGTGATACCAAATGCAAAAGTAACTTTTGGCCTTAACTATTCATGAAACCTGTTTAAGCATCTACAAAGATGTTTGGAATAACCAGAAAATATTCATGTTATGCTGTTATGAAAAATCAGGAATAAAAATTTCAGCATGGATCAGTTTCAAGTTTGTAAAACTAATATATAGGGGAAAATGCAAAGAGAAACACCAAAATGTTAAATGTTAAAATGACATCTTCCTTGGTAACAATAAGACAGCCTAGCATCCAGATCTTGGTTTCCAAATATAATTCCCCACTAGAAGGAACTGGGAATCCTTAGAAAAATGGCGGGTTTCAGGGTTGAAACTGGGAAAGCATAATATGTGCTTGGAATATTGCCTCATGTCAAACAATATGAAGTGCTCAAAGAATGATAGAAGAGTTTAAAAAGGACAAAGAACCCATCTTGAAGTGACTCCCACTGGCCAAATTGAGGATAGTTTGAGAATCTGAATAAATGATAGTAACAGATTATTCTTCTGATTCATTGACTATGCTAAAGCCTTGGTATGAATCACAACAAACTAGAAAAATTCCTAAATAGATGAGAATAGAGACCACCTCCCCTGCCTCCTGAGAACCTGTATGTGGGTCAAGAAGCAACAGTTAGAACTGGACATGAAACAACTAACTGGTTCAAAAATGGGAAAGGAGTACAATAAGGCTGTATATGGTCACCCTGCTTATTTAACTTATATGCAGAGTACATCATGAGAAATGCCAGGCTGGGTGAATCATCAGCTGGAATCAAGATTGCTGGGAGAAATATCAACAGCCTCAGATATGCAAATGATACCACTCTGATGGCACAAAGTGAAGAGACACTAAAGAGCCTCTTGAGGAAAGTGAAAGAGGAGAGTGGAAAAGTTGGCTTGAAATTCAACATTCAAAAAATTAAGATTGTGTCATTTGGTCCCATCATTTCATGTCAAATAGAAGGGGGAAAAGAGGAAACAGTGACAGATTTTATCTCCTTGGACTCCAAAAACATTGCAGATGGTAACTGCAGCCATGAAATTAAAAGATGCTTGCTTAGAAGAAAAGTTATCAGAAACCTAGACAGCATATTAAAAAGCAGAGACATCACTTTGCTGACAAAAGTCCATTTAGTCGAAGCTATGGTTTTTCCAATAGTCGTGTACTGATGTGAGAGTTGGTCCATAAAGAAGGCTGAGCACTGAAGAACTGAAGAATTGTGGTTCTGGAGAAGACTCTTGAGAGTCCCCTGGATTGCAAGGAGATCAAGCCAGTCAGTCCTAAAGGAAATCAACCCTGAATACTCATTGAAAGGACTGATGCTGAAGCTAAAGCTCCAATACTTTGGCCGCTCGATGCAAAGAGCCTACTCCTTGGAAAAGACCCTGATGCCAGGAAAGACTGAAGGCAATAGAAGAAGCATGCAGCAGAGGGTGAAAATGGTTAGATAACATCATTGACTCAATGGACATGAATTTGAGCAAACTCTGGGAGATAGTGGAGGACAGAAGAGCCTCACGTGCTGCAGTCCATGGGGTTGAGAAGAATTGGACATGACTTAGCAACTGGACAACAATAACAGTGGATTATCACCCATGAAATAAAATAAGAATCCATAAATTCATACTTAATTAATCTCAGCATGGTACAGTTTTAAGTTGATAAAAAATAATGTATAGGGGAAATATGTTAATTAATGAATTTGATTAAATACAAAAATTGAAAAGAATGGAAAGTTCTTCCTTAGGTAGAATTTCAACAATGAATTTGTTGAAGATGCTTACTCCTTGGAAGGAAAGTTATGACCAACCTAGATAGCATATTCAAAAGCAGAGACATTACTTTGCCAACAAAGGTCCGTCTAGTGAAGGCTATGGTTTTTCCAGTGGTTGTGTATGGATGTGAAAGTTGGACTGTGAAGAAAGCTGAGCACCGAAGAATTGATGCTTTTGAACTGTGGTGTTGGAGAAGACTCTTGAGAGTCCCTTGGACTGCAAGGAGATCCAACCAGTCCATTCTAAAGGACATCAGTCCTGGGTGTTCATTGGAAGGACTGATGCTAAAGGTGAAACTCCAGTACTATGGCCACCTCATGTGAAGAGTCGACTCATTGGAAAAGACTCTGATGCTGGAAGGGATTGGGGAAGAAGGATAAAGGGACAAGAGGGGATGAGTTGGCTGGATGGCATCACCAACTCGATGGACATGATTCTGAGTGAACTCCAGGAGTTGGTGATCGACAGGGAGGCCTGGCATGCTGCAATTCATGGGGTCGCAAAGAGTCGGACACGACTAAGTGACTGAACTGAAATGAATAAAAAATCATAAAATTAGAAATAACTGTTTGTTAACCAAAGTAATGTTACTCAAGCAAGAGTTATCAATATATGCTAAAACTAACAGAATTTTGATAAGAAACATGGTGTTTACTTTATTTCAAAAAAACACAAAACATGTTTTTGTGTTTTGTGTGAGTAAAAAATGTTATGCTCACAAAACATCCCCTAATTTCAAGGCAAAAAAGAGTAACTATATACGAAGCATCCTGTAGATACCACCTTAGCCAAATGACCTAAGTTAACATCCGTAAAGTGAGAGTGTAGTCATTCAGTCATGTCAGACTCCTTGTGACCCCATGGATTGTAGCCCACCCGGCTCCTCTGAACATGGAATTTTCCAGGCAAGAATACTGGAGTGGGTTGCCATTTCCTTCTCCTGGTGATCTTCCCAACCCAGGCATTAAACCTGGGTCTCCCACACTGCAGGCAGGCTCTTTACCAACTGAGCCACCAGGGAAGACCTTAACGTCCATAGTAATGGGACAGATCTTCATCCTATGGCTGATATAATGAATTGATAAGAACACTGTATTTTATTTCTCTGATGTTCATGACAAAAATGCATAATGTGAACATGATTGTGAAAAAAGTCACATTAAATTGAGGAATGGTGTACAAAATTGACCTGCACTCTTCAAGAATGTCAGATTATAAAAGGAGAAAAATAAAGACTGAGGAGGCTAACTGTTCCAGTTTGAGACACTAAAGAGGCATGAAAACTAAATACAATGCATGATCGTAGATTAGACTTTAGAGCAGAATTTTTTTTTTCTTTTGCCACAAAAGGCATTTTTGAGACAATTGGAGATATTTGATTAAGATTATATACTAGACAGTGGGCTTCCCTAGCGGCTCAGCAATAGAGAATCTGCCTGCAGAAGATGCTGGTTTGATCCCTGGGTCAAGAAGATCCCAGGAGAAAGAAAGGCAACCCATTCCAATATTCTTGCCTGGGAAATTCCATGGACAGAGGAGCCTGGAGGGCTGCAATCCATATGGTCACAAAGAGTTAAACACGACTTAGCAATTCAGCATGCACACATGTAATTCTCATATGTTCTATAGTTAATATGTGAGATAGATACATACATGTAATCATACATATGTGAAATAAGATTTTTATATTATTCCATTAATACTACTCTCATTTTACTTTGTATTCTCTTGTACTGCTATACATTATTGTACATTAATGCATTGAACTGCAATACATACCCAATGTGCTACAAATTATGACTGTTTCCTTCAAAAAAATAGCATCACTTTCCTGAGCTTCTGAACAGTGAAGGTAAGTTATGATTAATAATCAGATAAAAACTGTTTAGTGAAATTCTGAGGCTGTAACCCAGAGGCCTGGGACATGATCACTCTGGGCCCTGATACCAGATGTATCAGTCAGCTATATGACTTCACTAAGCCTACAAATACAAAAATCTTCAAATTTCCAAGATTTCTTACAACAGAAACATAATATCTTATTGAACTTATTCCCTACTCATGTTTCCTGTGGGCTGTTGATTGGCTACATTCTGCATATGGTCTTCCTATCCTGGAGATCAGACTAGAAAAAGCATTCTCTGTACTGTTATCATGGCAAAGAAAAAAGGTCAAGAGAGCTACTGGAAAAGCACAGTGGTTCTTAAAACTTCTGTTCACTCATGGCACGTGACAATTTTGCTCATAGTTCATTAATCTGAGAAATTGCATGATCAAGTGGAAAATGGGGCAGAGAACTATACTCATCCCATAGGGAAGCTCTTCAAATCACACCACAAGAGGCAGAGATATCTCATCTTCTTGGAAAGGAGAAAGCAAAGGTTGGGAACAATGATACAATATTTCACGATAAGTATCTTGATCATAAATATTTGTTCCCTCCCTTCTGCACACAATATATACCACTCCCCAAAGGAGAAGGCCAGAAGTCCAATGGGATATGATAGTAAATGGAAAGTCTCTACATTAAAGGTGGTCAAAATGTTGCTTCTCTTGGTCCAGAGAACCAAAACCAAATCAAACTAAAAGTCAGTTATCTTTTCTTTCTCCAAATTCAACATACATTGGTAGAACAAGGCCAGAATAACTGTAATGAATGCTCCATTTGTAAAGGAGAAGCAACAGGCGATCACGGGTCCTGGTCTATAGCAATTCTGAAATACAGATGGGCAAATTCTGTTAAAGCCATACCCTAGTGTAGGAAATATTCTTTGATTAGATACCAGGTCTTCTCCCTGGGTGCAGCTATTGCTCTCCGTGGCTTTTGCCTTCATACTTGGATAATTTCTCCCTTTGCCATTGCCCACTTTGGATATATCTATAGAGAACATTAGGGGATATTCTATCCTTGGGAACTGAATGGCAGAAATTTGGGGGCCTTAAATTTAGTTATGGGTTTAACAGTTACAATCTCTTAATTCATGCTGGTGGCTGTTTTGGAAGTAAAAATCTCTCAAACCCTCATTGGCTCTTCACCAACCAACATTATATGCCAATAGCCACACCCAGAATTCCTTTGAAGACATGCTTCTTGTTCTAGAATTAATTAGAGGTGCTCCAAACTTATCATGCTTTTATGAGAGAGCAAACACTTCCTTTCCTTGAACCATTTTGTCTAATTTAAATTATTTACTCAGGATCACCTTAATTCATTTACAGGTTTTAACAAAGGGTATGGAGGCTACACCCTTAATTTGGACTTTGCTTGGAGCCATAATATAATTAGCTTTCGTTGTTCAACATAGTTTTCAGTTTAACATTTATAGCTTGTATATGAGAATCACTTGCATCCTACAATGCCTGAAATTCTCTCTTTTCCCTTTTATTCATGCTTGAAAACTGAACAATTACTTCTGAACTCATCTCTTTCTTGTAATACCTTGTCACATGCAACCAAGAACAAGCAAGCCCACAGGCCTCATTCTGTTTGCCCAAAGCTTCACCTAGAGCCACACCTTTGTTAGGTAAATTATCTTCCAAGTTATCTCAGGGAATAGTTTTACCGAAGTGTTTAGCCACTGCCTAACGTGAGTCACTTTGTTGTCAACTTCAATAATAGTTCCCTCCCTGCCCACTGCTTGACTCTGAAGCCAGTGCCACATAATTTGGTTGTTTTTGTTTCGTTTTGCTTTGTTATGGTAACTCCCCACTTCTGGTACCAATTTCTGTGTTAGTCAGCTTCCACTGGGTAAGACCATGGTAACAGCCCCAAATCTCAGTGATTTCCAAAAACAGTGGTTTATTTTTGTTCATGTGTAATGTGAGCCTCACACCCAGTGAAGATTGACTTATATGCTTCTATACTAGAAATTATAATTTGCCTCCAACAGTCATTGTTTTGGGGCTAACTGGAGGTTCATAGAAACAGGCATAGGCAGAGTCACAGGCAGGCATAGGCAGAGGCATAGTCATTTGCCGTTGTCTTATCTCTGACTGCACATTCAAACCTGCTGTCTACAAGAGACAACATGGCTTACTTATTCATCAAGGCTAAAAGGCAATACATGTCCAGGGTCCCATTTATCCTTATCCAAAGGACTTCAGAGCACCTCTTTTATTTAAGGAAATCTTTTCATGAAGTATTAGTACCTCCATCTAAACTCTAGGAGGGAGAGCTTTATGTTGCTGCTTTAATTACCTGGCCATTCTTCTCACTAGCTAGGAAATTATGAGAGAAACACAGCACTGAGAGCATCATATCTAAGAAAATGATTACAAAATCATAGTAACTAGTCTTCAAAGATAGGAAGACCCCCTCCACTCCAGTAACCCCCGTATCCGTGACCTGACATAGCCTGCTCTCACATTAGATCTGGCTTGGTCTATAACTTGCTTTCATGGGTAGAATGCAGGATTTTTGTTGCTGCTTGGTCACTCAGTCATGTCTGACTCTTTGCAACCCCATGTACTGTAGCCCACCAGGTTCCTCTCATAGTGGGATTCTCTAGGCAAGAATACTGAAATGCCCTCCTCCAGGAGATCTTCCCAACCCAGGGATTGAACCCATGTCTCCTGCATCAGCAGGTGGATTCCTTACCACTGAGCCACCAGGGAGGCCTAGAATACATTATTACGGTGTGCCAATTCTGAGCATAGGCTTTAAGAATGCCTGATGACTACTTTTGCACATTTAGGAGCCCTGAGCTGCTATGTAAGAAAGCATGCTACCTGTTGGAAGGTACACTTGCAGAAACCAAATGGAGAGGCCACTTGGAGAAGAGAAGGTCCCAGATTACGTGAAGACAGAAAGACTCAGCCATCTCAGCCTCCCAGCTAAGTTCAGCCTTCTAGTCAACCTTTCCTGATTTCCACAGCCATGGTGAAAGGTCAGATGAAGAAATGGTTGGGAAGGTGCTGTCTAATCTCTGTGTGAGCACACAGGTTTGTGTTATCACACATTCAATCAACCATAAGTGTGCAATGAGCATTGAATTCAGCCAGGCTATGATGGGTGGCAGAGGGAAGGGGATTTCAAGCCTATCCTGGAGAACCCTCCACTGGAGACAACAAAACAAACTTGTGTGCAAAGGTGACACTGTGTGCTCAGACATTCTTCTCAGCTCTTGTCAGAGCCACAGAGAAGGGAGGAAAGCAAAGACGCTTGGTGGGTGACAGGGCGGAAGGCTATGTGCCACTGAAGGTCAGAACACGTAATGAAGCAGTCACATCACCTCTCCTTGGGGAGGCAGATTAGTCATGGCACATTCTGGGGAAATCAAGTAACTTGTCATGGCCTCCTCTAGTGAAACTTCATTTTGACACAGGACCTTAGAGGAGAGAAAGAAACGAGATGGAGCCCTGTCCCCAAGGTGCTAGAATTGTGGTCGACCCTTCTCTGGGAAATACAGGGAACTTTTGGAAGCCAACTGCCCTCTCAATTAGACTGGAGCTCTTGGAAATGCCTTCTAGTCCTTGGAGAGAGATCAAAAATTCCTGGAAAAGAGCCACAACAGGGGCAAGATGAGGGACACACTAACAGGGAGACAGCACCATGGATTCAACATGCGTGGGGCCAGGAACTACAAAGGAGATAAGCTAAAGTCAAATTCACTCTCAGTTAACAGTGGCCACAGCAGCCCTCAGGGATTAGGGCAGATCCACAAACTGACGGAACCACTAAACTGGGTGCTGGACACCTGCCAGGGCTGAACCTGGCCTGCATTCTTTGTGATTCCCCACCACCCCCACCCCCATGTGGTTGACCCTGGTCTATGAAACAGTCTTTCTCTAGACACACAGGATTCTAAGAAAGCAGAGCTTTAAAGGTCTAGCCAAAACCTGGCTGCTCTCTAAGCCTCTCAGTATGTGGTACTCATGGTTGGACAGACATATCTTAAGACATTCTGGGACCTCAGCAGTGCAGACCGATGGAATATGAAAGAAAAACCCCAACTGCTCCAAGAGGAACATCGAAGGGTACCCAAATCAGTGGGGTGAGCCCAGGCTTGACTTAGCCTGGAATTTCTATCAAAGAAAGTGTACTGAGTGGGTCAGTATAAAAACAAGAAACCCAGTCGGAATGGATCCATGTATCAGGAATAATAGTAAGTCAGCAATGCAGAGAGCACGTGGGGCTATGAAGGACTTCCAGGCCCCCTGACTAATGGGCTAAATGATAAAAGGCTAATTCTAGGCTCCACTCAGTAGAGGGGCTGACCCTACAAATGCTCTGCCAAGTCTTGGTCAGAATTTCGCCAGGAGCATGGGCCCGATGGAAAACACCAGTGCCTACAACTTAGGAAGTCAAGGACTGATCATGTCAGTGATGGAGTGCTCTTATTTTCCTCCAGTTTTCTGGAAATTTCCTTATTAGCCCATTCAATCCCTGCATATATATAACCATATCAAAGCTTGGCTCATACCAAAGGTGACCAGCTCTCTGTACCTATACATCTCTGTATTTAATGCACTTTAAATTCCACTTCAGTGCTGTGGCTAATGACCCAACATCTCTCTGCTGCCAGTGCTTGAACCAAAGACCCTTTCCCAGATTGAAACTTTTCCTTCACTACATTGATTCTCCCTTTGAAGGTCCAAGTAAGTCAATGATTCCCTCATTACTCTACCCTAGCAAGTTACACAAAAAGATTTCTTATTCTATTCACTGCTTATATACATGCCCACACCATTTTTCCACCCAGGTAAACCCCATATCCCTCACAGTGATATTTTAACAAAGTGAGGTAGAAGTACAGACTAAACAGACACCAAAGGGCCATAAAACTATTTTAGCTGTAAATTTTTTTTTCCCTAAACCATATTTCCACAGTGGAATGGCATATGTACTTAATGGATTATGTGCTAAGCTGCTCCAAATGAAGGAAAGGCAAGGGAAGGGGTCTTCCAAGGCAAATTCTTGGGCCTCCAAGAGACTCCAGGGCTACCAGAGCAAAGGAGGAGAGCCATTAACCTAGACCGTTACTTAATTTACAAAAGGGCACATTGAATCCTCAGAGTGGAAGGATTTTGCCCAGAGTCACAGAATAAATTGGTGTAGAGGCTAAACCAGAAACAATGTCTGCTTGGACTTCATACATGGAGGCTTCTATATGCTCTCTCTCTAAAATTTATCCATGATATCCATGGAATCAGATAATGAAGTTGTTCAAACATATCCATTTGACTCGATCCATCTTATTTCAGCAATATGTAAAATAACAAATGCAATATAATGGCAAATCATATTTTATTAAATTTCACTGGATCCTTATTAGAATCAATGTATTTAATAAATTTTATTGGAGTCCTATGAGAGTCTTTTATTTTAGGAATATTAGAAGATGCTCAAGTTGAATAAAAAGAATAAGTTGATTGCATTAGAGAAATAATTCAATATGTTTTGAAAAATGCATTTTTCTAGTCATTGAAAGCATCTTTTGATGGAAAAGTAAGTTATTAATTTCAATAGGCTTATTAATGTATCTATTTATAATCAATGCAAAAAGCTGGAATCAGCACTCATGTGAACCACATGTAGAAAATTTAGCCGAATATGGGATTTGGTAATACTTGCACAGAAGGGTGAAGTTAGTCTAGGGACTGAAGTTTTATAACATACATATGGTGACCATATTTTCTAAATGAAAAATCAGGACACATGGTTGACAAGTAAGAATATCCTTAAGGGGACAATGGAATAGATATAGCAACCAGATCCGTTCCAGAGAACCTGGAACATATGGTCCAGAAAGACAGGCTACAGCAGCAATTTTGTGAGGCTTGTCTCCTTCACGATTAATCTTCTTATTCATGGGTTAGAAATCCAGTGTGTATCCCCAGTATCTGAGTCCTTAACTTTCACTTTGTCCTCCTAAGGCAAACTTTATTAAGAAAAAGGAAAGCCTTTACAAAGTTAAAGTGCTATAGAAACATGAAAGTCCCTAATTGTGAATAACACTATAAAATATAATTTTTGTGTTGTTACACCAGGCCAAATATTTGTTTACTCACCAATTCAGTAGATAGTTTATCTTCTCGTTTTGTGTTAGGTACTGTTCTGGGGACTGAGGATACAGTGATGAATCAACTCTAACCCTTGCCCTCATGAAACTTATAGTCTAAGAAGCAGTATATTAACACAATAATAATCATGGCATCCTGGAGAAGGGAAGGGCTACCCACTCCAGTATTCTTGCCTGGAGGATTCCATGGACAGAGGAGCCTGTTGGGCTACAGTCCCTGGGGTAGCAAAGAGTCAGACAAGGCTGAGCAACAGACACACACACAGAGACACACGTCATAGTCATGGCATAGTCCACTTGCCATCCTTTCAACCAATTTTGTGTGAGGTAGCAGATCATGCATGTCTATTAAAATCAGTCTCAGGTTTATATACATATTGAATGCTAGCTGTGTAAGTTGGAACAAGTCCGTCCATTGCTTCAAGCTTCAGTTCCATAATCTATATGGGGATAATTAATAGCTTCTCTGCATAAGGAAAAAGAGTGAATGGGATGTGCATATAAAATTCTTTTACTGAGTTTTCCTACACTTTTATTCTTTACAGTAAAGGTAAGTGAGTAAAATGCAAAAATAAATTTGTTAAGGCATCCAGATAAACAATCTTTGCAGAATAGTTTATGAGCTCCGTAGAATACAGATGCTTACACAGTCCTAAGTCCAATTCAATCAGACTCCGAAAGAAGTAACTCACTTCAAGTAAAGAATTCTCCTGTCTCCACCACTGTTTGTATGCATCTGTAGTGTGAATGTGCTCAAAGGTATCTTCCTGAAGTTTGGAAAACCAGGCAATGGGTATGGCCTAGCAGTCATCAGGGTTCCTGCAAAAAGCCAGGTCCTCAGGCAGTAAGCAAGAACTCTTCTACAGGTGGGAGAAGGCTCTCGTCTTTCTTTAGGGGATATAGATGTGAAGAATGATTGCTGGATGTTTCATAGGAGTTAGATGGAGAACTGGCTTTTGTCACAAGGAGGCAGGTCTAGAAGTAGGATGGTGCAGGTCTCTGAGCAAACTTTCATCACCCAGATACGATCATTTTCCAGTTTATTCTCTGGATGCATTTCCTTTTTCTCATCACCAGTTTTAATAAAACTGTGAAGTGGCCAAGTCTCTTTATAACTTTTCAGGAGAGTATGAAGGCAGTGTCTAGCAAGATACTTTCAAGCCCTTACTACACACAAACATATTCCAAAATAATTGCCGTGCACCTTTCTGAATGCCCGAAATGGCACATTCCCCACATGATGTCTGGTACGTTGGTCCTTGAGCAGAGAAATTGCTGTGGTTGGTCTTCAAACAAAAGAGATAAGGTGGAGACCTTGAGAGAACATGATACATCAATATCCCTACATCTCCCTCACGCTTATGACATCATCAGGTAGCCCAAGACTGTACCAGTTACCTAAATTCAGCCAATGGTGATCTTCCTCCCCTTTGCATGCACACCAATAGTCAAAGGAGTGAGTGTAGCCCTCCCTAAACCAGCCTGTGGGTAGCAGAGGAACAGGACTTAGTCTGCATAGCACCCTCGGTCGTGAAGAAGGCATAACTGAATGATGAAGAAAATGGTAGGGCACCCCAGAGCCAGGAAGCACGTGACTCGGCAAACATCTCTGGGCAGCAGCACGTCAGCCTGTGGTTCTCAGTTGGCCGTGCTCCAGAGGGCCAGACTCCAGACATGTAGGCAGCGCAGACGGAAAAGGAATCCTCTGGAGGCCAGAAAAGCCAACCGGGCACCTGGGAACTTAGCCACCACTGACATGTTCAGCATTCTTGCCATAACAACTGGTTAAAGGTAATAAACCCCCTCTTGTTTAAATGGCAAGTGACTAGGACTGTTCATTTTTGCTTTCAACAAAAGTGTAAAAGAAAAGGATTCAAAAGGAAGAAAAATAACCCCGACTTGTTCCCTGAGCAGTGAAGCAAGAATTAGAAGAGACAGCCTATGTTTACACAGAGTCCATCGATAGGTCCCCAAATGGGTCCCCTCACTTTCATTGTCCCTACACATTCCTCCTGTCAAAACTTTTAAGCGAGAGATTTTCTTTAGGGGAACGTGACAAAAATTATGATGGCTAAGTGATCCTGCTGTTAAAATTTATAGACTTGAGCTCCATATGTGTACACCTTCAGGGACCATGTACGTCACATTCTGACATCTGCTGCTGCTGCTGCTAAGTTGCTTCAGTCGTGTCCGACTCTGTGCGACCCCATAGACGGCAGCCCACCAGGTTCCCCGGTCCCTGGGATTCTCCAGGCAAGAACACTGGAGTGGGTTGCCATTTCCTTCTCCAATGCATGAAAATGAACAGTGAAAGTAAAGTCGCTCAGTCGTGTTCGACTCTTCATAATCACATGGACTGCAGCCTACCAGGGTCCTCCATCCATGGGGTTTTCCAGGCAAGAGTACTGGAGTGGGGTGCCATTGCCTTCTCCAATTCTGACATCACATACACTCAAATGATGGATGTGTCCACTCAGGTGTCACGCCTGTTACTTGCATGATGAGACCTGAGGTACCCACAGTTGGGTGACCAACCACTGATGAGGGAAAGTTTTGATCCTCCTGGAAAGTTCCTCTTTTACAAGTGTTTTATCATCCTCAGCATTTAACGTTACCATGTCTCACATTATAGTAGAATCAGACCCCCTCTGTCTTCATTGACTGCAGCCTCATCTAAAACTGTAAGACTAGTTTAAACTGAATTGAAGTTTTAACTCTCAAGTAGGTTGCTTTTTGGCCAGTGGCCTTCTGTATTCGTCATTGGTGGTTTCTAAGTATCTTTCAGCCATCTTCAGGAATTGTGCGCTCTCTCCTCTCTCTCTTTCTCTGTCTGTCTGTCTGTCTCTCTCTCTCTCTCTCTCTCTCACACACACACACACACACACACTCAAATACAAATGCCATTCATGCCACTGATTGGTTGACTGGCATCTTATAATTGTCTTAGAACAGAGGCCTGCATGTCCACCTCAGCTCTCTTCTTGAAGAAATGCCAATCCCTCCTGCCTTTCAGCCTGGGCAAGTCCACCTGCATTACTAACAGTTACCACATCGTTTGCCCTGGAAAACTCCATGGACCTTGCACAGATATTCAAAGTGTTTAGGGGGAAAATAAAATACCTTAACAGCATTGCCAAATAACTTGTGGGGAGGGAGCCTCAGAAGTCACCACGGGCCTGACTGGAAGCCTATGAATCTTTGCAAAGTAAAATCCTTTTAGCCCAGGCTCCCTCCAGGCCACAGAAAGTGCCCTTGAGTACATAAAGATGGATGTGAGGCTGCTGTCCACACCTCAGGCTGCAGGAGAACTTGTGCAGTTTTTAAAACGATGTTTATCGGGTCTACGTTGTTTTTCCAGCTCAAAACTGAGACATGAAAATGGAATTTTTAGCCAGTAACTCATACATTTAGATTCCTGGTTTTTAGGTTTTGGAAAAAATGCACCTAGTTGTTTTCTTATTACAATACTGCTGGTTTTGTTCACCGGTCCATGTTTTTCTTGGACTGTGGTGGAGTGGAATGTTTTAAATTATGGGCTTTTGCTTTTTACCCTCCGATGTCTACTAAATAAGTCCATCGTCTAATTCTAAAATTGTGAGGCAGCAAACATGCACTTGTAGCCAACAAAGCTACATTTTTATTCCAGAAAGGGTATTTCTGTTCTAAATTTACAGCAAAATAGCTCTGAGACAAAGGCAGGATTTCGGCCAATCCAGACATGCTTCTTTATAATGGCACGAGGCTCCCAGTGAGTTGCTAAGTAGTCTACCTTACTGAAGTTTTCTCTTCATTATTAAAATCTATCGTGTTTTGAACCTTCAGTTGATGTTTAAGAAAGAAAAAAAAAAAGCTATGTTTCTCTTTTTTTTGTCTATGTTTTGTTTTAGCCATTAGAACAAAGTTCAACAACAACACAAATAAACCCACGCCTCTGCAAGATGAAGAAATCTGATATTATTTGGAATCAAAGACTAAGTCATATTTTTAGGCTTTCTGTACCAACAATGTTACCAATCTAAAGCAGTCGTAAATTAAATTTAAGTGAAATGGATTAAATCTCTCTCAGTAGAGCTACTGCAATTTGGCTAGACTCCCTGTCCCTTTCTTTTCTACTATAATCCTTTCAGGCAAGGGGCTGGAGGTGGTTACTGCATGACCTTCAGTGCCCTTCCCAATCTACGATTTCAGGACTTCTTAATTCTGAAACTACTCTGAATCAGCGAACCTAAACTCTAATTCTCTGCCTACCTGTCTCTCAGACATCATGGCAGGTCACTGGGGTGCACTGCCTATAGTGCACTCCTAGCCAATAGGTCATGATGAAGCAGAGAACCAGGGTGAATGTCACCTCCCCTTCTAAGCAGGTATCCAAATATTGACTGTGATCCTGCCAACTCCTGGGGAAATCAAAGGTATAATGAGAAGCACTTATTAGGACTTCTGACACCAAATTGCTTATAAGTAAATGGCAGCAATAAAAACAAAGCCATGTCAAGGTTTAAACTCTAAACTCTAGAAAGAACCTTGGTGATCTTTCCCTTCTCCCAATGTCTTTCTTTTGTTTTTCTTTTAGAGTTTGACTTAGCTACACTACTGCTTGAAAACTGAATTGGGATGAGCATGATTGTCTGGCTGTTTGGATACTGATGATGGTACGACTTGGAGGAGGAAAGTGGTATATAGTGCCCACCATCTCCCAGCACCTGGATTAACTTCAGTTAATCAGAGGTCAGACTCTTGCTTGGCACCCAAGCAGATGGGGCGAGCACATACGTTTCTGTGTCATTAGAATGCCATGTGAAACCAGTTCAACTTATAAGGACTTCTGTCTTCCATCCTTGTTCCAAGTCATATGTCCCCATTTCATATCTACTATTTATAGATTAGTACTAGAATTTGGGATCCTAATGGAAAGTCTTGTTATTGGGAAAGAAGGGAGAAAAAACAGTCTCATGTTAACAAAACATATTCTGTAGGAATCTAACTGGTCCACCCCGATATTCTCCTCCAGTCCCTGTCTTTTGCTACTGCTTTATTAAGTTCCTGCTAGTTTTCAGCCTCAGCTCTCATGCAAACACTAGCTCTGGTCTGCATTGTCCAGATCCTTAAGTTGTTCATCAAATGTATCTTCTCCTGCTGCCTCCCCAGCTCCTCCTGAGTGGCCATGTGATTCATCTTCTGTGACTTCAGAATCCACTTTTCCTATGAAGCCATGCTCAGCTCTAGTCAGGGTGAAACACCAGGAGTTCTCAATCTTTTGATGTTAAGAAAGAATTGCACAATTTTTGCTTAAGCCAGAATGCCATAGGATGCTTAGCTTGGGTGTTATATATTATAAACAAGTTGACAGATGACATCAATCACCATGTGTGGCTTGAAAGACACAAAATAGCCCTCTCTTCTCTTTTCACCCCCAATACTGATCATGTCCTAGAGTCTGGAACCCTCAACACTTGTTCTGACCCTGGGTCACCCTGTGGAAGGTCCTTGTGAAAATGATGCGGGTAAGCTTTCTGGAAATGTGCATTAGCTTGAACTTGTTTTACATAGAATTGTAAAGAATGGAATCTCAGCATTTAGAACAGGCTCTCAGAGTTGCTTGCTCTATCTGCTCAAATAACCATAATCCCCAAGGAAAACTCATCTGCTTTGTATAGTTCTGCTTCTTACAAAATCAGTCCTGGTGTAATCATCTCTAGATGGTAGAGTCATGGCTGATTTTTACATTGTCTTAATACTTTTAATATTGTGTGTTATAAAAATTCTTCAGTGAGCAAATTTAATTTATTTTAACTTAATTTAAGAAGTAAGCTAAACTGTTTTTAAAATAGGAAAAAGAAAGTTATTTCCTATATGAGCCACATTCTGCATCCCTAACATTTTCCCTCATAGGTTTTGTTCTGACATCTGATCAATGAGCCTAATTCCTCTTCCTGTGACAACCCTTTATATACCTTAAAGTATCAAGTACGTTCTTGATTCTGTTCTTTCTAAATGCAACCATTTGGTCTGCTCCCCATTTTGTATAGTTTCTAATTCCATCTCCAACCTGGTCAAATACTGAATTATCTCTAGCCTACCAGCAGTGTTTAATAGTGGTTTAGATCTGAACAAAATACAGCTAGTGTGTTTTTACTCAATGCAGAAATCAGTGCAGTATCACCTCCTTTAATCTGAGCAATCTACTTCTATAAATACAGCCTTTTTAGTTTCAGTCACAACACACTTTTGGTTTCTATTGACTTTTTATTCATCTAAAATGCTTAGGGCATTCCCAACACACACTCATGAACCTTTTTTTTTTTTTTAAACTTTAAACTGAACAGTTGATTTTTCAAAGCTAAATAAAGGACACTGCATCCATCTTGTCACACTACCTCTTATACTTTGGGTTCATTATTTTAACCCTTTAATGTTATTCTGATTCCTGGTCCTACTATGTAAGCCTCAGTGATCATTCTATGCTTTATGTCACCTGTGAATGTAGTGCTCATGAACTGATGAGCCTAAGATGGGTGAGGAGACTCACCAGTTAGAGGGACTGGCCTGTAAGCCACCAGGTGATTCTGACCATGTTGGAAAAAACACCAAGTGAAGATGCCAATTAGCATATCAAAGTCTCTGTCTTCTCATTTTGTGATTTTTAATTTCTTCTTTTCAGGATTGTTGTGAGTATTAAGTTTAAGATGATGCCTTGAAAGACATTTGTCACACACAGGTGCACTTTATTATTAGCTTCACTTTCCACATTGGTAGAACTGTTTAATAGTTGGGAACCAATGTAACCGTATAATAATGTAACCCACATTTGGCTAAAAGTCTTGCAGGAAAGCACCTCTGCCCTGCCTGTGGGAGCCCTGCTCAGAGTGTCCCCAAATACTGAGTAATAGGATGCCTTTCAGAGGCCTACTTGAAACACCACTTTGAGCTGTCCTTTACTTTTTCACAATGGCCCTGTGTCAACTGTCATAGTGGTGTGGAGTTTAAAATGTAGTTATTTGTAATGATAATGGTATCTTATATTTATGCAGATTTGGGGAGTTCTTATCCTTTTGCATGCATAATCAAGTCTGTTACTCACAGCAACTCAGTCCATCAGGATTCTTAACCAACCATACATTACAGATTAGAGACCTAATATCTGAAGAGTTCTGAGGACTTGCTCAAAGCCACATAATCAACGACTGAGCTGGCACAAAACCCAGGTCTTGTGATGACTGATTTTGTCCTCTTACTTTTACTCCACTCAAGTTTATTTTGGTTCTCGAAATGACCACACATCCCAAGGGAAAGGGCTTGGTTTAATACAATTGGGACCCATTTCTTTCTGACTTAAATTCATTTATCAGATTAGCCTGAGCAAAAAGGAAAATTATAAGGACTGATAAGCTTTCATTAGGGGGACAGAAGGAGGGACAAGTCAAAGCTACAAGAAGTCGATTTAGACTGAGATATGACAGCAAGAAACCCAGAGAATGAAGTGGGGCAAAGTGCTGATGAAGAAACAAGGAGCACTGTGGACCATCTTTGTTAACATCACGCCTGTTTCCCAAAGCCAGTTCTATGTGTAATTTTTACATCTATGTTCTTCTGGCCTGAATCTTAAATAGGACCTTTCAGCTCTCCAATATTCTCCATGAGCTTTGGCTCACTTCTCCAAGGAACCGTATCACTCACCTGCATGCATTTGCAAAGTTATTGCTCATGGACGGTGCCAAGGAAAATACACCCACAATGTGGTCACCGTCAGGGTCTGGAAGACGTGTTTTAACACCATGGTTTTCAAGCTTTTATTTGCCAATGACCACTTTCATGTTTCCCCCCAGGGACCTCAGAAAGTCCTACAATGGCAGCAGCAGACAATCAGAACTTTATGAGATATCCAGGATTGCAAGACACAGTCAAAGAAATTCCATTCTAAAGCACAGAAATTTTACATATTTATAGGCTCTTTGACTTTACTGGGGGCAAGTGTGTATTTTCCATTAGCCTTATTTATCTGAATATTTGTATATACTGATGCCCCATTTCTACCCACCAAGTGTCTGAAGTGACTGTATAGCAAAAATACAAACACTGAAATAAAAATAAAATGAAATGAAAATGTTGGGAAATGCAAGTATACATGGAAAATCAAGACCAAGAAAAAAAGACTGGAAATATGCAACAACTAGAGAAGGAAATGGCACCCCACTTCAGTATTCTTGCTGGGAAAATCCCATGGACAGGGCAGCCTGGCAGGCTGCAGTCCACAGGTCACAAAGATTTGGACACAACGGAGCACACACACATGCAATCATTAGGATCAACATGAGTGCCGTGAAAGGGCATCTTATTTCACCAAGACTGTCCTGCAACCCAGGGCAAAAATGAAAACAAAGCTAGGTCTTTGGTTTTCAGTATTCAAAAAGGAGACTCATGTGGAACTTTTTGCAACACTTAATATAGGCCTAAGACTTTTGCTTTAACCTAATATTTTCAGACCTCAGGGCTTCTACACAATAAAGTCAAAGATTCATTCTTGTCTGGGCACCTGCTCCCCAACCTAACAAGTCCTTAATGAGTCCACCAGTAGTTAAAGCAAAGGAAACAGACCCATGGACCACACAGCTCTCCTGTTTTCTCCCCTGCATTAGAATTTGTAGTGAGGGAGCAGGATACCACCCCTCCCCCACAGCCACAGGCAAATCTTATAAAAAGGGTGTGAAACTTAAGAAATCATTCCATCACTGTGGTGTATATACATAGGGGTTCACATGTGCTAGAAACCGTGCCAGAATATTTACGTCTACAAATAACCAACTTGCCAGAAGTTTTAAAAAGCAGCAATAGAATTAATATTCATTCCTAGGCTTTGGGAAAGTGAGAAATTTCAATAAAAAGAGCTGAAGTGAGCTGAAAAATACAGTAAACCAGGGTCAGCAAACGTTTTCTATAAAGTCTTGTAGATAGTAAATATTTTAGGCTTTTGCAAACCATATTTTTCCATCACAAATATAAAACTCATTGTGATGCAAAAGCAGACATAGATAGTATGCAAATGAATGGATGTGGCTACATTCCAATAAAATTTTTATTTACAAAAACAGGTCAAGTGCTGCATTTGGCCCACAGACCGTGGTTGGGGGACCCCTGCTATAAATGGAAGCAGAAATGACATGCTATACCTTTGAACAATGACCCTAAAAAAACAACTTTACAAGCTGCCATGCATTACAGACTCTGTCTGCTGTTTCTTAGACTCTTCGAGTTTCTGGCACACGCAACCAGAGTATGCATCTCTAGTTTTACTTCTTTTCGAGCTTCTTCCAAAGGCGCTAGATCTGATGTTTGGTTTGCTGCACATAAATGGAGAATTATGAAACATACATAATTTTGTGAACACACTGATGACACACTGCCTGACACACAGTAGGTGCTTTATCTATTGATCTCTCACAGATCTTTTAAAAAATGCTGATTCCATTTGGGGGAGGGAGAACATGATTATCTTCATCGGGTTATCAGCCCTGCATGAGATCTTGGGCACGTCACTCAATTTTTTTAATTAAAAACATTCTCTAATACAATACAGTGTTATTAATTATAGTCACCATGTTTAACACTAAATCCTGAAATCTTATGCACCTTATAAATAAAAGTTTGTACCTTTTTAACCAAACTCTATTTCCCACACTTCAGCCCCCAGCCCCTGAGAACCACTTTTCTATTCTCTGTTTTTGACATTTTTTATTTTGCTTTGATTTTAGATTTCACACATAAGCGTTACTATGCAGTATCTGTCTTTCACTGTCTAGCTTATTTCACGAAGCATAATGTCCTCAAGATTCATCCGCATTGTCACAAATGACAAAATTTCCTTCTTTCTCATGGCTGAATAGTATCCTACCATACATATGTACCACATCTTCTTTGTCCATTCATCTGTTGACAGACACTTAGATTGTTTCCATATCTTTGCTATTATGAATAGTGCTGCAACAAACCTGGAGTATACATATTTCTTTGAGGTCCTGTTCTTACCTCCTTTGGATATATACTCAGAAGTGGATTTGCTGGATCATACGGTAGATCTGATTTAATTTGGGGGGAAGCTTCCATGTTGTTGTCCATGGCGGCTGCAGCAATTTACATTCCCACCAGCAGTGCACCAAGGTTCCTTTTTCTCTACATCCTCCCCAACATTTGTTATCCCTTGTCTCTTTAATGACAGCCATTCTAACAGGCTGTGAGATAATACTTTATTGTGGATTTGATTTGCATTTCCCTGATGGATATGGCAGAAAGTGAAGAGGAACTCAAAAGCCTCTTGATGAAAGTGAAAGAGGAGAGTGGAAAAGTTGCCTTAAAGCTCAACAATCAGAAAACTAAGATCATGGCGTCTGGTCCCATCACTTCATGGGAAATAGATGGGGAAACAGTGGAAACAGTGTCAGACTTTATTTAGGGGGCTCCAAAATCACTGCAGATGGTGATTGCAGCCATGAAATTAAAAGACACTTACTTCTTGGAAGGAAAGTTATGACCAACCTAGATAGCATATTCAAAAGCACAGACATTACCTTACCTACAAAGGTCCGTCTAGTCAAGGCTATGGTTTTTCCATTGGTCATGTATGGATGTGAGAGTTGGACTGTGGAGAAAGCTGAGTGCCGAAGAATTGATGCTTTTGAACTGTGGTGTTGAAAAACTCTTGAGAGTCCCTTGGAATGCAAGGAGATCCAACCAGTCCATCCTAAAGATCAGTCCTGGGTGTTCAATGGAAGAACTGATGCTAAAGCTGAAACTCCAATACTTTGGCCACCTGATGAGAAGAGTTGACTCATTGGAAAAGACCCTGATGCTGGGAAGGATTGGGGGCAGGAGGAGAAGGGGATGACAGAGGATGAAATGGCTGGATGGCATCAACGACTCGATGGACATGAGTTTGGGTAAACTCTGGAAGTTGGTGATGGACAGGGAGACCTGGCGTGCTGTAGTTTGTACGCATGGGGTCACAAAGAGTTGGACACGACTGAGCGACTGAACTGAACTGAAGTAAACTGATGGTTATGATGTTGAGTATTTTTTCAAGTACATGCCAGCCTATATCTTCTTTGGAAAAATGTGTATTCAGTTTCTCTGCCTATTTTTAATATGATGGCTTGAATTTTTATTTTTATATTGAGTTGTATGAATTCTTTATATATCTTGGATATTAACCCCTTATTAATATATAATTTGCAAATATTTTCTCCCATTCTGTAGATTGCATTTTCATTTCATTGACGGTTTCCTTTGTTTTGCAGAAGACTTTTAGTTTTATGTAGTTTGTTTATTTTTGCTTCTGTTACCTGTGCTTCTGTGTCAAATTCAAAAATACTTAGCCAATAACCAATATCAAGGATTTATCCCATTTTCTTCTAGGAGTTTTATACTTTCAGGTCTTCTCACATTCACATCTTCAATCTATTTTGAGTTGCTTTTGTGTACAGTGTAATATAGGAGTCCAGGTTCATTTTTTTTGCGTGTGACTGTCTAGTTTTCCCAACATCTTCTATTGCAGAGACTATCCTTTCCCCATTGTGTATTCTTAATTCCTTTGTCATGAATTAACCAAATATGTATAGATTTATTTCTGGGCTCTCTATTCTGTTCCATTGATCTATGTGTCTGTTTTTATACCAATACCATACTGTTTTGATTATGGCAATTTTCTTTGCAATACAGTTCAAATCAGGAAGTGTAATGTCTCCAGCTTCGCCCTTCTTTTTCAAGATTGTTTTGGCTGTTCAAATTCTTTTGTAGTTCCATATAAATTTTAGTATTGTTTTTCAATTTCTGTGAAAAATGTTGCTGGGATTTTTATAGGGAATCTCTGAAATAAATCTCACTTGATCACGGTGTATGATCCTTTTAAAGTGTTGTTGAACTTGGTTTGCTAATATGTTGTTGATGTTTGCATCTATATTCATCAGAGACATTGGCTTGCAAGTTTCTTCTCTTTTAGTGTCCTTGTCTGGTTTGGGTGTCAGAATAATGCTGGCCTCATAAAATGATTTTGTAAGTGTCCTGTCCTCTTTTTTGGATGATTTTGAGAAGAATTTTTATTTATTCTTCTTTAAATGTTCAGTAGAATTTGCCTGTGATGCCATCTGATCCTGGGCTTTTCTTTGTTGGGAAGTTTTGGATTACTGACTCAATATCCTTACTAGTATTGATCTCAGATTTTCTGTGGCTTCATGATTCAGTCTTGTAGGCTGTATGTTTCTAGAAAGTTATCCATTTCTTCTAGGTAATCCTTTTTTTTTTTTTTTTGGTGAATAATTGCTCATATAGTCACTTAATGATCATTTGTATTAGTGTACTTTCAGTTGTAATATCTCCTTTTTCATTTCTAACTTTATTTGAATCTTGTCTTTTCTTGGTAAAGGTTTGTTAATTTTTGTCTTTTAAAAAACAGCTCTTAGTTTTATAAACTTTTTTTCCTATTGCTTTTCTGGCCTCTATTTCTTTAATTTCCACTCTGATCTCTGTCATTTCCTTCCTTCTAATAATTTTGGGCTTGATTTGTTCTTTCTTCTAGTTCCTTGAGGCATAAATTTTGGTTGTTTATTTTTGCTCTTTCTTTTTTCTTAATATAGGGATTTATCACTATGAATTTCCCTCTTAGAACTGCTTTTTGCTGCATCCCATAAATTTTGGTATGTAGTATTTCTATTTTCACATGCCTCAAAACATTTTTTTATTTCTTCTTAGACCCACTGGTTGTTCAGTAACATGTTGTTTAATCTCCATATACTTGTGAATTTTCCAGTTTTCTTCTTATAGCTGATTTCTAGTTTCATATCATGGTAGTCAAAAATATGATATTATTTTAGTCTTCTTAAGTTTATTAAGACATATTTTGTGGCCTGACATACAATCTATTTTGGAGAATGCTCTAGTTATACTTGAGAAAAAATATATATATTCTACTGCTGTTGGAAAGATTTGCATTATTGTTGGAAAGATTTATTCTGTCAAAGTCGGTTAAGTTTATCTGATCTAACATAGTTTAATATTTACTTGTTTGTTTTCTGTCTGGATGATCTATTTATTGTTAAAAGTATAGTATTAAAGTCCCTTAATATTATTGTATTATTGTTTATTTCACACTTCAAGTCTGTTAATATTTACTTTATATATTTATATGCTCCTCTGATAGTCTTTGATTTCAGATAAAAAATAAATCAAACAAATCAGGGTTCAAGTTCTGCTACTTAATTGTTTGTGGGTCCTGGGGATTTTTACTCATTTTGCTGAGTCTCAATCTCTTTTGTGTCAAATAAGAATAAAAATATAAGAAGTTAAATGGAATAATACATCTAGAATGTCAGTCAGTCAGTTCAGTTGCTCAGTCATGACTAATTCTTTGCAGCCTCATGGACTGCAGCACGCCAGGCTTCCCTGTCCATCCCCAATTCCCAGAGCTTACTCAAACTCATGTCCATTGAGTTGGTGATGCCATCCCACCATCTCATCCTCTGTCATCCCCTTCTCCTCCTGCCTTCAATCTTTCTCAGCATCAGGGTCTTTTCAAATGAGTCAGCTCTTAGCATTAGGTGGCCAAAGTACTGGAGTTTCAGCTTCAGCATCAGTCCTTCCAATGAATATTCAGGACTGATTTCCTTTTAGATGGACTGGTTGGATCTCCTTGCTGTCGGAGGGACTCTCAAGAGTCTTCTCCAGTACCACAGTTCAAAAGCATCAACTCTTTGGCACTCAGCTTTCTTTATAGTCCACCTCTCACATCCATACATGACTACTGGAAAAACCATAGCTTTGGCTAGATGGACCTTTGTTGGCAACGTAATATCTCTGCTTTTTAATATACTGTCTAGGTTAGTCATAACTTATCTTCCAAGGAGCAAATGTCTTTTAATTTCATGGCTGCAGTCACCATCTGCAGTGATTTTGGAGCCCCCCAAAATAAAATTTGTCACTGTTTCCGCTGTTTTCCCAACTACTTGCAAGTGATGGGACCAGATACTGTGATCTTCGTTTTTTGAATGTTGAGTTTAAAGCCAACTTTTTCACTCTCCTCTTTCACTTTCATCAAGAGGCTCTTTAGTTCTTTGCTTTCAGCCATAAGAGTGGTGTCATCTGCATATCTGAGGTTCTTGATATTTCTCCTCGCAATCTTGATTCCAGCTTGTGGTTCATTCAGTCCAGCGTTTCTCATGATGTACTCTGCAGAGAAGTTAAATAAGCAGGGTGACACTATACAGCCTTGATGTACTCCATTCCTGATTTGGAACCACTCTGTTGTTTCATGTCCAGTTCTAACTGTTGCTTTTTGACCTGCATACAGATTTCTTAGGAGGCAGGTTAGGTGGTCTGGTATTCCCATCTCTTTAAGATGGGAATCTAGCATATACCAGACATATAATCAAAGTTCAAAAAGTGTAAAATCTGCCTCCCACATCTCTGTTTTTCTGATCTGTGAACTAGAAATGGTGGCTGCTTTACTTCTGGGCAATTTTCAAGAAGCCTGAAAATGCCTGTTGTAAGAACTGGGAAGATGAGAAACTGGCCTGCAGCCACCCTAACTATCACAGGTCTGTCACTTCTCTCTGACTCTCCCCCTTGCTTCTTAGAGGATCTGACTTCTTTTTCTTCATACCTGGCTCCATAACTGCACTACAAGCCTGGAGTCTCATTGTCAAACCAGGGGCTTGGGTATGAGTCTACCCACCAAGCAATAGCTTGCAAGGCCCTTAAAAGTTTCATTTAGATCAATCCAGTGCCCTTGGTCACAATATCTTACCGACAATTTTCCTGTGGGTTCTTTGTTAGGAACAATATGGAAGAACATCTATGTTATGTTGAGGAAGAATTCACTGTACATGCTGCACTAGAATATAATAGTTGGGGAGAATCCTAGAGGTAGAGGTCCAAGAATTCCTCTGAAAATGACAAATAGGCACTGATTTAACATTTGTAGCAGTGGGGACTTTACTACTTTGCTGTTGTTGTTCAGTTGCTAAGCAGTGTCCAACTCTTTGGGACCCCATGGACTGCAGCACACCAGGCTTCCCTATTCTTCACTATCTCCCAGAATTTGCTCAAATTCATGTCCATTGTGTCGATGATTCCATCCAACCATCTCATCCTCTGTTACCTCTTCTCTTGCTGTCCTCAATCTTTCCCAGCATCAGGGAGTGCATCCAGTGAGTCAGCTCTTCACATCAAGTGGCCAAAATATAGGACTTTCAGCTTCAGCATCAGTCCTTCCAATGAATATCCAGGATTGACTTCCTTTAGGAAGGACTGGTTTGATCTCCTTGCAGTCCAAGGGACTCTCAAGAGTCTTCTCTAGCACCACAATTTGAAAGCATCAATTCTTTAGTGTTCAGCTTTCCTTGCAGTCCAACTCTCACATCCGTATATGACTAGAAAAGCCATAGCTTTGACTATGTGGACCTTTGTCAGCAAAGTAATGTCTTTGCTTTTAAGTACACTGTCTAGGCTTGTCATAGCTTTCCTTTACTACCTTAAAAATCAGCAATTTTGAACAGTGTTGATAATTATGTAGTTCATTTCCATTGCCCATGCTGTTAAAGTCCTTTAAGTCCCTGATTCTTGTTAAACCGAGCTATTTACTATTACTTCCAGCTCTAATTATCCACAAATTGAGTAGCCTGACATCTGTGACTTTATCAATGACTTCAACAAAAATATGAGCCTGAATAGTAACCATGGACAGAGTCTGTTGCCTGCCCTCACTCTCCTCCTGCCACTTTGGGTATAATCATTTACCCAGGTATGAAACTCATTTACATACACAGGGCATGATTCCTAAAGATCTGTGAATTATACCATACCCAGAAGCAGCATCTCCCCAAACAACTCAAAAAGACTAAGAGAAAAAAGGAGATTTAATCATCTGGTGTTGGATAACCAGCCTAAGACCTTAGGCTGGATTCCGAGGAAATCAGGCTATAGACAAATGATAGCAATAAGTCTCAGTCTGAAAGTGCTCTGGGCTGGATCACTAGTGGGATTAGTTTATATTCATACAACAAATTGCTGTGGAAAAATACTGTGACCTAGTAGATTGATTTTCAAACTTGGCTGAGAGCCTGATATATAAAATAGACTAAGGCAGAGCTGCTCTGATTGAATTCCATCTACATGGACTCCTCCCTACCCATGAGGCACCTTAAGCAAATCAGAGACACTCTAGGAGAAATATATCAGAGAGCAACTTGCAAATCATGGTTGCCAGACAAGTCTCAGGAGTGCTATTGACTCATTGTCTGCCTTTGCTCAAGTCACATTATTTTTTAAACAATTTTTATTTGTATTATAGTTGATTTGTAATGTGTTAGTTTCAAGTGTACAACAAAGTGATTCAGTTTTACTGAAAAAAGAAAAGTTTTATTCTTTTTCAGATTCTTTTCCCATTTAGGTTATTACAGAATTTTGAGTAGAGTTCCCTGTATACTGTAATTTATATAGTCAATTCTTGCTGATTATCTATTTTATATGTAGTAGTGTGTTAATCCTCCCCTGTAGAAGGGATAGGGTACCCACTCCAGTATTCATGGGCTTCCCTTGTGGCTCAGATGGTAAAAGAATCCACTCACAATGCCAGAGACCTGGATTTGATCCCTGGGTTGGGAAGATCCCCTGGAGAAGGGCAAGGCAACCCACTCTGGTATTCTTGCCTGGAGAATCCCGATAGACAAAGGAGCCTGGAAGACTGCAGTCCATGTGGTCACAGAGTGGGACATGAGTGAGTGACTAAGCACACGCACGCACACACACACACACACACACACACACAGTGTGTTAATCCATAGATAGGTCCATCCATGTTGCTGAAAATGGCAACATTCTTTCTTTTTTAATTGCTGAGTAGTATTTCATTGTATACATATACCACCTCTTCTTTATCCATATTCCTCTATCAATGGACATATAGGTTGCTTCTACACTTTGGTTATTGTAAATAGTGCTGCAATAACATTGGGATGTATGTATCTTTTCAAAGTATGTTTTCTTTGGATATATGCCCATAAATAGGATTGCTGGATCATATGGTAGCTCTATTCTTAGTTGTTTTTTTTAAGGAAACTCCATACTGTCTTTTCAGTGGCTGTACCAATTAACATTCCCAGCAACAGTGCAGGAGGGTTTCCTTTTCTCCACATCTATCCAGCATTTACTGTTTGTAGACTTCTTGGTGATGGTCATTCTGAACAATGTGAGATGGTATCTCATTGTAGTTTTGATTTGCATTTCTCTAATAATAAGTGATGTGGAACATATTTTCTTGTGCTTTTTGGTCATCTGTATGTCTTCTCTGAAGAAATGTCTATTTAGATCTGCTGCCCATTTTGGGATTGGGTTGTTTGTTTGTTGTGTATTAAGTTGTATCAGCTATATGTATACTTCTGAGCATGAATTTTTTTCTGAAGTATAAAGTGAAGTTACTAGAAATACATCTTGTTTCATCTCAACAACATTATGCCTCCTTGTATCACTACATCTACTAACCCATTTTGTGATTACTTGGGGCCACCAGAATGATCTCTCCACCATAATATCAATGAGAATATTTGAGAAGGAAAAAAAAAAAGAACAGATGATTCTAAATTACATAGCAGTCTTACCAGCCCAAGAAAGAATTTTTTACACAACTCAACTTAAAGTAATTGTTTCTGCTTTAAAATCTTTGCATAACAGGATCAATTAGGAGAAAATTAAGTACTTTTCTCATTAAGAGAATTCCAAGTAAGTGAAATGTTTGGTTCCAAAATAATTTGAACAGAATCATTATTTTACAATAAGGCATCTGAAGATTTTATTTTTGTATGTTCACCAAGTTTATTAAACTGTTTGTTATTCTTGTTTTGTATGTCTACAGAGAGAAGTGCACCTTCATTGTGGAAAATCCAACATTAATAAAAATATAAAAAGATAATAAAAATATGACAAATAAAGCAACAAAATTCATCATTACCCAGCAAAACCACCATCAAGCTTTTGATAATTATTTTATTAGACCCCTCAATATCTAATCTCTATTTTTCATTCAACAATAACATATGGACATTTATATGTTTTAAGGGTAATATAGGTTTTAATGGAATTTGAGAATTAAATAGATATAAATTTGTATCAGAATCTTTCATCTATATTCCATAGTACAGATATACAAAATTTTACTTATGCACTCCAATTTCCTAAGTGGACTTTAGGAAGCATTACTATGAACAAAGCTAGTGGAGGTGATGGAATTCCAGCTGAGCTATTTCAAATCCTAAAAGATGATGCTGTGAAAGTGCTGCAGTCAATATGCCAACAAATTTGGAAAACTCAGCAGTGGCCACAGGACTGGAAAAGGTCAGTTTTCATTCCAATCCCAAAGAAAGACAAAGCCAAGAATATACAAACTACCTCACAATTGCACTCATTTCACATGCTAGAAAGATTACACTCAAAATCCTTCAAGCTAGTCTTCAACAGTATGTAAACTGAGAACTTCCAGATGTACTAGCTGGATTTAGAAAAGGCAAAGGAGCCAGAGATCAAATCACCAACATCCATTGGATCATAGACAAAGTAAGGGAATTTGAGAAAAACATCTACTGTTTCTTCAACTCAGCAAAAGCCTTTGACTGCATGGATCACAACAAACTGGGAAATTCTTAAAGAAGTGGGAATACCAGGTGACTTCACCTGTCTCCTCAGAAGCCTGTATACAGGACAAGAAGCAACAGTTAGAACCAGACATGAAACAACAGCCTGGCTCAAAATTGGGAAAGGAGTATGTCAAGGCTGTATATTGTCATCCTGCTTACTTAACTTATATGCAGAGTACATCATGAAAAATGCTAGACTGGATGAACCACAGGCTGGAATCAAGATTACTGGCAGAAATATCAAGAACCTGAAATATGCCACTTTAATGGCAGAAAGTGAAGAGGAACTAAAGAGCCTCTTGATGAGGGTGAAAGAGAAGAGTGAAACAGCCGGCTTAAACTCAACATTCAAAAAACTAAGATCATGGAATCTGGCCCAATCACTTCATGGCAAATAGATGGGGAAAAAGTGGAAACAGTGACAGATTTTCTTTTCTTGGGCTCCAGTATCACTGGGGATGGTGACTGCAGTCACAAAATTATCAGTCACAAAATTATCAGATGTTTTCTCCTTGGAAGAAAAGCTGACAAATCTAGAGAGCATATTAAAAAGCAGTGACATCACTTTGCAGACAAAGGTCCATATGGTCAAAACTATGGTTTTTCCAGTAGTCATGTAGGGATGTGAGATTTGGACCAGAAGGCTGAGGGCTGAAAAATTGATGCTTTCAAATTGTGGTGCTGGAGAACACTCTTGAGAGTCCCTTGGACAGTGAGGAGATCAAATCAGTCAGTCCTCAAGGAAACCAACCCTGAATGTTCACTGGAAAGACTGAGGCTGAAGCTGAAGCTCCAATACTTTGGTCACTTGATGCAAAGAGCTGATTCATTGGAAAAGACCCTGTTGCTGGGAAAGATTTAGGGCAAGAGAAGAAGTGGGTGACAGAGGATGAGACGGTTGGATGGTATCACCGACTCAATGGATATGAATTTGAGCAGACTCCAGAATATCATAGAAGACAGGGAAGCCTGGGGTGGCTGCAGTTCATGGAGTTGCAAAGAGTTGAACTTAGCTATTAAACAACAATTCCATTTTCTATGACTATTTCTACTGTTTCACTATTATACACAACATGCCTGTGTGATCAAATTCAGTTTCAATTATTTCCATCCTTTTCAAGTTATATTAAAAGGGTGTCAGGACATACATTTTAAATCTTTCTGCATCCTGTCATCCAGGAAGACTGTACTAATGTTCACATCTATCAACTTATATTTAATGTTTCTGTTTCCCTACAACCTTACAACCCTGGATATTATCTCTCTTTTCCTTCTGTACAAATCTGATATGGTACAACAAAAACAAGTCATCAGGTATACATGCATTTACTTTATTGGAGGCTAAGTTGAATATATTTTCTGATGTTTATGGGCTGTTCATATTTATTATTTCCCCAATGGCTGCCTATAATTTTTACCCAACTTGCCATTGGATTATATGATGTTTTTCTTATGGGACTGTTTCACATTTTGATTTCAAAATTTTTACTTTCTATATTTTTCTTTATATATAAATGTTTAACATAGTCTCTTCCTTTATGGTTTATCAGTTATGGCCTCCATAGCCTTAAGAATATAAAATATTCATTACTATTTTTAGTAATCATGCCTCTACTTTTTACATTTCAGTGTAATAGCTATTTGAAATTTATTTTTATATTAAAAAAGTATTAATTGATCTTCATTGTTTTCACTATTTATTATTTCCATTCTTATGCTATTTATTAAACATCTATATTTCTTATCACAAATCTGCAATAGCATCCTGTCATATAATACAGTCCCATATTTATTTAAATCTACTTTAGAACTGATCAGTTATAGTCAGCTGAATTATCTTTCTAGCCTAAAGTAATATCACATTGTTTTAATAATAGAGCTTATAATTAAAAAAATATATTTTGTGTGGTTTTGTTCTTCCTAATCTTGCATATTTAATTCCCAATAATTTTAGAGTAATTTTAACAAGTTTCCATTACCAAGGCAGTATATAAATTGTTTTGGATTTTGTTAAATTTAAGAGACTACAATATTAAGACTGTTAATGCCAGAACAAGGAATTAACTTAATTTTTTCATTTTTTTAGTATTGTTCATTATTGTGTGTCCATTTTCTTCAAGCACACTTCTTGATGAATTTGCTATGTATTTCATGGACTGTTGCTACAATAAATGGAATCTTTATTGGGTTATATGTGCTATTTGTTGTTGAGATATAAGAAATCTATTGTTTTTTATACTAATTTTTAAATGCTCTTCTTGACTGAATACTTGCTGCTTTCCAATAGTTTGTTGATTGCTTCAAGCTTTCCAGCTGTATGACTATATGGTCTGCAAGCAATGATTGCTCCTTCCTTTCATGCTGACAGTACTCAATAATCACCGTTGCTCCTTCCTTTCATGTTGACAGTACTCAATAATCACTGAGGAGATGATAGGTATGGTAGTATTCTGTGGTTGCCATAACCATCAGTGACTTAAACTATACAAATTTGCTGCCTTACAGATCCGTAGGCAAGCCATCCAAAGGTGGTATTCCTGGGAAAAAACTCAAGGTGTTGGTGCAGCATTTTTCATTTTGTTAGTGTTTTTGATCTCTAGCAGATTTTCTTGCTTCTTTCTTAGGATTTCCACCTCTCTGCTTACATTGTCTATCTGTTCTTGCAGGCCATCCGCTTTATCCATTAGAGCCCTTAGCATATGTACCATCGTTGTTTTCAATTCCCAGTCTGACAACTCCAATATTCCTGCCACGTTTGCTTCTGATGCTCGCTCTGTATACTTACACTGTGTTTTTTGCCTTTTAATATATCTTGCAAGTTTTTCTTGAGAGTCAGACTTGATGTGCCAGATAAAAATACCTGCTATAAGTAGGCCTTTAGTAATGTGATGGTGAGGTGTGGGAGAGGGGAAATGTTCTCCAGTCCTATGATTTTGGCTAGTCTTTTAGTGAGTCTAAAGGATAAGAGTTTAGATGGCATCACTGATGTAACGGACATGAACTTAGGCAAAGTCCGGGAGATGGTGAGGCACACGGAGGCCTGATGTGCTGCAGTCCAAGGGGTCAAGAAGAGTCAGACATGACTTGGCGACTGAATAACAACTTAGTGAGTCTCCAAACTGTGGATTTCACAGGAGTTTCTAGTATTTTTTCCCCTCCTTCCTGCGATGGGATATGATCACTAGAGTGTCCTGAAGTGGATATTTCCCCTCCCCCTGGTCAGTTAGGCTCTGATAATATCTCAATAGATTAGGCTCTGATTAACCAGTTTCTTCTGAGGACAGGCCCTGTTCAGAACAGAATGCTCTGTTTCCTTTTACTATTCCCCAGCCGAAGGGATTTTTCTGTGATATTTACTGTGGGAACCTGGTTGAGCTCCTAGAGGTAAAACTCATAAAATGGTGGGAGCCCCTTGTGATTGATTTCCCTAGTTTTTAACTGTCAGAGTTGTCCACATTGAGCCTCTAGCAATTCATCAATTACAACTCAAGTTTTCCTCCCTGGCACTGGTTCCTGACGCTGGTTCCCACTGAGGCTTATTCTTGTGAGTCTGTGCTCCAGTAAGCCATTATTTCTTGTATTAATATTTGCCTGTCTGTCTATCCAATCTTGGAAATAGTGGCTTGCCCTATGTCCCTCTCTAGGAGATTTTTTTTTAATTTTTCAGTCTGTTCAGCTTTGTCCTTATTCTTAGGGCAGGTTGATGACTTTGGAAATTCTTGCATGTGGAACTAGAAACCTTTCCAAGATTCTGAATTGTATTAATAGATACTGTAGTGCTAACTCATATTTGCTTTCCTGGGATCAATCGTTATTAATCATTGTGTAGAATGTAACTTCCAGGAGAGACAGGAATTTTATCTTGTGCTTGCAGGCATGCGTGTGTGCTAAGTCGCTTCAGTCATATGACTCTTTGTGACCCACTAGGGTATGGACCGCAGCCCGCCAGGCTCCTCTGTCCATGGGATTCTCCAGGCAAGAATACTGAAGTGGGTTTCTGTGCTCTTCTCCAGGGGATCTTCCTGACCCAGAGATACACCTGCTTCTCTTAGTCTCCTGCATTGCCAAGCAGGTTCTTTACCACTAGCACCACCTGGGAAGCCCTTTTATCTTATAATCATTGTTAAATCTCTAGAACAAAATTACAACGGAAGCTCAATAAATATTTCATAAATTAAACTAATTGAGTTTGTTGTTATTTAGTCCCTAAGTCATGTCCGACTCTTTGTGACCCTGTGGACTGCAGCACGCCAGGCTTACTTGTCCTTCGCTATCTCCCAGAGTGTGCTCAAACTCAAGTCATTGTGTCAATGATGCCACCCAACTATCTCATCCTCTGTCATCCCCTTCTCCTTCTGCACTCAATCTTTCCCAGCATCAGGGTTTTTTCCCAATGGGTCAGCTCTTCACATCAGATAGCCAAAGTATTAGAGCTTCAGCTTCAACATAAGTCCTTCCAAGGAATATTCAGGGTTAATTTCCGTGAGGACTGACTGATTTGATTGCCTTGCAGTCCAAGAGACACTCAAGAGTCTTCTCCAACACAATTCAAAAGCATCAATTCTTCAACACTCAGGCTTTTTTATGGCCCGACTCTAACATCCATAATGACTACTGGGAAAAACATAGCTTTGACTACACAGTCCTTTGTCAGTGAAGTGATGTCTCTGCTTTTTAATATGCTGCCCAGGTTTGTCATAGCTTTTCTTCCAAGGAACAAGCATCTTTTAATTTCGAGGCTGCAGTCACTGTCCTCAGTGATTTTGGAGCCCAAGGAAAGAAAATCTGTCACTTTTTCCCCATTTGTTTGCAATAAAGTAATGGGACCTGATGCCCTGATCTTAGTTTTTTTGAATGTTAAGTTTTAAGCCAGTTTTTTCATTCTCCTGTTGACCCTCATCAAGAGGCTTTTTAATTCTTCTTCACTTTCTGCCATTAGAGTGGTATCATCTGCATATCTGAGTTTATTGATATTTCTCCCGGCAGTCTTGATTCCAGCTTGTGATTCATCCAGCCCAGCATTTTGCATGATGTACTCTGCATACACATAAAATCAGCAAGGTGACAATATTCAGCCTTGATGTACTCCTTTCCCAATTTGGAACCGGTCTGTTTTTCCATGTCCGGTTCTAACTGTTGCTTCCTGATCTGCATACAGGTTTCTCAGGAGACAGGTAAGGTGGGCTGATATTCCCATCTCTAAGAATTTTCCAGTCTGTTATGATCCACACAGTCAAAGGCTTTCACAGAGTCAATGAAGCAGAAGTAGGTGTTTTTTTCTGGAATTCCCTCGCTTTTTCTATGATCCAACACATGTGGGTAATTTGACCTCTATCTCCTTTGCCTTTTCTAAATCCAGCTTGTACATCTGAAAATTCTTGGTTCATGTACTACTGAAGCCTAACTTGAAGGATTTTGAGCATAATCTTTCTAGCATATAAAATGAGTGCAATTGTATGGTAGTGTAACATTCTTTGCATTGCCTTTCTTTGGGATTGGAATGAAAACTGACCTTTTCCAGTCCTGTGGTCACTGCTGAGTTTTCCAAATTTACTGGCATATTGACTGCAGTACTTTAACAGCATCATCTTTTAGGATTTGAAATAGCTCAGCCAGAATTCTATCACCTCCACTAGTTTTGTTTGTAGTAATGCTTCCTAAGGCCCACTTGACATCACACTCCAGGATGTCTGGCTCTAGGTGAGTGATAACACCATTGTGGTTATCTGTGTTATCTAGACCTTTTCTATACAGTTCTTCTGTGTATTCTTGCCACCTCTTTTTAAACTCTTCTGCTTCTGTTGGGTCCTTGTTATTTCTGTTCTTTATTGTGCCCACCTTTGCATGAAATGTTCCCTTTGTATCTCCAATTCTCTTGAAGAGATCTTGTTAGTATTCAGTTTGTTTTGGATATTTATATCAATATTTATAAATGAGATCAAACTATATGTTCTTCCAAGCCAAATCTATTGACAGTCATCAGTTCTACCCCTAGCCTCATGATACATAATTACTCTGGGATAACACCCCCACCCCCACCCCCACACACACATCTGTTATCATGCTATTTTCAAGATCTTGTTATTGTCACTTTGTTTTTAATTCAACATTGCTCTATTTTTAAATTATAGCATTTATAAACCATTTTAACTATAATTACCACATTTCTTTAGGTATAATTATATGTCTATCATATTTAATTTTCAATCCCCTTTCATACTCAGATTTTCCCATTCTTCAATTCTTTTACTATTCCTAAAAATTTCTTGGCTAAGTTGTATTTTTGGTTCATTTCTCAGGAGGAGAAATCCATTTCTCATGGATAAAATATTTCCCAAGACCTTTTGTATTTGAGAACAACTTTCTGTTGGTTTTACTTACACGTTTAACTAGTTATAGAATACTTGTGCAATTGCTTTCCAGCATTCTGAGCTCAACCAAATTTTTCCCCTTTAGGTAACTTGACTTGAAGCTTAAAAGCTACTTTTTAAAAAAAATTTCTTTGAAATCTAGTTGCTTCACTAGACTATGTTTGAGGAGTTTTTGCTATCTGTTAAGTTTCCTAGAATAAACACTTCCAATTAGAAAATCAGTCATTCCTTCAAATCTGAAGAGCTTCCTTCTCTCAGGTACTCTATTTTATTTAGAGTTTCCTTTCCTCAACTGTCCTGTGCTGCTCTCCAGGGTGTTCTCACTATCATGTTATTATATTGGTAAATATTTTAATCTTTTCCTATTCTACATCCTGTTGTTTTGTTTTTTTTTTTCCTCAGTGCTGTGTCCACACACCATTGACTTAATATTTTCAAATATTTATTTTGGTCTTTGAAAGTATATTTTAATGTTCCCAATATATTTTTTCACTAACTCATTTTCTTACATTTATCAGCTTCCTTTTTATTTTAGTTAGTTGCATAATTATCAATATGTCTTTCATTCCATAAAGTCTATGTTTGCCTTGAGAGCAGAAAGTAGTAGCAACTGATTTTCTATTTCCTTGAATACATTTTTCAAAACTTATTTGTATTTTTTCATGTTATGTTCCATTTACTCATGTATTTATTTTTGCTAATTCTTATTGTGATTTCCTATTGCAGGGATTTCTTTTCACTCGTCTTTGAACAGAGTCATTGTATCTCAAACTGTTCTTTTTCCAAGGTGTGGATTTACTATTGCCCTGAGCTCTGTGTAAATCTTTTCCTTGGAATATGAGCTGAAGCACTGGATATTTTGTTTTTTGTTTTTTTTTCTCTCTCTCCAGTCACACAAGTGCCCAAAGGGTGTGGACAAGGAGCTTGAGTTTTGTATAACCACAATTAGAGAATTCTGTCTTTGCTTTCTTTCTCTGTACTTGTTGGAAATAACAGAATCACACCACTATACTGGTGACTCAGTTCCCCTGTCTCGTGGAAGAATGGGAGGTGAGCTTTGGACTTGGGTTTGCACCCTTCTCTGGGTAACTGACTACGAGGTGATGTCCTTATTTGTGTCTTTGCTCCTCACATGCTTTTGATTTAGGTTCAACATACATTGATTTCTATACTCTATTGAGACCATGTTTGCTGCTATTGGGTCAGCTCAAACAGGGAATCAAGAATTGATTCTTCCATGGCTCTCCTACCATCTGCCCTGCCAAAGGCCAAAGGAAAAGCTGCAGCAATCCAAGCTCATGCTTATAGTGCTTTTGAAAATTAACAGTGAGAAAGGGCTTCTTCAACAGAAGATAGTCCCCAATTCCGCACCCCCCAACAATTTATACGTTAATCCTAATCTCTCCAAATCTGAATATCAACAAAATATAGCTTTACTCTCCCTACTTCCTATTCCTTTGCACTGATGTTTCTAAGGGGAGTTATGCATCCATGCAGCCAAGCGTCTTCCTTCGTTTCAGTCCAAATTGTCCTAAATCTAAAAACCCTTTTCGTAATACTCAGAGTATGAGATTGGGATACCTCCTTAGTTTTGCATTAATGGTTTAGCTTTGCTCCAGTGTTTTAATTCTTTTTATTTGGGTAAGAAGAAGTTTTATGAATCTTCTTTTGGGGATGTCTATCATTGATTTCTTTTTCATACTCTAATTCCAAGCTGTTCATTTTTTTTCTTCTTTTGTTATTTTTCAGTTCAACGTGTACCATTTTACAGTGTGCTTTAATAAAATTACAGTGTACTGAAAAACATGCCACCATTTTTTGCTTTCTGTTTATGACTCAGACTCATTGTATAATCTTTATACTGTTCACCCCTCTGGCCATTATTTTGCTCAGCTACTAAGTAACCAGTTTGCATTAGGTGGTCTCTCAGCACATTGGCAGTGCTAGAAGTCCATGAAATCAAAAACACTGAATCTGGATTTCTGAGCATTACTCTCGTCCTTGGTTTCTGGGCTGCCCAGGGAGGGGCTGGAAGGGCAGGAAGGTGTTGGGTTCTTATCTGTATCAGAATCATCCTGGATTTGAGAGCACACAAACTGTGAACACCAGGGATACATTTTGAATCCCCAGCCATGAGACGGCAGGAGTCTGACAACAATCCCAAAGGGCAACAATGGTTCTGATTTCAGCCGTTGGCCCAGAAAGCTAACACATTCACTTGGCAAGACTTCTAAAATAGTAGCAAAAGGAGAAGACTCTGAATCTGAAATTCACATCTAAAAATATGTATTATTTGAGAGTTGTGGAGAAACTTGATCCAATGAAAATCATTCCACTGTCCATTGGCACTGGTTCATGGAGAGCTAATCACAGCCAATCCAACCTTATCTAAATATAGTTTAAGAAAACAGACAAGCATCTATCCTAGGAAATTTCCTAGAACCCAATCCTGTTTTGGAAGCAGTTCCACCTCCAAGGATGAGGAATAGGCAGTCCTGCTCCACATAGATCTGATCTTAGTTCACTTATCCAAAGTTTGGAGCCAAACACTAACCCTATCACTAAAGGATGTCAGGCCTTTGGATTTCTTGACAGACAAGATTCTCTCGGGTTTGGCATTCTCATGGTCTGAGTGGTTATGAAAAAGCAGAGAGGAAGGTGGCAAAACAAGAGCCAGGCTGAGAGTCCAGCAGGACCTGAAGGGAGACCTGTGCTTCAGGGCTGGCTACATTGCTGGTTTGTTTTGAGCTGTAAGTCCTGGTAAAACACTAGGGTCAGCTACATTGTCCCTGCACCATTACTGTCTAGACAAAAATGAGTCAAAATCTTGTTTCATGTTTTGTGTGAGTCTATTGCAAATTCCCAGGGGACTTATATACTTCAGTCATATTTGCCTTGAGGTTCTTGTGTTTGTGGGCGTGGTCTCTTTTGTAGCAGCTCAGGTATGACATTCATCCTTTTTGTGAAATTTCATTGAAAACTGATTCTTACAAAACACTTGTGATTTAGGGGTGGGGCTGAGATGAAGGAGGGCTTCCATCCCATCTAGGTTAAGGACTTCAAATCAGATCTTGGACATGCCCTTACCAAATATCTCTCCCACAACCCTACTTTAGGAGCATCCCCTGGCCTCTCCCCATATGGTTTCCTGCTTCCCACAATCTGTATTAGTCTGGGAAGGCTAAATGCTGTAACAAGCAACCCCAATATCTCAGTGGCTTTAAAAAAATGTTTTTCTTACCTACATCACAGCCCAGATGGGTATTTAGAAGGAAGTTGCATGCAGTGATCCAAGGATCAAATCATTGTTCTCTAGTACTTTCATCTCAAAACTTTCCTCTGGATCCTATTCATTCAACTGGGAGACAAGGAAGTGAGGATGAAGAATTGAATATAGAGAACCTTACAGAATGTCTCAGAGGTCAAGCCAGGAAATGGCATACACTCTTTCTGCCAATATTCCATTGACCAGAACTAAGTCACCTGGCCCCTGCTACTGTAGAGGAAGCTAGGAAATATAGTAATAAGTGATCCCAGAGGAAAAACAAAAGTTGGTGGAAATACAGTAGTTTTCCTGCCATATCATCTTTTTGGTTCCTCCCTCATATTTCTCCTTTCCCCTCCCCCTTCCCTCCCTTCCCCTCATTATCTCATACAGAATAGTTAAAGCATTCTTTTGTTCTTTTGTGATGTCTTTTCTCACCAAGCATGGACATGACCTCAGAAATCTACTCCATACTGCAGGCACCACCACCAGAGTTGGCCTAAGAATTCAATTACCATATAATCCAATTATCCCATTTCACAGAAAAGGGACTTGAGATCCTTTGTTGTTATTCAGTCGCTCAATTGTGCCTAACTCTATGTGACCTCATGGACTGTAGCACGCTAGGCTACCTTGTCCTTCACCGTCTCCTGGAGCTTGTTCAAACTCATGTCCATTGAGTCAGTGATGCCATCCAACCATCTCATCCTTTGTCATCCCCTTCTCCTCCTACCTTCAATCTTTTCCAGTAGCAGGGTCTTTTCCAATGAGTCTACTCTTTGCATCAGATAGCCAGAGTATTGGAGCTTCAGCTTCAGCATCAGACCTTCTAATGAATAGTCAGGGTTGATTTCCTTTAGGATTGATTGGTTTGATCTCCTTGCAGTCCAAGGGACTCTCAAGATCTTCTCAAACACCACCGTTCAAAAGCATCAATTCTTTGGCACTCAGCCTTATTTTTATAAATAGGTTTTTATAAATTAGGTTCATAAACAGGTTTTTATAAGTTAAGTTTTATAAATAGAGGTGCTTAAATTTGAATCAACAACTTTAGCTCAGCACTGTTTCTACTATATTGTAAACTATCAGCTCTTCAGTGAGCTCAACATCAGATGAAACTTCTGCTATATCCACCTCCAACCAGCCCAGCACCTAACACAGAGAAAAATTTATGTCAGGATGACAGGATACTCAATAATTGTTGAAAGGAGCAACATTCTCAATAGGAGAATGGAGGAAATGTTCTACTTTGGTGACCATGAAATACTTTCCAAAGAAATACAATTCATTTACCTTGGTTTAACTGAGGCCAGTTGGAAACAATAGAGCATCTTTTGATCCAATTAAAAATGTTGCCCATAAACTGTGAAACTTCTCATTGCATTCTTCAGACCAGAGCACTATTTTACAGCCAAGTTTCTGAACACATTTTTTTCAAAGGAGATTTTTATCATGGAAAACGTGACAACAGAACTCCAGGGGCGTGAACATGCTGTTATAGTTACTCCTCCAGACACAATGAAACCAACTCAAGTTAATTATTTATCAAAACCAACTCACTCTCTGGAAACATCTTTGTTTTGGCAGATTTTTTTTTTCTCCAGGAAATAGGTCAACAGTATTTCCTCCCACGTTTCATTATCATAGTATCTGACTTTCAGAATTAGCTATGTCAAATCTTGAGACATTTGCCAAGCACCCAGGTGGGCTGGCAAGGGTACAACAACAAGAGTCCTGGGGTTTCTGTTTCCTAGATTCTTCCCTTTCAGCTTTCCTCATCAATAGGAGTTAGGGCTTCCCTGGTGGTTCAGATGGTAAAGAGTCTGCCTGCAATGCAGGAGACCTGGGTTCCATCCCTGGGTCAGGAAGATCCCCTGGAAAAGGAAATGGCAACCCACGCCAGTTTTCTTGCCTGGAAAATCCCATGGGTGGAGGAGCCTGGTGGGCTACATCCCATGGGGTTGCAAAGAGTTGGACACAACTGAGTGACTAACACACACGTGTCAGACTCTATAAGAGGCACAGTGTTACAATGTTTTGCTTAATCCTATGAGACGGTTGTGAGTATTAGGCTCAAAGAGGTTAAATAATTTTCACGTACCATTCTCTATATCTAATTCCATGTATATCATTTTCCATGTCTGATGAGGAGGAGGTTGTACTCTGTGAACAAAGTTTCTGTTGACTTTGAAGATTTTGTTGTGAGCAGCATAATTCCATAATTCCGCTGAACTGGGGATAAGACGATTTGGGGATAAAGCAAACTCTGCCACTTTTCACTATTTTAGCTCAGGTCAACTTTCTGTCTGGGCCTCAGTTTTCCCAACTGGGTATAATCAGTCTGAATTTCTCTACAAGTCTAGGGGCCAGATCCCTTCATATCTCTTCCACTTCTCCAAACTCAATTTCAAGTACTAGTGCTTCCTAGCCACCAGATAGATAATGTATTCAGTGTCTCACTCTTGAGTACTTTGCCCTCCAGTTGCCTGAGGACTTTGAGAGCTTGCATAATCTAAAAGGGTCTACAGAACATCTGCTTTTGAGCAAACACTCTGTCTGCTCTAGCTGCCATCCTTGCTGGCAAAGCTTCTCCCTGCCACCTGGTGCCCCTGTAGAGCACTGGCCCACTCCTCTGTCATTGGCACTGCTGGTGTGTGCACAATAATGCCTAGTTTATCTCAGCTCTAGTACAGGCCAACATAATCCTCCAAGGAAGGGTGGACCCTGGGTGATTCCACTCCCCTATGGCCGTACTTTGGAGAAGGCAATGGCACCCCACTCCAGTACTCTTGCCTGGAAAATCCCATGGACGGAGGAGCCTGGTGGGCTGCATGCAGTCCATGGGGTGGCCAAGAGTTGGACACGACTGAGCGAATTCACTTTCACTTTTCACTGTCATGCATTGGAGAAGGAAATGGCAACCCACTCCAGTGTTCTTGCCTGGAGAATCCCAGGGACGGGGGAGCCTGGTGGGCTGCCGTCTATGGAGTCGCACAGAGTTGGACATGACTGAAGCAACTTAGCAGCAGCAGCAGCAGCAGGGCCATACTTAACCAGAAGCTGCTCCCCATTGAATCCTGAAAGTGACATCTCTTGAAGCCCAGTTTTTGCAATCACATCCAGCCATTCCACCTTCATCCTGTCCAGCCCCAGAGGTGCTGGACCCATGATGAACCATTACATGCAAATAGACCAAGTTTTCCTGAGCTTAATGTCAAAGCAGGGCTCAGCACTTATAAAAATGCCTGAGCCCTTTTTTCGTAGATTTAATACATCTAGGATAGAACATATAGACACCATACATAGATGATTCTGGTACAGCATGTGCTGAGTCCCCAAATTAGAAAAATAGTGATTTAGAAACATAAATTGTTCTGTTTACTTTCTGAGTTTATGTGGGGCTGAAGGGAATATCTTCCATGAGCCAACGATCTCTGTTCTAGCTCATCCCATGTCGAGCATTAATAGAAGCCTTCTTATCACTCTCCTGCAAAAGAAGCAAGAGACAAGACAAAAACTGATGTTTTGTTGTTGTTTAGTTGCTCAGTCATGTCTGACTCTTTGTGACCCCGTGGACTGCAGCTCATGTCACGGGACACCCAAGTTCCATGCAAAAGTTGACCCGGAAGTTCCTCCAGCTCTGTTATTTGAAGTCATACGGTGTAAGAGTTGGAGGTGTCTTCATGATGAGTTACTCCCTAACTCTAGAAAAACAGAATTCCAAATTGGAACTAACTTATGATTGTGAGGTGGGGGCCAGGATAGCACAAGTCCTCTACATTTTGCTTCCTGGAACTTACAGAGGCCACCCCCAACAAGTTTCTGTACATCTGGTCTCTCCCTCCTTAAGAATCCCTCCTGGCACACTGGTTGCAAGATCATTCTAAAACATAAAGCTGATCATGTTGCCTCCAGGCTGGAAAACCTCTTTGGCTCCTCTTGTTCAAGTTCAAGTTCAAACTCTTTGGCTTGGCAGATAAAGCCTTTCTCATTATCCTTTTTCCTGCTGCTGCCCTGCTAAACTTGAGGTGCTACCCAGGCACAGGCCCACCATGCTCTTTCATCTCCACATCTTTGCTCAGTTCTACTCTCTACTAGGAATTTATGTTCACCCCAGTTTTCTTCATAGTTTTTAAGATCCAGATCAAGTGCTGATTTGTCTTTCAGTTTTCCCTAACAGAATTGGTAACTGCCTTCTCAGCTTCCCCAGCACCAAATACATAGGGTCCCAAGTGAATCTAACTCATTTAGGGGGCTTCTGTCTTCTCCTTGGCATATGGGTTAATTAAGTGTACATAAGCTCTTGGACTGAATGCTGGTTCCACCTCTTGGAGGCTGTATGACCTTGGGAAAATCGCCTGTCAAATTTTTAATTTTCGTATCTGTTAAATTGGAAAAAATAATAGAGCTGAACTATATATTTGTTTTGGTGGATGGAATGCAATAAATAATACCATGGAAGTGCTTACTATAGCAAGAGTTAAATATATTTTATTATTTTTATTATTCTTGTTCCCTCCCCCAAGCCTTAGGTAGGTAGTTCCCAGGAAACATATGTTAAGTAAATGGTTAAATAGATCAGCTCATTCGAGTGAATGAGTAGAGTAAGAAAACTTACTAGAAACCCATAGATCTCCTAGAAACCGGAGTCTCAAATAGGAAATCACTGTTTAGTTGTGTGTGTCTGTCTGTCTGTCTATGTATCTGTATGTGTCTGTGTGTGTATGTGTGTTTGTACAACTCTTCAGCAAAATTTGAGCAGCAATTTGTATTTAATTTCAAAGGTTGAATTACTTAGATGAGCTAAGGATTTCCTTCCACAAGTCCAGCTGAGGATTTTCTGTTCCAAGTCCAAAATCAGGACTGTAAAGATTTTGTGAAACATCCTGTGCTTTCATCCCTAACCAGTCGCTCTAGGGCGGAGTCAGTCATCAGTGGAGCATGGACTCTGGCCCCCTTCATAAGATGCTATGTGTTTGGTGGCATCATGATTTATCCAGATGACCAGCTGAGCACATCCCAGTTCCCAGAGATCATCTAGATTCTGGCTAGCAAGTCAAGAGGGAACGAAAAATGTCCTTCCTGGGAGTTGTCATTCTTTCTTTCTCCAGTCTCTATGATTTAGCAGGTCCATCAAAATGGTCAGATGAAATAAGATGAGATACCATAGGGCTGATGGTGTCAAGCATCATTGATAAAGGGTTTTCCCTTCTGGGCATTTCTACCTCTTTCTCAGATTGCTTGTTTCCAAGGCTTATCCTGCTTTCTAGGCCTCTTACTCAGGCTCTTTCTTCTCAATAGCAAAGTCAGACACATACCCTCACCTTTCCCTACATTCCTTTCTATTTCTGGTATAATCTGTCAGTGGAAAGCAATCTCTGACATCTCTCTGTATCAGGAATCCTTACAGTTGTAAGTGACATTATTTAAAAGAAAGAAAGAAAGAAAACCAGAAATCTCAAACCAACCTCTTGCATTAGAAGGCCTCTTAATAGAAAAGGTCACTGCTCCTCTGCTGACCTCCAGGTTCTGCCGTCCTGTTGGTATTGGTTTTGCCTGCAAGTTGGCTTCCCTCAAGTTTGCACATTGGCCACCAGCAGCAGCTGGGGCCACGCATTTCCTAGAGGGAGAAGAACCCCCCCCCCACATCAATGCAAATAGCTTCACTGCAGTCCACTGGGGCCCCGGGATAATCACAAAGTTACCTTGGCTTGAGCCTGGGCAGGAAGGAGGGGCTACCTTCACTGACTTATATACCAATCGGGCCCATCTCCAGAGCTGCTCGTGGGTCAGTCCTTCCCAAATTGCAACACTGAGACAGCATGCGGGACCCACCCCACTCGCCTCTATGTTTCTTCCCTCACTCTCTCAATCCCTTTTATGGGCTGCACTCAGGTCCAAATAAATTCTCATTCTCATTTTTTTTCTGATTAATTTTGTTTATGCTTATTTTGATTGAAGAGAAAAAAAATTAAATAAAAATAGAATGATCCAGAATGTCCATTAAGCAGATGAAATGCAAACATTATGGCAAGTGAGCTTTACTCCTGTGCCTTTTTTGTACACGGTCATATTCACTATATGTGCACACAGGTTTAACACCATGATGTGAACATTTCCACAGGTTGTTGGAAATATTCTAAGGGCTACATATGCTCTCACAAAGAGGAACTGTGGTTTACTTTAATGCTCCTCAACAGAGGTACAAGGAGTTTTCTAATTATTCATTATGATAAACAGTACTTTAACAAACATCTTTAGATTCCAGATTATTTCTTTATGACAAGTTCCCAGATACCTAGTCCCAAATTATTTTCCAAAATGAGCACCTCATATTAAACTCTTCTCCAAAGTGCAGGCAGGTGGCTATTTCACTCTCTTTCCACCTGCACCAGGGGTTGTTTGTAATCTTTACTAATCTGGCTAGAAAAAAAGGAGAGAAGCATCCTGTTGCTATTTTCATTTTCATTGCTCTGAATAGTATTACAGATACTTTGTTTGGATGATAATTAATCATATATTTCTTCCTCTTACGCATGTTGATATCATTTCCTCATTATCCATTGAGACCTTAGTGTTTTACTTATCAATTTTTAGAAAATTCCCATACTCCAGGAGGATGTTAATCGTTTGACATTTGTGCCAATTTTCCATTTTCTACTTTAATTTTTTATGTTAATTTTCACATACAGAAGTATTATATTTTTATGTAATCAAATATATCCTTCCCTTTTGGTATCTGTGTTGGTTTTAAGATTATAAAGCCATTCCTAATTCAGATATTTAATCAAACTTTAATTTAAATTTTGCTTTCATTTCTGTGGTTTGATCTTAACTCTTAATCCTACATGCTTCGAGTGTCCTTCCTTGACAAGGTCTTTACTTAAGCATGTCTCAGGAATCGCAGTTTAATACAGGACAGATCTGTCCTCTAGATATAAAGACACAGACTGACTCATTAAATCATTTGCTCTGAGAAATCTCTTCTCCCATGTGGGTGGCTTGAAGGAGAAAAGACAGCAACGAGGGAAGAAGCGATGAACGGCCACAACGTTGGTTCCCTTCTCTCATGCTCAGTTTCCTCATTGGTAACATGGACTTTTGACCAGGTTTTCTTTAGGGTACGTCTCAGGTATGACTCTTGTGGTTTCAGAAAATGCTTTTTTGTTTCTGTGCATGTCCTCATGGTTTCTTCTTTCCCTAATTCCTTCTCCTACTCATAGGATGACTTGGGCGGAGATTAAAATCAGACGCAACTCTCTTTACAACGTGTATTTTATGGTGTTTGAACCCCCCAGCTATCCAAAATCAACCCATCTGCATCTCCGCTGAGGAAAGTAACCACATGATGTCCTTAGTACCAGGTAACCAGCAGTTCGCTAGAAGAGGACATCCCATCCCAGGTGGCTCGCCAATTGGCCGAACTCTATCCCCATGAGACTGTCATGAAGGACGTTCTCCAATGGGACCAACAGTCATTAGTTAAACATGGACTCCCTCCACACGTGGGCTGCAGCACACGGACATGATTGTCCACCGCATCTCACATCTCGGGATCGGATTGGAGCAGGAAGGAGGGATGCTATGAACACACGCCCTCTCACAGCTCATGAGAGAGGGAAGTGTGCCCACAGGCTGAAGCATATGTAAGTCAGTTTGGGTCTACTCTCTTCCCAGCAATAAACCGCTCTTGTCTTAAGCTGGTTTTTGTTTCCTGCCAGCAATAATCTGAGTAACACTCCCCGCATGGTTTCCTTCCCACTCTTATTCACATCCTTTCATTAGTCTGTCTGGGGTGGGGCTCAGCTGCTGCTGTGTTACACCATCAGCCAGGAGACAGTGAGCATTCAGGGGAAGTGAGATGACCAACTGGACAAAGGGAAGACGTGACACGGAGAGTGTGCACACAGACACACGCTCCCAGCTTCCACTCCCACTAATGGTCTGATGCTTCATGTGGAACATGCTCCCAACCCCAGATGGTCCCAGAGAGCTCTTTAACTTGGCAGGATGTACTTAACTGTGGAAAGGTACTCTTTGCCCTCTCCTACCAGCCTTCCTGAGAATTGTTTTAGAGAAACGTTATCATTGTGCCCAGGGCTGGCCCCAGGCAAGACTGGGAAGTGGGAGAAGTTAGCATTTGGCTCTCCACACACCTCTCTGGGCCCGCTCCCTCCTGCTGACTGCCAGCTGCGCCCTTGCCCTGCATCTTACTATTAAAAACTACCCTGTCTGTCTCCAGCCTCCTCAGGGCCCTGCTCTCGGCTTGAAATATACCAGAGGGTTTTCCTTAACAGGAATCTCTTAAGAGTCAGCGCCTTCACCCCACATATTGTCAAGTCTGAAAGATGACTTCGAGCAGTCAGAAACTTGTCTGCTTAAAGAAGTCAACAAACACAAAGCCAGTCCCAAACCCACATGCCAGTCATAGCTGGGAGCCCAGAGCTTTGCTCTGGTATTCCCCATGTTCCTTTCTGGCTTTTTCTGTGTATCTCCAAGGTGTGCTGCTTCCATTCCTCATGTAAAGCTCTGCTCTCCTTGTGACCCCAGTTCTCAGCACTATGATGCTAGACATGACCACTACCCCTACCCCCATTCCTCATGCCTCTCTAGCCTGGCCACCCCTCTAAAAATAGCTACACCCTCATGGGCAAGTCTCCCCACTGGGCTCTGACCAGATCTTCCTTCAGGATCTGAACAGTAGTGATGCTAATGCAGGAACCCCAGAACCTGGGGTAGGCTCCTGGCAAAACTCCCATATCTTATCACCCTGGGGATAGAGCAGATCCAAGCCTCAGGATCCTTACTTATAAAATGCAAGTAATAATAGTAGCCATTTCCATGAATTCCTATGGGAGGTGAGCATTTAGTAATGTAATAGAAATGAACAGTGTCTGGCACAGAGTTAATGCTCTGAATCTTGGCTAGTAATTGTTGTTATTTAGTGGCTCAGTCACATCTGATTCCTTTGTGACCCCCATGGACTGTAGCCTACCAGGCTCTCCAGTCCATGGGATTTCCCAGGCAAGAATACCAGAGTGGGCTGCCATTTCCTCCTCCAGGGGATCTTTCGGAACCAGGGACCAAACCCACGTCTCCTGCATTGGTAGGTGGATTCTTTACTGCTGAGCCACCAGGGAAGCCAGTTACACTCTGGACCCAGGTGGCTCAATGGTAAAGAATCTGCCTGCCAAGCAGGAGATGCAAGGAGATGCAGGTTTGATCCCTGGGTTGGGAAGATCTCCTGGAATAGGAAATGGTAACCTTCTCTGGTATTCTTGCCAGGAAAATTACATGGACAGAGGAACTTGGTGGGCTACAGTCCACAGGGTTGCAAAAGAGTCAAAAACAACTGAGTGGGATAAGTACACACACACACATACCTGGACCAGGCCCCTGCAAGTGAACTGTGTAGGGGCTGCCTGGGCCAGGTGGGGGCAGCAGAGAGCTATCGGAGGGCAAGCTGGGACCAGTGGGCCACCTGGGAGTCCCGGGTGGAGGGCTGGAACCCAAGTCCAGTCACCAGGAAGACCCTGGCATGTTAAGACATGGAACTGGGAGGGGGCCTATTCCAACAGCCATCCTTCTGATCTCCCTGCCTCCTGTCTTACTGCGTCCAATTTCTCTTTCACACTTTGTTAGAGTGGTCTTTCAAAATACAGTTCCAATGTAGTCACCCCCTTGGTTAAAACTGTCAGGCAAGTGTATTCTCCTTGGTTCTGTCTCGTCTCAACAAAAATTTGAAGCAATGGACATCAGAGCCCTTAGCGTGTCATAGCTCTCGGACAGATCGTATTATAGCTCTTAGACAGATCAGTGTTACAGCTCCATGTTACAGCTCAATTTTATTTAGAAAATAGCAGGAAAATACATCCTCGAGGCATGAGGGCATGCTGACCCAAAGAGGCGAAGAGAAGAGAGGGGCCCTGGCTCGTTGGCTCCTCTTTTTATATGTTTTTTCCTCCCCTGGGCCTGGTTATGTAAATTGGGCTAGCCAGGAGTGCTGTTTGTTCTACCTGAGGTCCTTACTCGGGGACTCGGACCTTCCTTTGTTCTATTTTCTCGGGCTTTCCCCTTCCTTGTCTTTTAGCCACCGCCATTCTGGACTCCTGTTTCCTATTCTAACCACCTAACAAAACCACTGGATAATTCCTCTGCCCATGGGGAATGACCAATGCCATCAGGCTGATATTCAAGGCCCTCTAATAATGTACCATCACATCCCTAAATCTTGCCCTTAATATCACTCCTTATCTTCCCTCATTGGCCAAGACACTTATTCCCAAATACACCTCCAGTTTCCTTGTCTTCACTAAGGCCTTTCTCTGGCCTTTCCTCTGATGTGTCAAGATCCTGCTTATTTAGCTCCAAGACCCCTTTGCCATGAAGGCTTCCTGGTTTATCCCAGCAACTTACTAAAGAATGTCTCTCTTCTGTCCTTGCTCAGTCCTTCACATCTGCCTTTCTAGTGGCATTTGTCATGGCCAACATTACGCTAGCATGATAATGATGTCTCAGAGTCTGTCTGCGCCTCTGTAAGAGAGAGGAAAACCTCTTCCCTGTAGTGTGTTGAAGGATATAGGAGATGGTGCATGATAAGCACCTAGAACTGAGCCTGCCACATGGCAAGGTCTCATCATTATCATTATATCACAGTCATCCCCCTCCTCCCCATTGTTATCACTTGAAGGACGCTGCCCCTGGGTGGTCAAGGATTTACAGACTTAAGTCCTCAGCCTGACCCTATGACAAACCCATTTACAAAAGAAAAACACTACTAAAAACCCTTTGTTTGGGACAGGAACAGCAAATTCCAATTACAGGGCTGGAGGGAGACTTCAGGGAGCCATGAAGAGGGAGGAAAACCTCCTGTGGAGGAGAACTGAGAGCAGGTAAAAGAACAAACTAGTACAGTGACAAGAGAAGAAACTTTTTGTTGTTGTTTAGAAAGATAGTGATGTTTTCAATAAAATTTTCAACCCAGAAATTAAAATTTAAACAACGTAAGTGCCTCCGAGAATCAAGCGGCAGTGAGCAGTCCCTTAATGGTACTATGCACAGCCTTTATTTTTTAATGTGGAGAAGGAAAGGATTTGTCATTAAAGTTTAAAAATAATCAGAATCAAAATCCCTTTTGTTCCTGCGGGCTGGCAGAGCTAAGGGGCCGATTGTGTGCGCTGAGTGGGTGTCCAGGAAACAGTAGTCATTTGTGTGCGTGTGACAGGAGCTGAGTCCAAATCTAAATTTAAGCAAGTGTTGGCCTTCTTGGAACCCATAATTTTTGGATCAATTATCCCGGACTAAGTGTCTGAGTTTCTTGCTCTCTCTCTCTGCTGCATTTAATAATTACAACACTTGAGCCAATAATTTGCCGACCAGCTGCAGTGGCCTAACTGTCTGGTTCACTCATAATTTCTGGAACTTGATACAATCATGGCCTTTGAGCCAATTAGGGCAATATTTGGTGTGTTGGAAGGCTGTTCCCCACCCTCCCACCATCTCACTCGGGTGAGAAACAAACAGCCCGTGTCTATCCTGCAAGAGAAATCTTGTGTTCTCAGATCTTACCAGGCCATTACACCCATGGATTCTGGCTATCCCATTCCTCCCCATACCTTGGGAAAGAAAGGAAGGCTAGTAGGCTGGAAAGAACCTGATCTAAGAGTCCGATAGACCAGTCCTACCCTAAGCCACTGTGTGACCTTGACTTAATGGCTTACCCTCTCTGAGTTCAGTTTTCTTTCTGTAAATAGCCAGACTATACTGTGCTGTGCTTAGTCGCTCAGTCGTGTCCCACTCTTTGTGACCCCATGGACCTTAACCTGCCAGGCTCCTTTGTCCATGGGGATTCTTGTCCAGACAAGAATATTGGAGAGGACTGAATTCAAATCCTGTTTCCATCATATTCTAACTGTGCAACATTGGGCAAATGATCATATCTCTCTGAGCTTTAATTTTCTCATTAGCAAAATGGGGATTGTGGTAATATTAACTATCACATACAGTTTGTGAGAATTTAATGAATTGATACAAGTAAAACCAAACACACATACACACACACACACTCCTAGAATTTAAACTCCATAAAGGCATGGTTTTTGTCTGATTTGTATGCTACTATATTCTTAGGACATAGGATAGTGTCAATAATTTTCCATGGATGAATGAATGCATAGAATTTATTTTTATTTGTTCAGTGTTTACTCTCAGCTTATGTCCAAAAATGATTTGTCATGGTTCGTGTTTACCACAGAGTGACCACAATGAAACAAGAACATCAAAGACCCGGATAAGAAAGAACAATCAAAAGAACAATGTCTTTTCACTTAGCGCTTTCTAGCCACCAAAGCTAAACCAAGCAGCCTAAGAGACTCCTTCCAAATTTAACATTACAGGAGTATAACTTTTAGAGTCAGAATCAGTGTTTCTGACTTTCATTGTGACCTTCAGCAACTCTCTCATCCTCTCCTAAGTCTCAGGTTCCCCATCTGTAAAGTGTGAGGACTTGACCATAGGAGCTTAGATTCATTCTTGGATTTTAGCTCTTCTTTCAGCAACTGGCCATGGGGATACAAAAATAAAAGATTTGATTTCTACCATCAAAGAGTTTATGAACCTGCAGGAGAAATAAGGTGCATACACACAACTCTCTAGTTCAGACTAGAAGATGGTGCTTTAAGAGTGTTGCTGCTGCTGCTACTGCTAAGGCGCTTCAGTCATGTCCGACTCTGTGCGACCCCATAGACAGCAGCCCACCAGGCTCCCCCGTCCCTGGGATTCTCCAGGCAAGAACACTGGAGTGGGTTGCCATTTCCTTCTCCAATGCATGAAAGTGAAAAGTGAAAGTGAAGTCACTCAGTCGTGTCAACTCTTAGCAACCCCACGGACTGCAGCCTACCAGGCTCTTCCGTCCATGGGATTTTCCAGGCAAAGAGAAAGGCTAAAGGAATGATGAAGAAAGATAAATATGCTTGCCTAGGAGGACTTGATAGTAGCTTTAGAGAAAAGTTACAGATGGTGATGACCCATGGAAAATATGAACAGATATTCACAAGTTAAGAATTCCAAACAAGTGAGAAAAAGTTGGGAAAAGGCAAATGGGTATGAAATTGCACCTTAGGTAATAAAGTGAATGTAATGTATTGGGCAGAGATGTGTGTGTGTGTGCTCAGGCACATCTGACTCTTTGTGACCCTGTGGACTGTAGCCTGCCAGGCTCCTCTGTCCCTGAGATTTCCCAGGCAAGGAAACTGAAGTGGGTTGCCATTTCCTCCTCCAGCAGGTCTTCTCGACCCAGGGATCAAACCCAAGTCTCCTGCATCTCCGGCGCTGGCAGGCAGATTCTTTACCACCGAGCCAGCTGGGAAGCCCCTGCTGGGCAGAGAGGGGAAGGCAGATGCCTGTGCTGCTAATTCCTCACCTTCACCTATGGCAGACCTCACCAGTCAATCACAGAGCTTCATCCTGCTTAGTCAGGGTGGAGCCTAAGAAAACTTCTCCACAGTGTTTCAGGCAGCCACCCCCAAATGACCACAGCAGATATGTAAAACGAAACCTCTTTGCTCTCTTGATTTAAAGTATATATAACAACATATGCAGGGGACATGGGTTCAATCCTTGGGTCAGGAAGATCCCCTGGAAAAGGGAATGCAACCCACTCCAGTAGTCTTGCCTGGAGAATCCCATGGACAGAGGACCCTGGCGGGCTCTATAGGATAACACAGTCGGACACAACTGAAGGAATTTAGTGCTCATGCAAGCCAGTAGTGGGAAGGAAGACTGGATCAAAGTGCAGAAAGCCCTGAATGTCAAGACCAAGAGTATGAATAATGAAAACATTTTGCTGAGTGTGGATTCAGCTGCTCCTTACATGGCTATGATAGCCACGGAGTTTGTGTGCAACAGACATTATTGTAAAATATATACACTGAGCCTGGAGGAAACGAGGCCCTCCCCACCGAGGCTTTCCGCCATCATCTGGGCCGTAATCCACCTCCCAGGCGGCACAGTGCCTGGCTTGTGCTTAAACAAGGATTGTACTGCAGCAGTGTTCTCACATCGCTCTGCGGGAAGGAAAGCAGTGCTAGGGACTTTTGCCAAAGTTGTCAGAGGGGCTGCCCTAAAACATAAATGTGGCCTCTGCACATTCTTAAAGCGACGCTAGTGATCATCTCTGTGGTCCCAGGGCCAGCACAATTATCCCGTTACCATCCAATGGCTGCTCTGGATGAATGCATCCCTGTGATGGTTCCATTTAACCTTACCCCAGGAAAAGGAAAGTCTATCGAAAGGAACGTGAAACAGAATTCCATGAGCTCATGTCTGGTGGGGAAAGAAAAAGGCATCTGAGGGTGATGGGAAGTGAATCATATTGTTTCTCGGCTCCAAGCGTAATCCTATCCTCCTGCCCTCCTCCGGGGGAACGTCCACTCCCAGCCCCAGTGTGTGGGGACATCCTGGCAGCAAGGAGTCCAGGGAACAGAGGCCATCTAAGTGGCTGAGACCTCAGCTCCAGGCCATGTGTTTTGGGGTGAATTACTCTATATATTTGTTCATACCCTACATCCTTAAAAAATGGTTTCTAGGTGGTTCACCCTAAACACTTTTAACATAATATAAGGAAATAAAGTTTAAAAAGATGCACATATATTAAACAGACTAGATGAGGGGAATATAAGTGGCAGGATTATAAAAATCAAACCTGGACTGGGCAAGCCACTGTATCTTTCTGAGCCTCAGTTTCCACATCATAAAACTGAAGAATCTTTTTTATAGGATTGTTGTGAAGAAGTGAAAGTTGTTCAGTCATATCCAACTCTTTGTGACCCCATGGATTATAACCCACCAGGCTCTGCTGCCCATGGGACTTTGCAGGCAAGAAAACTGGAGCAGGTTGCCATTCATCCTGCTCAGTCAGGGTGGCGCCTAAGAAAACTTCTCCACGGTGTTTCAGGCAGCCACCCCCAAATGACCACAGCAGATATGTAAAACGAAACCTCTCTGCTCTCTTGATTTAAAGTATATATAACAACATATGCAGGGGACATGGGTTCAATCCTTGGGTCAGGAAGATCCCCTGGAAAAAGGAATGCAACCCACTCCAGTAGTCTTGCCTGGAGGAACTTCCAGGGGAACTTCTGACTCAGGGATCAAACCCAGGTCTCCTACATTGCAGGCAAATTCTTTATTGAAGACAAGTGAATATTCAAAAAAAGAGAACAGGAAACTGGGTTGGAATGGGAAGATTACTGAACAGGTTGTTAGGAGACTCAGATCTAGTCCAGCACTGCATGAATTAGGTGCTCCCTGGGGGCCTCTTCCAGGGTGAAGAGTCTCTAATTCCATGAAGTAGGAATGCCTGAGAGGGGATAGAGGAGCCAGAAAGGGAGCAGAGCGAAATGAGGAGTGGTGAAGTCTCTAACTTCAACTCATTACTGATTGAGTAATTCATTGCTGTCATTATTAATTGTATCGTTGGAAGACTTTTTTTCTCATGACTATATCAGGGACAACCACTAATTTTGCAAATCTCATGTGACTATCATCAGTGCCTGCTGCAGAGGGACAAACTTCCATGTGGATGTTCTAGTTTCTTCTCAGGCCATACCCAGTCAGGAGAGGTGGGAAGGACTGACTCAGATAACTGTAATATAAAGCTTTTTGAACTGAATAAAGATGTAACTAGAGGGGTATGGGGCAGAGTAAGAGGTGGAGACTGTCCTTGAGATAAAGGAGAGTTGCCTGGGAAGAAGAAATTAAGTACGGCCCAACAAGTAAAGTGTCAAGGTACGAAGTTGTGAGTAGAAGGGACTAGGTGGGTCAAAGCGGAAAGACTGAAATGCACATGGGATTTGTGAAAGGAGTGGACATTTATTGGGTCTTCATGAGCCCATCAGCAATTTCCTTTTTTTGGACAAAAGCATGGAAATTCACCTTTCTGGAGTACTTACTCCCCTACTCACAGTCCGCCTGGTTTGGATAAGACTGATCCCACTTCACCTAGCATCAGAGGAAATATGTGATCCTGATCCAGAAAAGTAGGGTATTTCATTCCCCTTACCACAGTGATTGGTTTAAATAGGGGCGTGTGACTCAGGAAGATCCAGTGAAACTCACACTGAAACTTTTTCGGGATTCCATCTTCCCACTTGTTCTGTCACTCAGTCATGTCTGATTCTTTGTGACCCCAAGGACTACGACGTGCCAGGCTTCCCTGTCCTTCACCATCTCCCAGAGCTTGTTCAAACTCATGTCCTATGAGTTGGTGATGCAATCCAACCATTTGTCCTCTGTCGTCCTCTTCTCCTCTGCTTTCAATCTTTCCCAGTATCAGAGTCTTTTCCAATGAGTTGGCTCTTAGATCAGGCGGCCAAAGTATTGGAGCTTCAGCATCAGTCCTTCCAGTGAATATTTAGAGTTGACTTCCTTTAGGATTGACAGGTTTGATCTCCTTGCAGTCCAAGGGACTCTCAAGATCTTCTCCAACACCACAGTTCAAAGCATCTTCCCATTGGACTTGGATAAATGTTAACCAGAAGATGTAAGAGTTAGTGAATGTCTTGTTTTGAAATGAATCACTCCAAGAAGTAAGTCAATAAAAAATAAAAGTAGTGCTGAGAAATAAAGCATGGTGACTCTTCAGCATCATTTGAACACCCAGATCTAGCCACTTCTGAAGATGACACCTCCTGGTTTGTTGTTTTAGTTTTATGAGTTTAAAAATTCCCATTTATTCTTAAGCCAGATTGATTTACATTTTTATCATTAGCATCTGGAAATATGTAGTATAATGTGAGGGCCCTGGTCCAGAAGGGCTATGAAAAGTGGCCATGGTTGTCAGGACTGCCACTGAACTATCGAGAGAGGGGACTTTCAGGAAAAAGACCAAGCTGTCAAGGACCAAGACACCCTAACCTGAAGGGACAAGAAGAATAGTGAACCAGGGTGTGTGTAGAGTGGGAGATTCATTCAATGGAAATGCAAGTATATTATAGTTTAAGAAGCATTTCTCTGTCAATGCGAGAGAAACTGAGCTAGACCAACGACGAGGAAAGCAAAGGCTTCTCTCATACAGGGGTCTACCATCAGGTCCTTAATAGTTACTCCTGATGTACCTAGGAAGCAAGTCTTTCTAACATGCTAGGAAGCATGTTATCATGGAATGGCAGCCATTTAGTGCTGTAAAGAGTACAGACTTTGAAATCAAGCTGACTTGATTTCAAATCTCACCGGTTTAAGTCCCACTTTTTGTTAATTTAGTGACTTAACAGGTGAAGACTCAAACTAGTTTAAGCACTTAAATACTAGGTTGTGAGGATCTAACGTACAGCATGTTGATTATAGTTTCTAATACTGTATCATGTGCTGGAAAGTTACCAGGAGAGTAAATCTTAAATGTTTTTACCGTAAAAAAGAAATGGTAATTATGTAACATGAGACATGTGTTAGCTAAGCTATGGTGGTAATTATTTGCAATATATTAATATATCAAATCAAGAAGTTGTACACCTTAAATTACACAATGCTGTCAATTCAGTCAGTCAGTTCAGTTGCTCAGTCATGTCCGACTCTTTGCGACCAGGCCTCCATGTCTGTCATCAACTCCCAAAGTCCACCCAAATCCATGTCCATTGAGTTGGTGATGCCATCCAACCATCTCATCCTCTGTCATCCCCTTCTCCTCCTGCCCTCAATCTTTCCCAGCATCAGGGTCTTTTCCAATGAGTCAACTCTTTGTATCAGGTGGCCAAAGTATTGGAGTTTCAGCTTCAGCATCAGTCCTTCCAATGAGCACCCAGGACTGATCTCCTTTAGGATGGACAGGTTGGATCTCCTTGCAGTCCAAGGGACTCTCAAGAGTCTTCTCCAACACCACAGTTCAAAAGCATCAATTCTTCTGCACACAGCTTTCTTTATAGTCCAACTCTCACATCCATACATGACCACTGGAAAAACCATAGCCTTGACTAGATGGACCTTTGTTGACAAAGTACTGTCTCTGCTTTTTAATATGCTGTCAATTATATCTCAATAAAATTGCAAAAAATAGTTAATAATAAACAATAATATTTAATAATAAAAATGAACATTTATTGAGCACATACAAGGTGTCAGGCAGTGCTTTAAATCCTTTACTTGAAATAACTCATTTAACCCTTATGTTGTTTAGTCATTAAGTAGTGTCTGAATCTTTGTGACCCCATGGACTGTAGCCTGCCAGGCTCCTCTGTCCATGGAATTTCCCCAGGCAAGAATACTGGAGTGGGTTTCCATTTCCTTCTCCAGGGGATCTTCCTGACCCAGGGATCAAACCAGCATCTCCTGCATTGGCAGGAGGATTCTTTATCACCTCAGAAGCCTTAAGACAGTCCTATGAAGTAGATACTATTATTACCCTAACTTTATAGATGGAAAAACTGAAACACAGAGAGGTTAAATAATTTGTTCAATGTCAGACAGTAAAGAGTCGTTATAGTCAGGTTGCAAACCTAGATGCCAGTATCCAGAGCCCAGGGCTTTCCAGACAGCTCAGTGGTAAAGAATCCACCTGCAATGCAGGAGCCCCAGGAGATGCATTCGATCCCTGGGTCAGAAAGATCCCTGGGGGGTAGGGCATGGCAACCCACTCCAGTATTCTTGCTTGGGAAATCCCATGGACAGAGGAGCCTGGCAGGCTACAGTTCATAGGGTCGCAAAAAGTCAGACACGACTGAAACGACAGGGCACACACAGGCACACCTCCAAAGCCCATAGATTTACTGCTACACTATGCTACCTCTGTAAATGCACCCCACAGATTTTCTCCCATTTTGTGGCTGTGGTAGACTGAATAATGGTCCCCAACTATATTCACATCCTAATCTCCAGAACCTGTGAATGCTACCATATATGGCAAAAGAGACTTTGCAGAAGTGAATAAGTTAGGGATCCTTACTTCAGATGGGAGGATTTATCCTATATTATCTGGGTTGGCACTAGTGTAATCACAAATGTCTTTATGAGACAGAAGCCAAGAGAGATTTGACTGTAGAAGGGAAAAGGCAATGAGAGCATGGAGGCAGAGACTGGAGTGATGCAGCCACAAACCAAGGGATGCTGGCCGTCACCAGAAGCTGAAAGAAGCAAGCAACTAAGTCTCCAGAAGGAAACAGCCCTGCCAACACTTTGACTCTCACCAAGTAAAACTGATTTTGGACTTCAGACCTCCAGAATTTTTAAGAAGGAGAATAAATTTGTTTTGCTTTCAGCCAAGCTTATAGCAATTTGTTACAGCAGCAATGGGGAATGAAAACAGAGGCACTAGCACAGCCTGTGTTTTCTGGCACAGCCTTTGCCTCCCTTCAGTTCAGTTCAGTTCAGTCACTCAGTCGTGTCTGACTCTTTGCGACCCCATGAATCACAGCACGCCAGGCCTCCCTGTCCATCACCAACTCCCAGAGTTCACTCAGACTCATGTCTGTCGAGTTGGTGATGCCATCCAGCCATCTCATCCTCTGTCATTCCCTTCTCCTCCTGCCCCCAATCCCTCCCAGCATCAAAGTATTTTCCAATGAGTCATCTCTTCGCATGAGGTGGCCAAAGTACTGGAGTTTCAGCTTTAGCATCATTCCTTTCAAAGAAATCCCAGGGCTGATCTCCTTCAGAATGGACTGGTTGGATCTCCTTACAGTCCAAGGGACTCTCAAGAGTCTTCTTAGCTGTCACTTACTCTTGAGCTCATAGCTTCAGTTGTGCCTTCTCAAGGCAGACTTCCTTGACACTTTAACCTTATGTTTCCCAATTACATCTCCACACAGCCCCCTCAGCTACTCCTTAGTACTCCCTACATTTATAGTTACTGATGATTGTGGTTCACGTGACCAAATCTGAGGGACAGGGGTACAGTGTGTGTCTCTTGCTCCTCATAAAAGTCTAGCTCAAGGCCTAGCACATTATTGTTTCTTGATAAATATTTGGTGAAATGAATATATACATATATTCCTCCAGTCATCCATCCATCCATACATACATATATACCTACATGCATATGCAGTTTATCAGATGCTTTCAAAATGTGTAGAACTTGGTATAAGACCTGGCATTTAATAAGTTCCCAGGAAGTAGAAACCTGTGTGAGATCTAGGACTTATCTGTGTGTCTTTTGAACAAAATCACAGACCTGATCTTAGTTAAGTCCCAGAAGGAGTGCTCTGTTGTACCTCCTTTCCCCTAACACTTTAAACACTACTCTTAACTGCGAATTCTGGTAGTCACTCAGGCTCGATGACCACACTGAGTATTCTAGAAAGGAAAGGATCAGGTCTTTCCAGAGTACAAGAATAAACAGGAGACTCCAGCAAAGCTGCCTTCCACTTTAAGATGACAGCAAGCCCTTTGGGCTAATCATCATGGCAGTCAGAATGGGTAATTCCACCCCTTCCTCAACTTCGTAGTGTGTGTGTGAGCCTCCAGCTGGACCAGGGACTGACTTTCCAGGCCCAGAGGAATTCTCATCATTTCTCAGGGATCGTTAGCTTGAGTTTGGTCCTCGTGCCAAGGCTCTGACAGCTTTATTAGCACCTATAATTCAATGTAAGCATCAACGTGTTGGGAAACACTTTGAGGCTATCTTTTAAAGTCAACTTAATTCCCTCTCAAATGCCTCTTTGTTTGCCAAAGTGCCAGCCAGAAGACTTCCAGGTAGGCAGGAGATGAGCTCCAGACAGAGGATCAGTGGGAGGTGTCTGCTGGGCGCCCAAGTCACTTTGCTGGTAGCTGATGTCATTTCCAGTTAGTGGGTTCCTGGCAGAGGTACCTACAGATGCTCAGATGACGTCACTGGGGACCAGCCTCTCACCAAGGGAGATAACAAATGGAGACCAGCCCTGAGTCCCCACTGCCCCAGGAAGTCAGAACTCATTCTGTGGCTTTGCTGTAGGCCTAGAGAGTAGTCACCCTGTGCTCCCACCCTGACCAACCCAAGGAGAGCTAGTGCATACCAACTTGCTGGCTGTTCTACTTAAACAAAACATAGTGGGTCATGCCGGAGAAGGCAATGGCACCCCACTCCAGTACTCTTGCCTGGGAAATCCCATGGACGGAGGAGCCTCATAGGCTACAGTCCATGGGGTTGCTAAGAGTCGGACACGACTGAGCGACTTCATTTTCACTTTTCACTTTCATACATTGGAGAAGGAAATGGCAACCCACTCCAGTGTTCTTGCCTGGAGAATCCCAGGGACGGGGGAGCCTGGTGGGCTGCCGTCTATGGGGTCGCACAGAGTTGGACACGACTGAAGCGACTTAGCAGCAGCAGCAGCAGCAGTGGGTCATGCTGAGCTTGCCCAAAAGTGCTCATGACTCTGTAACAATAGAAACTGGACAAGCTAAATATAGCAGACTCTACTGATCATCTACTCTACATCCATGTACTCTTCCTCCTGAGCTGGTGGAACCCGATTTTGCTCTCATCTGCACCCTCCTCTGGGAGAGACTGGTGCATCCCCATCTTCGAGGGGTGGATCCTTATGGGTCTAAGCCATTCAGTCATTCATTATATGTTCATTCAGTGAACATTATGGAGCATCTATGGTTCAGGAGTAAAAAACCCACCTTTCAGTGTAGGAGCTGTGGGTTCAGTTCCTGGGTTGGGAAGATTCGCTGGAGAAAGAAATGTCAACCTGCTCCAGTATTCTTGCCTGAAAAATTCCAAGGACAGAGGAACCTGGTGGGCTACAGTCGATGGGGTCACAAAGATTCAGACAGGAGTTAGCAACTAAACAATTTGTTTGGCATTGTACTAGGCACTGAAGGTAGAGTCATGAAAATATCAGACAAAGTCTTCACCTTCACGTGGCCTTAATTCTAGTTGGGGTGATAGGAAATAGACACATGAATATATGCTATATAATAAATATACAGTGTCAAGCCAAACAATGATAGATTTAACGAAAAAAATAAATGCAGATAAAGAGAGAGAGAGAAACAGTCTTGCTATTTCAGATAAAGGGACAGAGGGCGGTGGTTATTTCAGCAGAGACATGAATAAAGGCAGGGCAGCAGCCATGTGACTCTTAGGGATGGGGACAGGGGTGATGGGAAGCAGTCCAATCAGAGGGAAGACCAGGCTCAAAAGCCCCAGGTAAGGGGTGAACCTTGAGATGAGCTAGAAGGCCAACTAGCTGGAGTGTTAGCTGGAGTAGCTGGAGTGTTGTGACTTTGAATTTTGTTCTAAATGTGATAGGGAATTACTGGGGACTCTTCACTAAGAGAGATAATTGATCTGACTTACATATTCAGAGGATTACCATGGCTGCCATGTGGAAAACTGACTCAAGCAGGGCAAGAGAGAAACCAGGAGGCCAGTGATGATGGTGAACCAGGGTGGTAGCCAGGGAGGGGGTGATAACTGGTTTGATTTGGGACCTATTTTGAAGGTAGAGGCAAAAGAATTTGCTGATGAGTTTGGTATGAAGAATGAAAGTTTGGGGCCTGCTGTGTGTGCTAAGTCACTCTGTCCTGTCTGACTCTTTGCAGCCCCATGGACTGTAGCCGACCAGGCTCCTCTGTCCATGGAATTCTCCAGGCGAGAATACTAGAACGGGTTGCCATGCCATCCTCCAGGGAATCTTCCCAGCCCAGAGATTGAACTCGTGTCTCTTGTATCTCCTGCAGTGCAGGCAGACTCTTTACCACTGAGCCACTGGGGCCTGCACAACTGAATAAATAAGAGTGCCATTTTTAACTGAGATAAAGAACACCAGAGGATGAGCACTTCTGAGTGGGAAGAGATCCAGAACTTGGGTTGATATATGCTGGATTTGGGGGTACCTACTAGACATTCAGGTGCAAATATTAAGTAGGCTGCAGGTGGATACAGGAGTGTGACATTCAGGAGAATAGAGGGTCCTAGTTCCCTGACCAGTGCATTGGTTAGACTTCTGCATGGGGTGCAATTCTAGCCAATGACACATGGCTGAGGGAGGCCTCTGGGCAAGGCTTCCTCATTTCTAACAAGGAGTGAAGGTTGGCAAGTTGGATGGATGAATGAATCAATCTCTAAGTTTCCATTCATCTCTGATGGCCATTCAAAAGTGTTAGATGCACTGGAATTGGATTTTGGAGACCTGGGTCCTATCCCTGGCTCTTTTATGAACTAATTGTAACCCTGGTCATGGATATACCCTCTCTGAGCCTCAGTTTCTCTATCTGCACAATGATAGGGGCCCACCTGACCCTGTCACTCCATCGAGTTGCAAGAACATGGGCTTTGGAACCAAAACTTTTACTTTTCCCTACTTGATGTGTGACCTCTGGCACCTCAGAGCTCTTCCCTGTCATCATTTCCTCATCTCTGAAATGAATATTTCTGGTCCTGTCCAACATGAATTTCCATTAAGTCACAGCATAGTTGCCTGGTAACTTGTGTTGATGGAAATTGTAAAAACCTCAAAGCGAGAAATATTTATAAGGACTCCAACTCCTTCGTGCAAACACACACATACTCACAACCTGGGAGGGGACACCAGGCCTTTCCTTTCAGAGCAGCAGCTCCTTGGCTCCTTCTGAGTACACTGGGTGGGGAGGGACGGGCAGGGCACTAGGCAAGGTCAGGATGGTTGTCCAGGGGGCTTCTGGCTTTTCTTGCCCCTTATCCCCAGGAGCTAAAAGCTAACCTAAGAATGCCAAAGCTTAGCCATGCTGGGACACTCCTGTAGTTTTACTGCAGGGCTTGGGGATGAGTAAAAGGAATTAGTACTCTACAGTCCCTGGCCTAGGCCTGGGACACAGTGAGTATGCAGACTGCCTTGTACCTTGGTCCTGTGTCATGCAGGCATTACTGACAGGATATAAAGTGAACATTAATAGAAGAGTAAAGTATAAGGCCATTTTAGAGCTCATAGTCTTAAGATGCTAAAGGGTAGTGATTTCTGGACTATTTCATTCATTCAAAAGGTCTACAACAATTTCTCAGTTTTGAAAGCAAATTAAATGTAAAGTAAAAGACCTACTGGAAGCCCTCCTCTTAACCACTGCTAAACCCACCTAGCCAAACTAAAATTTCTCTGGCCTGAAATTATGTCACTTCCATGTTGTTAGTGTTATTTGATCAGTACTATATGTGAAGGTGGATTAACAGCAAATGAGCAAATAAGTATATTATGACTTAATCAGTGCTTTATGTTTGAAGACTTGATCTTTCAAAACTCAGAGGGAGGGATTACTAAAAGAGGTCTTCAGTATCAGCAAGGTTGGGAGGCAGCAAGCACAATGCTGAATGTTTTGACAGGGGGCTGCTGATGACTATATCCCTCCCTTTGATGTCTGGGCCCTAAGAACCTCTGAGCTGGGCCGGAGTGTCCCCAAGGCACAGAGCCAAGGGAGAAAGGGGAAGAGGCACTGTGCTAACAGTGACTAATGTCATTTCCAGTTAACTGGCTCTTGGCAGATATGCTACAGATGTTCAAATGACCTCATTAGGGACCAGGATGTCAACAACAAGACAGATACAAACAGAGCCCTGCTTAAGATTCCTGCACATTCCACGGCTCTGGAATCCTTTAACTCACTGACCAAGCTTTCCAAACGATAGGAATTTCAGGCCTTGGTATGTGGCATCATACAGAGATTTAGGGAAGAGGGAGCTTATTAAAAAGCAGAGACATTACTTTGCCAACAAAGGTCCATCTAGCCAAAGCTATGGTTTTTCCAGTGGTCACGTATGGATGTGAGGGTTGAACGATAAAGAAAGCTGAGCACTGAAGAATTGATGCTTTTGAGCTGTGGTGTTGGAGAAGACTCTTGAGAGTCCTTTGGACAGCGAGGAGATCCAACCAGTCCATCCTAAAGAAAACAGTCTTGAATATTCATTGGAAGGACTGATGCTAAAGCTGAAGCTCCAATACTCTGTCCACATGATGTGAAGAACTGAGTCATTTGAAAAGACCCTGAGGCTGGGAAAGATTGAGAGCAGGAGGAGAAGGGGATGACAGAGGATGAGAGGGTAGGATGGCATCACTGACTCAATAGACATGAGTTTGAGTAAGCTCCAGGAGTTGTTGATGGACAGGGAAGCCTGGTATGCTGCAGTTCATGGGGTTGCAAAGGGTCGGACACAACTGAGCAACTGAACTGAACTGAGCTTATGTTAGCTGAGTAGACTGGTTTTGCTACAGTACCGAAAGACCCCCAGAGCTCTCCCTCACAGCACCCCCATTTCACTTTATGACTTGTCTTCATCTTTAGCCACCTCCAACTGGCACCCTGCAGGCAACATAGAGAGAGTGAGTATGGCCTCCAAACATGTCCAGGCTTGCATTTAACCAGTCTTTGACCCCAAAGGAAAGAGAGACCTTGCATCTCTCAGTCACCATATATAAAATCCTGAGGAGAGACTTTGACCAGGGTTGGAACAGGCATTGATTTCTTGCTGTGTCCAGGGGCATAGGATACTCTGTATGGTCAAGCCAGGGTTCAAACATCTGCCTCCCTTCTGGACTACAGGACCGGAAACGGATCTCACTCTGCTTCCTGTCTGCAGCCTTGCCCAGCCTGGGAATGCCATGTAAGGGACATTTGGTCAACATCAGTTGAGTCAAAGATATTAGCAAACCTGAAGGTTTTCTCTGGCAAGCCTACTCAGCACAAACAAGAAATATATATATATATATATATATATATATACACACACACACATACACACACACACATACACACACACATATGTGCTTGTGATTAGTCATGTCTGACTCTTTGCAACCCTATGGACCATAGCTCTTCGGCTCCTTGGTCCATGGGATTTTTCAGGCAAGAATAGTGGAGTGGGTTGCCATTTCCTCCTCTAGGAGATCTTCCTGACCTAGGGATCGAACCCGAGTCTCCTGATTCTTTACTCACTGAGCCAACAAGGAGGATAAAACTAAACACAGAGAATGCTAATAACAGAGGTGACTCATAGACCGAATAGTCGATTGATCAACATTGTATTGTATTCAATGGCAGCAGCTATATTTCATCTAATAAACTCTTTCCAGAGCTAATAATAAACAATTTTTCCCATGGTGATTCACAAAACATTTCTACATCATTTATTTCACTTCGATATAATTCAACAAATAATAATGAGAATCTTCCAAGTGCCAGGCACCGTGCTCAGTGGTTGCTTATGGGAGTGGAAGCAGATATGGCCTTTGTTCTCAGAGAACTCAGTGTAGCTATAAAGAAAGGTTAAGTTATTGAAGAGAAAGTAATAGCTGATGTACTAATACCTAGCTTTCACTGTGTGTCAAGTACTGGGCTAAATGCCCAACACATATTAACTCAATTAATCCTTACAATAGTCCTTTGAGAGAGATACTATTATTAGTCTTGGAAGTTGGGTAACTCATCCAGGGTCACCAGCCAGCAACTAACAAAGCCAGAAATCAAACTTATGTAGCTTGGCTCCCAAGTCTGTGCTCTTAGTCATAGCGCTGAAACCACTGGCCAACAGCAGCGCTATGAGAGTTAAAATGGAAAGTAGATGGATCAAGAAGGCTCTGATATTTAACCCAGTGAAGAGGTCAGGAAAAGCCTTTTTAACTGAAGCCTGCAGGATGAACAGATGTTAATGTCACAAAGACAGGACGCTGAGAGCCCCACAGGGCACACATCGACCAGCTGCATTTTATACTGATGGAAAAATCAGGCTGAATGAGACTATGGGACTTATCCAAGGTCACTCAGCAAGTAAGGGATGATTCAGGTCTTCGAGTCAGGCCTGGGGTCAGGGGGCACTTTAGAATCCAGTGTCCTTCCCAACAGGCTAAGCCCAAAGACTGGAGTGGGGGCTTCTATAAGCTGAGCTCACGGGTCTCCAGGGAAGTGCAGACGTAACACCCGCTGGCCTTCTTCCAGTTGCCTCAGCATAAATAACCAACAGGTTGACAGATGCACATCTTATAAACCACATCCTATAAAGAACTTGGAAGAAAATTGCCCTTCTGGTAATTGCATTAAGGGAACATATTTGTTTGTTTACCTTAGAAGTTAAAACAGAATGACCTTGTCTTGAAAATTGTGAAATAATCATCAGAAGTTATTTGCTTATGTTTATATTTAGGATTAGGTATTCATATGAACAAATGCAACATAAGGAGGGGGTTGTAATACTGGTTACTGATTAAGAGCCTTCAGAGAAGTGGATTATTATTCATTCTGCTGTAATGATTAACAGTTAAAAATCCACTCTTGCTCTATATCTGGGGGAAGAATAGAAGCTTTTGTTTTGGAGTTGTTTTTTTTTTTTTTTTTCCTGAAATAAAAAGCTACATCTTTCTTTCCAGGGAATGCATTAGAATGAGGGGTTTTCACAGAGCTGGAAAAAAGCCAGGATATTTCGGAGTCAAGGTCCCCTGCCCCTCCCCCTCGCCACTACCCTTGCAGGGGCGGGTGAGGTAGGGCTCAGACTGAGTGCTCAGTGGGAGGGAAGGAGGGCTGACTCCACCTGGAAGCACAACCGAAGGGGCTCAGGGGAGGGGGCGGGACACGACAAGAGCAGGGCTACCGAGCCCTGCTGACAACAGCTGATCATTAACCTTTGTCGGGGACTCTATGGCCAGACACAGGTCTGGGTGCCGTACATCTATCAGCTCATTTGACTAGGTTGATGTAATTAGTGCCCTCAATTTGCAGGTAAGGAAACTGAGACACAGGGTTCACCTGTGCAAGACCGTCTTTCTAGAAGATAGAGGAACCAGAATTCTAGCACGGTGACTCCAGAGTCAGCACCCTTTATCAGCTGCCACAGCAAATCCATCATCCTGGAATCATCACCCTGCTGACGGGGCTTCTGAGACCCTCTCAGGGTCCTCTGTGAGCACCTCTCTTACGAGTTCTGCTGGCCCTGAACTTGATGCTCTGCAGTCATTTTTGGTTTATAGCCATCTCCATACAAACCATCAGCTTAATTTTTTTTTTTTTCATCAGCCTAATTTTGGCCCCAGAGTTTCCTTCCCTGGGGAACCAGGGTAGGATGGCGGGGGAGGAGAGAGATAGAGAAAGACAGAGAGACTAGCTAATGATTTGGAAGAAGTCAGACAGCATTATAACCGGCCTCTTACCCAAGTGATGAAAAAGCTATTGTTGGGGCGTCTTGGCACCAGAAAGGAAGAGAGAGATTTTCCTGAATCATTTCTCATTTTTTATTTAGCCTTCACACTTTTCCTGGGGCCTCCGGGCAGCCTTCCAGGACCCCCATCCCCAGGACTGACTCTGAGTTCCAGAGGTAAAGGATCTGTTGCTCCCAGGCTGAGGAAGGGGCGGGCCAAGGCCCGGACAGGCTGCGCCTGGCTCGGCCCCCTGACATTGTACACGCTAATGCAATGTGAAGGAGCACGTCTAAATAGCCTGTCCAACTTTTTTGATGTTCTTGAACCCACAGATGGGATTCATTTCCACACTGTTCGCAAAACGTAAACGATACAAGGACATTAAAGAGCATTAAACTACCTGATGACATTTCGGTCACATTAATGAAAAGTGGCATTTTTTAAACTACCAGAAAGAAAGAGAAAGAGGGTGGGGGCAAAGAGGGGAGGGATGAAGAGGAAGAGAGAGGAAATAGGGAGGGGAAGGAGGAATAGGAGAGCGATTGAATCCATCTAAAAAGTAGAAGGAATGTGGCCGTCCCATCTCTTACCGGCCCAGATGACCGGACTTCGCTGAGTAGGATGTAAGAAGCAGACATTTTCAGTGACTGGACAGATCTGCCGAATATCCCAACACCTACAGAGTAAGCGGCGCAGACATACTAGCACACAAACATTTCCTTCCAGACTGACTCATGTGGCCAAGTCACCACTGGGACACAAGAGAGGACAGGAGCAATGTCAAACTCACCTCCTCCAGGCAGCCTTCCCTGAGTGCCTCCTGAGCCTAGATTAGGTATCTCTTCATTGGACTTCCAGAGACCCTAACCTGACCCTCATTGTAGCCCCTGCACCTCATCATGTCAACACTAATCTACTTGCTAGAACCCTGCCTAAACTGTGGGCTTTTTGAAGGCATACAGTAAGGACTGGAAGCATAGGTCTGAAGAGATTAATTTACTGGGGCTCAAATCCCAGCTGGTTCATGTATTGACTTTATGACCTGGAAGAAGTTAATTAACCTCTCTGAGCCTCAGTTATGTTATCTGTAAAATGGAGTAAGAAGAAACCTAGCTTGTAGAAGTATAGTGAAGCCTAAATGAGATAATAAATGAAAATGGAAAATACGTAGCACCAGGCTGGGTCCTCATACACTCAACACATGTTGTAGATTAGTACCAGCCTCCTGCCCAGCACCCCAAGTGCTTGGCATATGGAAGGCACTCAGTAAATACTGCTGAAGAAATGAGTCTCAACAGACTCACTTAGGCAGAAAAAATTCACTGATCAAGAGACTAAGAAATTGGACACAGAGCCACAGAGAGTGAAAATGGGCGACAGAGACATTTTATAACTTATCAAGTCCTGAGCACCTTGTTTTAAAATAAAACCCATTTAGTACCGTGGAACCTCTCAGGAGCCAAGCAAGCACGGCTGGTGAATGGGGGTGAGCAGCCCTCTCCCCCAGCAGCCCCTGCCCCCTCCCCATGCCGGCTGCCTTGGCAGGGTTTTCTCCTTCCAGCCGTGGTGGTTACATTAATTGCTAATGACAATGGCAACCTTCACTCTGTGTGGTTTCCTGCCCAGATTCTGGATCCTTTACAAGGCTCCCTTTTCTTTTTTTCCCAGATAGGAAATGCAACCCGAGACGTGTGAAGAAAAAACACTGCGCTTATTGTCATAGCCTCCACTCCTCTTGGGCTCCCGGGCCAGCTCTGTGTGCTCTGGGGTGTCTGCCCCGCCACAGGGAAGAATAAACCCAGACTCAAATCATAGGAAATTCATCAAATGTGCTTCTCAGAGCTCTGTCTTTCAAGGTCTGTTTCCCTGCCATATGATCTCTATAAACCAAATCACTGTGAGCCAGGGCACAGGACCAGAGGCGCCGGAGGCTCATGGATAATGAATGCCAAATGCATGTGACAATAGACTGATCAGGGAGCCGAATGAAAATTTCTGAGTTGTGCTTTTATATAGGTACACATGTGTACATACATGCACACATGCATGCAACTTTGTTCATGAGCATGTACACACGCACACACATACACATCACGCACACAGCACATCCTAACAGTCATCCTTGGTGCCAGGCTCAGTTAACTCACCACTGAGTAACTCAGTTAAATTATCAAGACAAAGGAGAATAAAATGAAAAGAGAAAAGTAGAGCTGTGGTATCTCAGTTTGACTTAGGGAAGTCTTTTGCTCCAGGATTAGCACTAGGGGCTTCAACTGAAATACAAGAAACATGGACTCGTTTTGGGCACCAACGGTGAACGGGAACAATTGTCTCCATTGAATGAAATATTGCATGATCTTTCCCAATAACAGTTTTGACTCCTGGCTCTAACCAAACCCTACCCTGGATAACTGGTTACCCAAGTGGGCAGGGTAAGAGAAGAGAACATGGGGGAGAAACGAACAGGCTACCAGCTAAAAGCAAAAAGGTAATTAATGTTATAGCCTTTTAGATTCTAGAAAATACTGCACTTAAAACTGCAAGTCAACGAAGCGGCTGTCTGCAACCGATAAATGCTTCCATATTCACAGGCATCAGCAATCTTCCTCTTACGAAAAAAAAAGTAATAATACATACATATTAATGGATCACATTTTGTCCTTTGGGGAGCATAATTTTTAAAAGGGCCAAGGCAGCAATAATAGTTCCTTTAAAAATTCTAAATGCTGTAATTGTTTTCTCTGAATTATGGTGCTAGGATTTAATTAGTGATGAATGTTCGGTATGGGGTTTGGGCATTTTTGATGAATTCAGCCAAACAGAAAAGTAGTCTTGTCCTCGCTGCTCTCTCTCCATCTGCTCCCCTCCCGCTTTCCCTCCCCAGGACCCTGAAGTATGCATGTGCACAAAATTGTGTCCATGTAGGAATTTCCTTTTCTGCAGTTGGGCTGTAGGAGATTGTCTTAACTACAGTTCAATGAGGAAGATGAAACATGGTCAGTGAGGTCATGCAATTCAGCACAAGTTTTCAGGTTAAGACAGGAAAATAATAAAAATGCAAATGGTAGACATTTCTTCTTGGTCATGTTCTTATCACTAGAAAGAAGTTGCCCAGGTCTTGGCTGTGGGCTTTGGAGCTTAAGGGGTTCATAGGCAACAGGGCTAAAGGTGTGTCTGTGTGTTGTAGGGGGTGGGGAGGTGATTCTTCATTCATTACCATTAAGCAAAGCCTCCTGAGTCCAGATTCTCTGAGCTGGGCACCAAGCACACAGCCCTGGCAATGGAGCTCTTGCGGGGGAATAAACACAATCCCTTTGTTCTTCTCCAAACCATTTCTTTGTAAAAGCAGCTGGAGGAAAGCCCAGACCAGCGGCCATCCACACAGGCCAACTCAACGTGGCCTCCACAGCAGGGCCCCTGGGGGCCGAGCCACCCCTCTCCTCCACCTTCAGGACTTCTTTCATTTGAGACCTGGAGGCTGTTCCTGGGTTCCCAGTATCCTCTATTAACATGCAAATGCCCCTGGGAAAGGTCACACCTTGAGACCCCATCAGCTAACCTCTTGCTCACTAGTTACTTCTTAGCAAGGATTAGCAGAAATAGAACACCAAAAAGGCTTATGGGGTGGGGGGAAGGTTAGGGCTTGCGGGGATGGGAGGTAAAAGACCTCTTCCTCTTGCCAAGATTTTTCTGGACGGTCAATTTGCTTTAACTCAACACAACAAATTAATATATTTATTTCATAAAGTTTGATATTTTTTAAACTGTGAGACTAAACAAAATAAATTTACACATCTTTCATTTCTGCCTAATTTCTGCATTTCTGCCTGCTTCACAATTGTGCCCAAATAATAAAAATGCTGAGTCCCGGGATGGCAGGCCGCAGTGGTCAGTGGTGCCTTTTCCCATTCAATCTAATGTCAGTTTCGTTTCTCCCCGTCACCTCCCACCCTCTCTCTGCCATCATTCTTCCTTCCTATCTCTTTAGCATAACCCACTTCCTCTTCCTCAGTTTCCACTGCTGTAGGCTTCTCCAGAGTGCTACTGAGGCCCGTTGGGCTGGCTGCTACCAGGCCATCAGCATTCTTCTCAATGGAGCCTTTAAAATGTTATCTGGAGAGGGTCATGGTGAAGAACATAGGATCCTAAATCAGCCAGAAAGACTGGGTTCAAATCCTGATTCTGCCATTTCTAGATACTGGAGGCAAGTGTTTTATACTCCCTAGTCATCAGTTTCTTCATTGTGTATCTTTCAAAAGTAATAAATGAAATTATATACATATAATGTATACTATGTAAGTAGTATATACATACTATATAAATATTATATATATAGTGCCTATTATGTTGCTGGGTACACAGTTAAGTGTTAAATATTTGCAATCACCATTGTCATGTCTTATATATCATTACATAATCCCATTTTTATGAAATCATAATATAATCAAATTTCTTTATGAAATGATATTCCAAAATAATAGTCATGTGTTGTTTAGTCACTAGGTCATGACCAGCTCTTCGTGACCCCATGGACTGCAGCAAGCCAGGCTTCTCTGTCCTTCACTGTCTCCTGGAGTTTGCTCAAACTTATGTCCATTGAGTTGGTGATACCATCCAACCATCTCATTTTCTGTCACTCCCTTCTCCTCCTGCCCTGAACTTTTCCCAGCATTAGGGTTTTTTCCAGTTTGTCAGCTCTTCACATCAGGTGGCCAAGGTATCGGAGCTTCAGCTTCAGCATCAGTCCTTCCAATGATGATTCAGGGTTGATTTTCTTTAGGATTGACTGGTTTGATCTTCTTGCTGTCCAAAGGACAAGCAACAGTCTTCTCCAGCACTGCAGTTTGAAAACATCAATTCTTTGGTGCTCAACTTTCTTTACGGTCCAACTATCATATCTGTACATGACTACTGGAAAAACCATAGCTTTGACTATATGGACCTTTGGCATCAAAGTGATGTCTCAGCTTTTTTAATATACTATCTAGGTTTGTCAAAGCTTTTTTAAATGCAGCATACCAGTGAGTAAATGTAAGCCTTTAAATCCCCTTAGGGAAATGTATACTTGTTACTTTGCTACCATTGATAATAATTGTTATTCATTTATTTAACAATTATTTCATGTGGCCCTACTATGTTCCAAGCACTGACCTAAGTACTTAGGACCCAGAAGCAAGCTCACTTCATCTCTGATTTCCAGGAGCTCACATCTAATGGGTCAAAAGACAGTAAAAAATAGTAAGAGCCTATAAAGGGCTATTAAAAACAGTAAAAGGATGAACTGTCTGGGGTAGCTGGTGAAGACACCCAGAGAGGCATTGGAGCTGAGTATTAAAGGATGGTAATATTTCTTATAATCTATTAAGACTCTTCTATGTACCAGTCACTGAACTGGAAGTTTTATCATTTTAATGTATTCCACACAATAATCTTATAAGGGTAATATTACTCTCATTTTGTGGGTGAGAACACTGAGTCTCAGGGAGGTTAAGAGGTGTGTCTATAATCTTACAACTGGTATGTAATAACTGAGATTTCAACCTAGGTCAGTTGGGTTTCCAAGCTCATGCTCTTCCTTGCAACCCAACAGGCCAATTCCCAAGTCACTTGGGCTAGGAAAAAGGAAAAATGTCTTTTCTTTTATAGACACATCTTCAGTTTTTGTTTGTTTTGTATCATGTAATACTTGATACTTACAAAATACCTTGCTAATGTATTTAAATTTATTACATAAAAATATATATTTATTTTACAAAATATTGGAAAACAAAAATACACAGACAGAACAAATATATTTACTTTTAGGTGAATTGCTTGCCAGGCATTTTTATACTTAGAGAAAGAAGGTTACATCTATACACAAATATGATCATATTTTGATACATATTTGTAACTTCCTTTTCCCCCTTAAGGATATATCAAGAACACATTTTGATGTGAGCAAATATACACATCTATACCATCCTTATTAACCATTGTTCAATGTTCTTTGAATGGAGAGATATTGTCATGTATCTCTTCAGACAGCTAGCTTAATTTCAATTTTTTAAATTCTCAGGAATAACACTGGGATGAGCATCTTTTGCACAAATGCCTTTGCATATCTGTCCGGTCCTTCTCTAAAGATAAATATCTGGAAGGGGAGTTGCTGGGTCAGATGTTTAAGGTCTGTGATGTGTTTTGTCACATTGTGTTTCATCATGTGTAAATTCATCCTTCCATTAATAATTGATAAAAGTGGCCTGATGTTTTTTATTTGCCATGTTCACCATTTTATCATACTGATTTTATGAGCTCTTTATATACTAATTCTGTGAACCTTTTGTCTTTCATACATTCTGTTGATGCAATATTTAGGAAAACCTCCTTGAATCCCATCCTAAAATTTCCCATAGATATTTTGTGGCCTTAGTTTTTATATTTTATTACTTAACCTATCTATGTGAATTTCCTGATGTTCAAGCTGGTTTTAGAAAAGGCAGAGGAACCAGAGATCAAATTGCCAACATTCTCTGGATCATGGAAAAAGCAAGAGAGTTCCAGAAAAACATCTATTTCTGCTTTATTGACTATGCCAAAGCTTTTGACTGTGTGGATCACAATAAACTGTGGAAAATTCTGAGAGAGATGGGAATACCAGACCACCTAACCTGCCTCTTGAGAAATCTGTATGCAGGTCAGGAAGCAACAGTTAGAACTGGACATGGAACAACAGACTGGTTCCAAATAGGAAAAGGAGTAATCAAGGCTGTATATTGTCATCCTGCTTATTTAACTTATATGCAGAGTACATCATGAGAAAAGCTGGACTGGAAGAAGCATAAGCTGGAATCAAGATTGCCGGGAGAAATCTCAATAACCTCAGATATGCAGATGACACCACCCTTATGGCAGAAAGTGAAGAAGAACTAAAGAGCCTCTTGATGAAAGTGAAAGTGGAGAGTGAAAAAGTTGGCTTAAAGCTCAACATTCAGAAAATGAAGATCATGGCATCCGGTCCCATCACTTCATGGCCAATAGATGGGGAAACAGTGGAAACAGTGTCAGACTTTAATTTTGGGGGCTCCAAAATCACTGCAGATGGTGACTGAAGCCATGAAATTAAAAGACGCTTACTCCTTGGATGAAAGTTATGACCAACCTAGATAGCATATTCAAAAGCAGAGATATTACTTTGCCTACTAAGGTCCATCTAGTCTAGGCTATGGTTTTTCCAGTGGTCATGTATGGATGTGAGAGTTGGACTGTGAAGAAAGCTGAGCGCTGAAGAATTGATGCTTTTGAACTGTGGTGTTGGAGAAGACTCTTGAGAGTCCCTTGGACTGCAAGGAGATCCAACCAGTCCATTCTAAAGGACATCAGTCCTGGGTGTTCTTTGGAAGGAATGATGCTAAAGCTGAAACTCCAATACTTTGGCCACCTAATGTGAAGAGTTGACTCATTAGAAAAGACTTTGATGCTGGGAGGGATTGGGGGTAGGAGGAGAAGGGGACGACAGAGGATGAGATGGCTGGATGGCGTCACTGACTGGATGAACGTGAATCTGAGTGAACTCCGGGAGTTGGTGATGGACAGGGAGGCCTGGCGTGCTGCAATTCATGGGGTTGCAAAGAGTCGGACACGACTGAGCGACTGAACTGAACTGAACTGAGAATGTAATGTAGTATAGGGTAGGAGGAAAGAGTCCAAATTAATATGTTTCTATGTACCACATTTTGCCCAGCCTGCCACACATGAAATACTACGTCTGTTACATACCAAATAATAGTATGGAGGAATTTTCTGTTATTTTGCATTGATCTACTTGTTTATTTTCATTCACAGACAAGGCAGCTTTAATTACTACTGATGTGTAGTACATTTAATGTCCAACAGTGCTATTCTCATCATTTTTCTCTTTGAAAGATTTTTATATAGTCTTTTCTGGTTTTATTTCTTTCAGAAATAAGGGTATGGCATGGAGGATAACTTTTTAAATTATGGTACTAATAGATAGTGAAGGACCGGTAAGCCTGGTGTGCTACAGTCCATGGGGTCGCAAAGAAGCGGACACGACTGAGTGTCTGAACAGCGACAACAACAAATGAATTATAAAATGTATCATGTTTTTTAAAACTATAAGTCTCACAGCTTCAAAGCGACACTCAGTTCATTTCCATACTGAATGGTGTTTTTCTAGTACTTAGAGTTGGACATGCCCAATCTATCACTACATCTATTATATTCTGTTCACCAAGAACCTTGGCAGGAGGCTTTGTTCATTCTGCCCGTATGAAATGGCAATATAGTATAGTGGCTGAGAGCTCTGGCTGTGTGTCCCTGGCCAAGCTATTTAACCTCTCTGAGCCTCCATTTCCTCATTTGCAGTGGAGGCAGGTAGACTACACCCTGCCCGGTGATATACACGATATATATGGAAGGCACTTGGAGGAGTGCCTGGCACGGAGAAAATGTTCTGTGAAGGTTAACTGGTATAGTCATGTCCCAATGGCCTTGTCATTCCAGGACTTTGCTGAGTTATCTTGACTTGGAAGAGAAAGATGGAAGGGAAAACATTAAATTAGGAAGCATTATTTAAGTAAAATAAAATTTCACAACCTTCGCATATGTTTAAAGGGATGAGTAGTTGTCATTAAGTTATCATCCCTCATGGTGCCCAGGGAGCTGGCATTTAAAGCAAGCCATGGCCTGGATGTGGAGGAGGGCCATGTGGTGTCAGAAGATGGTTTGCCACATGAGGACCCAGCACAAGCCAGCTCATCTGAGCCCGCTGCTAATTCTACTGAAGGCCCTCATCTTAAAAGTGAAAGTCTCTCAGTCATGTCCAACTCTTTGCGACCCCATGGGCTATAGAGTCCATGGAATTCTCCAGGCCAGAATGCTGGAGTGGGTAGCCTTTCCCTTCTCCAGGGGAGCTTCCCAACTCAGGGATCAGACCCAGGTCTCCCACACTGCAGGCAGATTCTTTACCAGCTGAGCCACAAGGGAAGTCCAAGAATACTGGAGTGGGTAGCCTATCCCTTCTCCAGCAGACCTTCCCCACCCAGGAATCTAACCAGGGTCTCCTGCATTGCAGGCAGATTCTTTACCAACTGAGCTATCAGGCTCTTGGGCTTTGTCAGTCCTGTCATCTCAGACTTGCCCGTACCTTCATCTTTCGCTGCCACCTCTGCTCAGAGCAGGTGTTTTCTGCTGCCAGCTGAGAATCTGAGCCTGGGGGCAGGCCTGAGATCTACAGTTAGACTGCTGGTTAAAACTCTAGCTCTGCCACAAAACCCTTCAGTATTAAAACTGGAATTCTCTTCAGTTGAATGGGGAGACATTATGCTTTCTCTGCCAGGTTACCATGGAGATTAGGTGCAACTAATACACATAAAAGCATTTCATGGAGTGTCAGGCATACAGTAGGTGCTCAATAAATGTTACTGTGTAAATAGGGAATGTTTGCTTCTAAGTAACAGAAAACCCAATTCAAAGAAGCTTAAACAATAAAGGAAAATTATTGGTTTATATAACTGGAGATTCGAGAAAAAGCTGGGCTTTAGGAGCAGTTTGATTCAGTGACCTAACCATGTCATCAAGAAATTGTTCCTTTGTTTCTTTGTTTTCTCTCTCGTCACCCTGTCCTTCTTAGGTTCAGCTTTACCCTAAGGCTGTCTCCTTCTCATTGTCCCCCTAATGGTTGTAAGTATCCAAAGAGAACCCAAAAACTCAGTGGCAAAGCATTTGACTGCAAAGAGAACAAAAAAAGGCCCATGCCTAGAGATTTCTCCATATGTGTGAAGAAAAGCTTTCCTAGGAACTCCTAGCAAATTGCTCTTCTTGTAGCTCCATAGCCAGAATGGATTCAACAGGCCCCTCCCTGAACTAACTGTGACAGGAAGGTGGGATTGTGCATGCTAGCTTAGGTCTGGGCCACAGCCCTTGCAGGTAGTCATCTTTGTTGCTAGTGCAAGAACCGTGTAAAGGCTAGAAGATGGAAACTGGACCAACAATCAGGATAAGTGCCAAGGAAAGGAGTGGGAGTGAGGGAACTTCTGCAATGTCCACCCTTCTCTTTCCCAGTCCCCAGCTTGAAACTTGGGGCCTCAAACTTTTGATTGAGTGCTGGATCAATGAGGAGAGAAAGGCAGTGCTTCCCTGGTAGCTCAGACAGTAAAGAATCTGACTACAATGAGAGAGACCAGGGTTTGATCCCTGGATCAGGAAGATTCCCTGGAGAAAGGAATGGCAACCCACTGCAGTATTCTCCCCTGCAGAATTCCATGGACAGAGGAGCCTGGCGGGCTATAGTCCATGAGGTTGCAAAGAATCAGACATGACTGAGTGATTTACACACACACACACTCCATGTACAGACTGAAAGCATTCTTCTAAACAGCAGGAGAAATAGCCATAATGATACTGTGCATGGTGTTTTAAAAGTTAACATTAAAAAAGCTTTTGTGAAAGAACAAAACTCTTCTTGTTCCATACCACTTGAGAAGTAGCTGTCTGAATGTGTGCTGTAGACCAACGATCAAGTCATAAGCACAATTGGTGTTTTTCTTTTAACTCCTTCTTCCCTGGGACTTTGGTCTTTAGGTGGTTCCCTTTCTCCTTGCTTCTCTCCCTGCTTCCTTTTCTTCCTCTGTTTATGTTGTATTAGACTCAAGCACCTGGGAAGAAATCTGGAAAGGGAGGGACAGTGGGCCCAGGGCCTGAGGGAGCTCACCTGCCTTCCCAGCCTATTCCCTAATGCCAGGGGAAGTTTGGTCCCCTGAAAGGTTCAGTGGCCAACCCCAAGTGGGCCCTTCATGCCTCTGGGTTGCTAAGCAACCAACACTTCAAGTTTGGAAATCTTTATCCCCACCGGATATATTATCCTGGCAAATTGGACTTTCAGATCTGGCAGCAATGGAAGAGTAACTTTTTTTACAAATAGAGACAATTTAGATGATTTCAAAGACAGCTGGTCTCTTTTTCCAGCAATGCATGACTCTTCCCTTTCACTGAGCACATTGGATCTAAACACTTCATGGATACAAAAGCACAAGGTCCCTGAAGAAAGAAGAGTTTCAGATGCAAAAGTGGACTCACAGAAAGTGCTGCCAGTTGGAAGGACCTAGAACCCACTAAGGCCGCAGCACCAGGCACAGGTTCTCCCTGATTCCCTCCGTCTGAGGCTTCTTTTTTTTTTTTTTTTT